>NW_009648526.1:3715964-3750351 GCF_000708025.1 Charadrius vociferus | reverse complement strand
GGGCGGCGGGGTGCCCCGGGCAGGGTAGCTGCTGCCTGGGGCGCGGGAGGGGAGGGCAGCCGGGATGGGAGCCAGGGCACCGTCCTTAGCCAGCCATTTGGCTCCGGTCACATTTTGGGGAGGAGGGAGATGGGCAAAATGATGTTGCACACATGGCTGTTAAATCCCCAGGGATTTAATAGGGCTGGGGGCTCAGGTGCTGGATCTTTTGGCTAGATGCGGAAAAAACAGCCATGGCCGAGGGGCGTTGTGTTCAGTGCTTGACAAACACAGGGCTGAGGAAAATGATGCCTGAGCTCCTGCCTCGTGTAGGTATAATGCACCACAGTTGGAAAGCAGGCCTAGAAAATTCAGTGCATTTTGTTGACGGTCTGGTTCCCATTTGCAACTTTAAGCGTGTTTCTGGGACTATGCGTGGGTTATTTCTTTCAGTCCAAATCCCTGCCCTTCAAATCCAGTTGCTGCATTAAATTAACGTCCTAGGCAGCTGCATTTCAAGAAGAATGGTACTGAAGAGTGTCCTCATCTGCAAGGGATAACTAAATGCTTGTTTTTCAAATAACCCAGCAAATAGAAGTTTATTAGTCCAAGTTAATTCTCAGCTTTAAAAATCTAGGTAATCTGTTTTGGCTAAAGCACTGACCTGATCTATATAGCCACTGTTTAAATATTTTTAAGTGTTGAGCATGGGACCAGGGCAACCTGAGTAGCCCAGCCCATTGGTACATCATACGTTCCAGCTGTAACATACAGGTCTGAAACGTTTCCCTTTTCAAATGAGCCAACATGCTGAACAACTTTACCAAGGTGTAGCGGAAACCAGCAAGTGGCAATGGTAACTCTCCAAAAGCCAAGACAGAGCTGATGTAGGGGCTTACACTGTCCAAGTTCTCAGGTTTTGGGATTTTTTAATAGTCTGTCTAGGATGAGTTTTTTATTTCTTTTTTTTTGGTTTTGTGGTGTTGTGGATTATTATATTTTTTTCTGCGAGATCCTGACCTTTTTGGACCAGGTAGCAGACAGGAGCGAGTTGCTAGGGCAGCTCTGTGTTATTCACAGAGAAACCAAGTGTTGTCATCCATTCGTACGTCAGCCCTCCCGTGGCAGTGCTCTTAGTGCCCGGATTTTTGCTGTGTCTCGTTTTGGGAAGGAAACTCCTTTTCTTTCCTCCTGCTCCTGTTACCCACTGCTATTTTGGCACAGGTGCCCCAGATCTCTCTGGGTGTACAGTAAACAGCATACATCGTTCAGGCAAGAAATGTGGTGAGGAGATCTACAGTTCATGGCTGACCTCTACTGTTGGCTCATTTTTTTGGACTGCACATTGCTGTGTTGAGAACTGCCTCCCCCCAGGTGGTGAAGGCAGGGGCCACAGTGAAAGCTGCACAAGGTCCTCAGGGCTCTGTTATGGGACTCAAAAGGTAAACCCTTCAGGGGATGGTGCTGAAACCCCAAATTCCAGTAGTACAAGTGTTGTAAGAATAATTCGTAACTATTTCTGATAACTCTTGACTTATTTTTTGTTTGTGGCAGTATAATTTGGTTTTGATGTTAGCATATTAAATTTTATAGGCACTTCAGAAATTCTCCTCTTTATCTCTTTAGATATTCTTTACTAGCAATCAGCAGCCAAAATCCTTGATTAAACTGTGTTCAATCAGGTGCATTGCTCCTGCAGGGTTTACCTTTCTAGTCAGAGATTCTGGTGTGGATGCACACAAACGGGAGGAAGGGATTACCTTTGCTTTCTGCAGACACGCTGGCTAATAAAAGTTAATTTCACAAATACTTCTATGGGTTGATTGGTTAGATACCACTAACAAACACCACACTTGAAGTCCTCTAAAAGCCTTCATTTATGGCACAAGTTACCTTGTAAAAGTCTATCGGTTACAACAGAAGGAAGCTGTACAGCTTGTGGCCGGCAGTGGCTCTTTCCTTTGCCTCCAGTGTCCCCCAGAGACAAGACCTACCCTTCTCCGAGCTTCAGTTCTTCTTTCAGTTGTGTACTATCCAGCCAGGTGATTTGCAGGGAGCTGTTTCCCTTCCCCAGATAATAACTTGTTAGACACAATGATGAATGCAAGTTCATTTTAAAATTCCAGGCTAGAGAAACTATTGTGGGTCTCGCAGCCCAGCTGCCACGGTTGGGTGTTTGCCAGAATAAAAACAAGTCCTTCATATCAGTTTGTTTCTCATATACATTGGACATAATTAGACACGGCCAATTGTGTGTCTGGCTATTTGTGAATACCCAATATATTCACAGAGATAACAGTATGCACAGGTCATGTGTCTTCTCATAAAGGTCAGGCATAAGAAAATGTTTGTGGTAATAGGATGTATCTAATATCAGCATGCTGCCTATTGTTCCTTTATCTCATAAGCAAAGAAGTAAACAGCCGTGTCCAAAAGGCAAAAGTCCTCACTCAAGTACTATTTCAGATTTATGTCGAGAGTCTGAGTCACAGAGCTGTTAGAGAAACAGCTACAGGATTCTGAATTAACGTCTCTGTAGGAAGGACCCTCCTCATAATTGTAAGGTGTGTGTTTGTACCCAAAGAGTATCTTCCTAGTTTCATTTATAAGGCTAATCTCATACATTGGTCAGTTAAAAGAACCAAGGACTGAAGAACATTCAGAATGACTGGTGCAGTCATTACAAGACGTTGCAGTTGCCCAGGGGTTATAATATCCCGGAGTGTGAGGAATATCCTCTTTTTCTCTTTGCAGGGATTTACAGATGAGCAAAAGAGTGCACCTTCCTAATGTGACAGAAGGTGATAAGATAGCCCTGAGATTAGGCTGATAGTGAAGAAGTGGCCATCTTACACAATGTGCAACTAAAGTGACTGCAGCGCTTGCTGACTTTGATCTAATTATTGTGCAACTGCAGTGACCTGGGACTTCCATATCAGAAAAGCAAATCTGCTTTTCCTTCTATTTAGAGATGAAGGTAGAATAGGCTAGGGTGTTAAATGGTAACTTACAGCCTATGTTAGATGAGACATACCCACATTTATTTGAATGTTAGTTGAATTATATTACCTCTTTAATTGTTATTTGTTATTTTTTAAATTTTTAGGTAGCCTTGGTAATGGCATCTTATGTTATTAGTTATTCTCTGTTGTTTATTTTGCACAACTAGTAGTCTCAGTGATGGAGAATGTATATGTGATGACCTTGATTTTTTTCTGTAAAACGTCCTGAAGCAATATATTGCTGCTTCCTTGCCAAGAGGTAGCAGGTAGTTTTAATGTTGAGTTTTCCATTGAAGGATAAATTAGTGATCTGAAATGTGGTTAATTTTATAATTAAACTTTATATTCTATACATCCAGTCTTGCACAGAGGTTCACAAAGATAATCTCTCCCCAAATTCTTAGCTCCTACACCAGTATGTGATTTCCAGAAAATCATCCATTCCCCAAATGGTCATTTTTTGGGAGGATAAAGAAGAGCACAAACTATTTTGTTGTTTAAAAATAACAAAGCTGCTGCCCTCCCACTTTGTAAAAAGTGACTACAGAGAGAGCATTTCTGAACAATGCTCAGCTGTGAAGGATAAAGATTTGTAAAATTTGCCTAATTCGTAACTAACGAATAGGGCCCATGGTCATTTCTATAATGCCAATACCTTTCAAAATTCATTCTTGCCTTTTATTACTGTTAGCATACACTCACATTCAACTGTGAGCATAGTTATTAAGCGACAGTGGCACCACCACTGTGGTATTGTGAATGAAATATCTCAAATGAAATAGCTGCAGAGATTTCTCAGCATATCTACCCTACAGGTGCTTTTCTCTGTCAAAAGGTATCACAGGTTTTCATTGACGTCATGCTTAGCACATTTCCACTTTGCTTTCTGTATAAGGAATTACTTGTTCCTCTCATTCCAGCCTCTGTCAGGTCCTTCTGAGTCATTTTGTAATTCCAGGGCTTGGCATTCATTTCTCACCGACACAGAATTCACAGCATTACAGAGTCACTTTGCCATCTTTTTGCATGAGTGTGAACAACAGAAACTTGGCAAAACTGCTTTTCTTCACCCTGGTTAATTTTAAATAACTACATAATTTAGGGTTCACAGAAGCTAATTAAAGTTGACAAGAAATCTGCATTTTAGGCCTGCAGCTTTAACAGATCCTCATCTATAAGCATCTGAAGATCAACCTTATTTCTCTTGTCCTAAAGCAATACACTAGAAATTTTTCTTTGCTGAAAAAATTACCATCTGCTACGATTTAAATAATAACATGAATTCCACAAAAATGATCATTTGATCTGTAAAGGCCTTTGACCATAAAGCTAAGCTCTAATCCTTTCAAAGACAAAAATGTTTGAAACATGACTTTTTTTCCTGGTAATGCTAAATACTGTTGTATCAAAACTGAGAGTGAATTGATTTGAACTTTGGAGTTATAGTTGAGGCAGGGCATATGAAACAGTTCAGTCTTACAAAGCCAAATTTCTACAGATGAGATTTCTAAAAAGAAAAGTAGTCAGGGTACACTCTTCTGCTAGAGAATACTGAATTTTGTCCTGTAGAATTTTAACGGTTGAGTTTTGGTTCATGAAATTCATGCATTTTTAATATGGCTAAGGGGAGAAAGGATTTATTATTTTTTCAGGTCTGCGTTTTGTCTTGGAATGCATGGATTGCAAATTTACAGCTGTATTTCTTACATTGCATAAAACCAGCATTCCCTAATATTCCCTCCCAACTTTTTCTGCAAAGTGTCAGTATCACTTCTAAAGTAAATCAGTCCAGGCCATGTATGATTGATTTTAACTACTCACTGGTGAAGGTGAAGCTGATGTTTTTCAAGCATATGGAACAGCAAACATCATGTATCATCTTCTATTTTAAATGAGATCTTGTCCTTTCTCTGTAATTGCATCCTTCATACTAGCACAGCGCACTGATACCAACAATGGGCTACAAGGGGGAAATGCCACGGTGAGCCACTGGAGACAGGAGAGGAGCCCGTCACTCTTGGCTCTGTAGAACGGCAGCCATGGCTCAGTGAAAACTGCTGTTTGTCTCCAAACAGCTGGTGACAGCTCCTTCAAGGAAAGTGTCGCAAATGGTAGCATTCAGAGAATGGAAACAAAAACGAATAATTTTTGTTAGAATACAGCATACTTGGAGGCCGTGGGTCCTTCAGAGACTGGGAGATTTTCAAAATGGGATTCCTCACTGGACCCAAAGGAACTGTTAGAGCAGCTACCAGATTTTTCACCTACAAAGAGCCGTGGACCTCCCAAGGGAGGACCTGAAACTTCTTTAAACACGTTTTGGTGGAAAATTAACTATAAGTAATTCAAACCACTAGATGTGATCTATTTCATCTGGATCCCTTGGACAGAGAAACACAGACTTAGGTACTGGCATGTCCAAAGTGCCGCAGAAGACCGGTTGTGGGTTGCCCTATTCAGGAAGGCCAGCCAGGTGTTTCTGGGTAGGCAGCACGGCCCCGGGCACCCCCTGCTCTGCCTTCCAGACGTGGCAAGTGTAAGCGCCAGCTGGCTCCCAGGCTTCCCAGCTGACCCGCTGTTCTTGTTTGTGACAGTGAGTGGGACTGTTCCCTACTCATTCCTGGCTTACAAGAAGGCCAGCCAGTCTACTCCTCACATCGCCTGCAAAGCCAGTGACTGTAAGTGGGTGTACCAAGTGTCAGCCACATAAATCCTGAAGTGGGGGAGTGCACACGAGCAGTTTTGGCTGTTGTAATGAAGGTGAAAAAGCAAGTCTAAAGCCAATTGGCCAAGAAGACCAACAGCATCCTGGCTTGTATCAGGAATAGTGTGGCCAGAAGGACTGGGGCAGTGATCGTCCCCCTGTACTCAGCACTGGTGAGGCCCCACCTCGGGTGCTGTGTTGAGTTTTGGCCCCTCACTACAAGAGAGACATTGAGATTCTGAGGTGTGTCCAGAGAAGTGCAACAGAGCTGGCGAGGGGTCTGGAGCACAAGTCTTAGGAGGAATGGCTGAGGGCCCTGGGGTTGTTTAGCCTGGAGAAAAGGAGGCTGAGGGGAGACCTGATCGCTCTCTACAGCTACCTGAAAGGAGGTTGGAGCAAGGTGGGGGTCCTTCTCTTCTATCAAGTGACAGGCAATAGGACAAGATGAAGTGGCCTCAAGTTGCGCCAGGGGAGGTTTAGGATGGATGTTAGGAAGAATTTCTTCACTGAAAGGGTTTTCAGGCATTGGAACAGGCTGCCCAAGGAAGTGGTGGAGTCACCATCCCTGGAGGTATTTAAAAGGTGTGTAGACGTGGTGCTTGGGCACACAGTTTAGTGGTGGACTTGGCGGTGCTAGGTTGATGGTTGGACTTGATGATCTTAAAGGTTTTTTCTAACCAAAACAGTTCTATGATTCTGTGAACCTATTCCAAGCGCTGTGTGTAGGCCCCCAGCAGCCGGCACTTGACTAAACAGAGCCCGTGCTGAACAGCTCGTGCCAGAGAGCTGGGCTGATCACCAGAGTGGGGATGCGTATGCATATGAACAGGTGTCTTACAATCAGATAATTAAGTAATATATAGAAAATCTAGTCCTCACTCTTATGTGAGTCGCCTCCTCAGCACTGAAGAACCTAACAGAATAAATGACTGACTAATGGTCCCACGTAGATATCTGAAGTAACCGTTTTATGAGCAAGCTCTGTGGCAGCAATGGAAAACAGACTCATGCACAGAGGAAAGACTTTTCCAGTAATAAAACTGCCTTTGATTTTACTGATAGTTAGTTCTCAAAATAAAATTTCCCTGTTTTCCAGTGACATCAAAAGGGTTTTGTTAGTCATGAGTGAATGCAAATTGCTTTCAGAGTGTTTTTCTTGGACTAGATTTAAAAGACCACAGTTAGTTCATAAAGTTATTATAGACAATTTTTTCTAAATCTTCCTTTTAATATGACAAAGAGGATGAAAAAAGGAGAATGGGGCCATAAAGGAGAGAGAGGAGGGAATCGCCTGGTTTCTTTAGTGATTTTAATTAGGTTGGAAGATTTTTGAAGCTTGGATAAGCTTTCAGGTATCTCCTTTAGTATGTTTTGCAGGAGAAATTTTAGACCACTGGTTGTTTTAATGACTAATTATAAGATAAAAAAACATGATAAAAATAAAGTAAAAACCTGACTTAAAATTTGTCTACCAATTAGACCAACATACTTGGAATGTCTTCTTACATTCAGACATAATCTTGCTTCACAAAGCTCTAGGACTTTCTTCATCTGCACATCTTGCTAGTGCAGATACAAGAAGCCAAATCCCTCATTTTGTAAGTCTATTGGTATTGAATTTGATCCATTTGGTATGTTACTAGAGCATGAGAAAAATTACCACAGCTACCTGAGCCAAGTAGCTCAGGAAGAAATTTACGGGAGCTTATTGAAAGCTTTCTCTTTTCGTATTTCAATTCGATTTTTTAACCAGAGATGTTTGGATACCCAGACCTTTTTTAACGAAATTAAACTTTCAGAGATTTGTCTATTTTTGCTTGGTACATAGAATGTCTAGCTAACTAAAACTGTTTTCCTGCTTTTGCTGATTTACATAAGCGAATCTTAATTTTTAATTGACACTATTGCTCCTAATAAGTCCTCTGGAAAGGCTAAATAAAAACGCTGTGGATCTCTTTAATGGCTGTAATTCAAGGCTATCTTTCTATCACGGTCAAAATTGTTATTCTGGATTCCTGCTTAATTATGAAGATAATGCAATGTGGCAGGTCAGAGGCAACAAATGACATTGCTAATGCCAGGCTGCAAGGATAGCTTGTAAGCAGCTGAGATGGCTTGAATATTTTAAGTAATAATTTAATTTATCAGTTTGCTGATGCATTGTCTGTTACCAGTTTTTATAACCCAAACTTTTCAATGTTTTCACATCATGATGATCAGAAGATAGAATATATTAACAATAGTACAGTTTTCAAAAGCACTGCAGTGATTTATCGCCTATGTCATACTTTTTAAAGAGATTCTCATCACCTGGGAGCTTAAGTCTTATGGGAACCAAATGAGTTTATGTGCCTAAGAGTGGGTTTTCTAAGCAGGCAGCTGCATTTTATTCTTTGGAATAAAATAAATAATAAATCACCAGAATGTTTTGAAAATTTTACCCTATCATTTGTTTTAATATTTAAAGTTTAAATATTGTGTAACAAACTCATTTAAACTGTTGATTTTTAAAGTTGTGAATGTCAAAGCCCAGAAATCCCCAATTAAGCGCGTTACAAGAACACAGTTTCCCCAGATTTCTCTCGCAGAAGGGAGATCAGCTGAAGGTGTCTTATGGAAGCCAAGCACAGGTGCTTGCTCCCTGCGGATCACTCCAGGGTGTTTTGTGATGGAGGACTGGTGACTGACTTGTCAGCGTGATCCAGAGAGTTCACTGAACAGCGGTTTGGCGGTCACACATTTTTCCTCACCGTTGGCCTGGTTTGAAGTTGAGGCACTCCAGTCAATCATTCTGTTTCTCTAATGGGTTCGGAGCTGCTCTGGGTTTTCTGATGCTTCTTTATCCCTCTGTAGCAGTTGGTTTGAGTCATGCATGACGTTGTCAGATTCAGGCCCAAATTTCAGTTTTATTGTATCATTTTTTCTGTTTTTTAGGAGGAAATGGTAGGATTCCTTCGGGTAGGAGGAAATAGAGTTGTTCTGTGAATGTGGAAGTGCCCAGGTGATAAAGAGCAGGATGTGATAGGGCTCCCACCTGAGCAAGACTGACTGTGGTTTAAGATTAAGGACAGGAGCAGAAGAGAGAGGTGCTCTCTTGAGAGCGTTGGCTTGATTAGAGTGTTAGCTCTCTCTATATTTCTCCCCCCCCAAGTCTCTCCCTTTTGAATTGAACTGGTACCTGCTTAGCCAATGTGGCTTATCTGTAGTGGAAGGCTTAACTGAAATTTGGATGAAACTTTAATATGACGTTTGCTGTCTTAAGAAAGTGAGTAATTGTAGAACTGCTGGTTTGGGTTTTTCTTTCTCTTTTTAATGAAGTCTGGGGTTTCATAGAACATCTTATTGTTGGTGCTAGCACACTTTCAGGTTAATTATTTAAGAAATGTACTTCTGTAATTCATAACCCAGTGAGGATTATTGAGGTACTTTCAGTGCATCCAATTTCTTCAACAGGGACTGCATAGACCATGGAGAAGACAAGAATATCATTGCTGAACGGAGGAGGCTGGGACACAGAGCAAGCTGGAAGATAACAGCCAGGTAAGTTTTCAATTTTTCTCTTTGAACATTTTGCTAGAGCCACATGATTCTAGAGAGTCTTCCTCTAGGAAAATTCCATTAAATTCTAACAAAATAGGATTAAAATTAAGTATGGTAAAATATTCAGCGGAGCTCTGCTGCTGAATCTCTACTTTCTTACGCTTGCAAGGCTTAACTGCGCCTTTCCGGTGTTACCTTGAGCTATGTAATTTAACTGAAGGCCATTGCTTTAATGACCAGGCGCTAACAAAAGGAACCCAGGTTCATACAAAGCTGCAGTGCTAACCTGCAAGGTCCCCGGTTTCATTCAGGTGCCTGTAGGTACGTGTTGAAAACTTGGAGCAGACTCTGAAGAGCAGTGTGTGGGCAGAGAGCCGCCCAAGGCAAAGTGGGGAAGAAATACGGGGAATACATGCAGGGCTTAAATGTGTTTCTGTCTCTCAGTGTGTGCTAAGGGCATCCGTCTCTTATCTGTCTGGAGCACCTGATAGAAAGGAATTAAAAATTTAGTAGGAAATAGGAGTGTGATCATTTAAATTGATGCTTCTGTTACTGGTGGAATTGAGTCTTAATTACAAGGCATGTTTAGGTGCATGACACGAGCAATCACTAGTTAATTATGCCATTGCTAAAGCAGTAATATCTTTTGTGTTATTTCAAACTGCAGATTTAGTCTATGTAGAATCATTTTCCTGACATTTCCAAGGGACTTCTGTAAGGTTTAGGCATCTGGGGCAGAAGCATTTCCCTTCCTGAATACTTTTGTAAGACAGGCCAAAGAACCTGTTCTTTTGATACCAATTGCTGTCTCTGAAACAATTCTTTCCCCTGGGAGCCAGAAGATTTCCTTGTCATAGGTTTTTCTTTCTTTCTTTTAAACATAGTGCTATTTATAAAAATTCTTAAAGTGAATCACTGAATTCTGAGCTTTGAAATTCTTTGCAAATAGCAGCAGTGAAACTTCCCTAAAGTGTAAGCGAGCAGCAATTTAAATATTAATGATCAGTTGATATTTCACAACGTTTCCCACGTAGTCATTTATAAAACACTCAAGCTGCAAGCTTTGTATAAACAGCATTTATTTATTGCCGTGGTATAATTGGAAGTTTGATGTTTGAGGAATGTTAACACTGGTATGTGGGAACTAGTACGGACTGTTACCTACTTGCCGTGTCATAGCTTTGCTGTGTAATCTTGAGAGATTACTTTAATGGTGTGCCATTTCCTCTAACTTGAATTGGTATACTCCCTATCTAGCAAGGATATTCTAAAACTGATAATTCTCTTATACAACAAAATACCATTGGTGTGCTTAGACTTAACTAAATGTGCAGCAAGAACATCTGTTTACAAAGGGTCTTCAGCTTCTGGGAATGTGAAAGCATCAGGTTCAGTAGCGGGTGAATTAAGGATGATAGATAACCAGGCTCCATTAATATATGAATTTAATTGCCTTGAATGAAGAAAAAATAGTCAGCACAGAAGGAAAGACCTTTACTTGTCTGAACACTATCTTGCAATGGTTTTGTTTGCTATCTGTACCAAACCAGGAGCTCAAATTAGACACCGTTTGCAAGAACTAGGCCGTTGCATTACTTGTGGCTGTTTGCACTTTCTCTTTTTCTCTCTTGCACTAACTCCGTTACTGCCTCTCTATGGTTTTTTTTTTGGTTTTTTTTTTTTTGCTGTTGTTCCTCACACAAAGGTAGTGATTTGGCTACAGGACAAATGGGGAGGGATTCTTGATCAGGGAGTGTAGCGATAGGATGAGGGGCAACAGTTTTAAACTGAAAGAGGGGACATTTATATTAGGTATTAGGAAGGAATTCTTTACTGTGAGGGTGGTGAGACACTGGCCCAGGTCACCTGGAGAAGCTGTGGCTGCCCCATCCCTGGAGGTGTTGAAGGCCAGGCTGGATGGGGCTTGGAGCAACCTGGGCTGGTGGGAGGTGTCCCTGCCCATGGCAGGGGGGTTGGAACTAGGTGATCCTTAAGGTCCCTTCCAACCCAAACCATTCTATGATTAGTTCTTTTTACCTGCTGAAATCCTTTCCAGAGCTGGCAATTCGTACAGACACACAACCTGATTGCCTGCCTTTACCTGACAAGAGTAGTGACATCAGGTAGCAGTAGGGCCTTGGGGACAGAACAATACTCAACTCCTTCCTCACTTTTTCCTCTTTATTTTTTGCATTTAACGTAGTGTGGGAGTTACTAGATCCAGGGCAACCTAATGAAAGTAAATAATCGATTTACCACTAGGCAGTTTACTGAAATAAAGGGCACAAAGCTATAGATAATGGGCCCAAAGTAGCCCAAGATCAATGAGGAGATCCGGTATCCCACCACTGTGCTCTGTCTTGGGATGTCAGTATTATTTGGATTTTCCTAGTCTTCCCTCACTTTGGATAATGGAGATGTGTTACTATAAATAAAGGGTGATAATATTACACTATTAATTTTTTGTCTCATTAGTCTGTGATAACTGGAAACCCCAAATGTTAAGTAACGGTTGAGATTTTGCTATTAATGTGGCGAGATACCAGGAGACCATACCAGAGACCAGCAAGTGCCTTTTGTTTTGCAACAGTAAAACATTACACATGCAAAGAGGTAAGCAAGCAGTTTACTATACGCTGTGAGCTGCCACATTCATTTTAGGGAGATTCATCTCACAAAGGAAAGCATATGTGGAATTGGGTCACAGCGCTTCACATGTTCAAACTTGTATAAGATACAAAGTGATCAATCCCCATAACATCTCCATAAAGTAAACAAGGTTTATTATTTATAGTAGTAAACAGGTTGGCATTTATCTTTTCAAAGCATGGCAGTAGCATAAAATATGTTTAACTTCTATTGTTTTCAGTTATTTGCATTTTAAAAGCTCTACTTTGAGTTGTTATACCTTCATCGAATTTCATGGTTTATATAAGATACTTGCAATGTACTGAAATTACAATTCTCAAAGCTGAAGAAGAGGAGCATGGCACAACATGGAAATTCAGTGTTATATATGCAGACATACATATATTCCAATATGCAATTATTGAACCCTGTAAGTATTCTTAATGGAGATAGCAAGATCACAAAGGCCACCTAGCAAAGTGGATGCCTACCTCACAGTCCTGCTATCATCAGGAAATAGTAGCACAAGAAGGAGGCAGCAAAGCCAGTAAAATTTGTCTTCATTTATAGGCTGCTTCAACTTCAGTTGCCTGTAACGCAAGCCTGTTGACTGCAGCGGCATTTGAAAATGACCCCTAGCAGACAGTCGGGTTTAATGAGTTGCTGTTTGGAGCACGTGCAGCAGTGTATGATGCATGTTATTTTCATTCCTGCCACTCTACAAGAAACAAATCTCCTTTCTCCTCTCTCGCTAGCAAGTCCTGCTCATCCTTTCATACAGTTCAGGCTCTTTGTATTATGACGGGTACTACTTGAGTTTTCTTAAACTAGATCCTGGTTTAGTATACATCACTGATGCTCTGCTGAGCTCAAAGCACTTTTTCACTCATCTATGTCAGCAAAAGTTGTGGCTCTCCTACATATTTTGCAATGTTTGAGACTATTCCACTGTATTATTTATCAAGATAATCCTTGCATGGATTGGGAGCAGCTTTTTGTGCTAGGCCCAGAGCTTCATCTGGTAGTACTTGTTCAGATTCTCCTGTGGTCTTTCAGCCAGTCAGTCTTGGAGGGGGAGACAGTGCTGGGAGAGGAACCTCTTCTGCGCATCTGCAGCAGCTCCTGGGAGAGTCAACGTGAAATGCATGTTGCTTGTTGAGCCTTGTTTAACTGAAGGTCTTATGCTTTAGAAGAACTGCCCCTGAATTTTTTTCTGGGTTTGGGGGTTTTTTTATGCTTTGTGTTGACCAAAGTTCTGCTTACAGAAGAGGCAGCAGAGAGCTTTGGTCCCCACTCAACATTCCTTGCATGTTGTCTACAAGACTTATCATAGTCACCCTCAGAGAATTTTGCTTAACTAAACATCTGCCTTTATTGAGATTTTACAGAGTGGTATCTTTAGAATGTTCTTTTTTTATTTTCCTTTTGTCAAAATGCATAATATTGTTAGATACTTCCAGACACATCTCGCTGCTATTGCGACATTTATGGATCACACAGATACAGTGAGCATCTTCCCTTACTTGCCAAGAGTAACAGTGACACCCTATGGCAAATTCAGTAGAGGAGTTGCACTGAATTTCCATTATAGTTTTCTTTCAAATTTGCCTCTGAATTTCTTACACTATGGGGAGTATCACAGGAGGAGTCCCTCCTCTATGTGTAGGAGGGCTTCATCGATTTCTCATGTGTCCCTCATTAGATGTTTCCATTATTGGAATATGTTTAATGAACACTTCAATTCTAAGATACAGAGAACACTTTCTGACCCTGATGGCTAAGTACAGGAAATGTGGAAATTGAGAAAAGAAGAAAAGATTACATTTCAGTTTAAATTGATGTTACAGGAGTATACTGCTGTTCATTATCTTTCATACTGTCTTACTGTTTTTCTCTAACGTGGAAACCCCCCACTGAGCTATATCGGTGTACTGACAACATATCCACAATATAAACTTACTACATAAACAGTTAGATGTTGAAGTTAGGATCATCCTTTTAACTTCTTACTTGCATCATCACTTCGGTTTGCTTAATGAGTCTAAATAATGCAGTTGCTCTGTAACTACTGACACAACTCTGTTTCCAGTTAAGTCCTTCACTGCACAGTATGATAGTTCTACTGTGTTATCACATGCTAATGTAAAAGCCATCAACTCCAGTTAAAAATATTTTAATGAATTTATCCTTTGACAGCTGCTGTGTCATTCAGGCAACATAGCTGACTGAGTACTATGGTCTGCACACTGCAAGTGGTTTAAGCCTCGTGCATGCTAAATAGCTGACAAAAGAAAGATTTTGAAACTTCATGAGTGGGAGTGGTCTGCTTTTGGCTGGTTTGGGGTTTTGTTGGTGGTGGATTTTGGTTGGGGGGGGGGTTTGTTGGTTTGTTTTGTTTTTTTTTTCCAGAGATGTAGGAAGGAGAAAAAAGTTTAAGAAATATTGAGCAAAGATCCCTGTAAAACTTCATCTGAATCTTCTGTAAAACACAGGTTGCCTTAAAAAAAATCAATGGACATGCAGGGAAGAATGTAATAAATTAGGTTTTGTGTCTTCCGTGCTTGAAATTTAAGCTCATTATGTCTTGTCCTATCAAAAGTCCATTTAGGTTAGGTGTTCAGGTGGCAGGGCAGTGTTCTTTAAGCATTGGAATAGACTTTATTAGTCAATGGATTATTCTTGAAAGATTTTTGTAAGCAGGTTAGACAAGTGTCTATGACAAATATTTTAGGTAGACTTGACCCTGTCTTGAAGCAGAGAGATAGAGCAGGTGGCTTCTGAAGGCTCCTCTCTGTCCTTCCTTTAGTTTATGGTTATGTCACTGTACTTTGTGTTTTAAATAGTATTTTGTGCATATTTGGTGTTATACCTTCCCAAATACACTAAGTCTCATTCTGTTTGCTTGAGTGCCATCCAGAACAACACTGCCTCTCCTCACTACCTTTTCCTGTTTGTGGGCTCTGGCACCCTGTTTGGTGCAATATAGAGAGTGACTCGTGGCATGAGTACTTGTGTTGAGCAAAGAAAGCGCATTACTGCCACCATCAGAAGCCCGCTGTATCCCTGAAGGACCATCGCACGGGAATCCCACTGGAGACCAGCATGGAAAGAAAAGATGAAGGGACAACTCTGCTTTCAAGCACAGCTATTTCCTTCTGTTTGGTTTTACAGGATCTCTGCAGGTCAGTTTTCAGAATGAGTTTCCACTTTGCAAAATCCAGCTTTCGTAGGCCATCGTGTCTGTAGTACTGTTCTTCTAGTGTCACAGTTATCCCACTGGGGGCATGCTGTTTCCGAGGAGAGGATTTTGCCATAAAACTGTAAGATAATTGAAAGATACAGGGATGCTAATTCTCCCTTGAATTCAGCCGTTACTTATCAGATATGAGCACTCCCTGACAGGCTATGCAGAGAAGATATTATTGACCTATTTTTACAGAAAACATTACCAAAAAAAAAAAAGGGAAGTCACTGAAGGAAGAATAAACCAAACCAATTTACTTTCCCAATTGTTCAAGCAGAGTAAAATGCAGCAGGCGAGTAGGGAGCCTGAATTGTGACAAATCAATTAATGAGCCCATTCTTCTGGGTTCTGTGTTTTGTATCAAATATATTATTGCGTGTACCTTCAGCTCTTTCTAAAATCTTCAAACCTGTTTTGTGTTTCATCATCAGGTAGCTACTCTTCCTTGCCTCTGCCGATGCAGCTATTGTTCAATTGCTCCACTTTTCTGACTTACTTTTTTTCTCTGTTACTTCCCCAGATTTTTCAGTTTTTCTTCATATTACTTTTTTTCCATTCTGGCTTTTCCTCAGTTTTTCTGCAGAACCCTTATGACTGGAATATGTGCCACTTTCTGCAACTGCCCAGTTGGAGCACTGGGTGGGAAGGCTGGACGATGGGCAGGCTGCGCTCATGCGTGTCCGTGTAGGACTAGCTCCCCATTTCTGGCTCGCTCCTCCCAGGATGAGTCCCGGAACCTGTGCCTCCTTCCGCACAGCACTGGGTATAGCTTGCAGGTGCTGCTTGTCAGTAGCTCGCGTTTCAATATTGGCTTTTTTGAGCTTTTAGTTATTTGCTCTAGCTGAGATTTAGGAAAAAATATTTTCAAGACAGCAGAAGTAAAATTGGATAGGGTTTTATGTGTTGTTTTATATCCGGATGAATCACACCAGATTTTTACAAGAGAAACACTTTATTTAAGTCCTATATAAACTGTTTCTCTGTTTCCTTGTATGCTCTTCATATCATACCATATTCTCTCAGGTACAGATTTCCAATTACAGACACAAAAAAAAGTGGGGTTTTTGTTCTGTCTCTTTTTGCTTCTTTCTTTGTTCTTTTTTTTATAAAATACCAGTGATAGCTTTTCGACTGCACATGGCTAAATATTGAAGAATAGATAAGAATACAGATATGAAGAAAGAATGAATTTTTAAGACAATTCTTAAGAAATATCTGCAAGCATTTCATTGTCTCCCTTCAGTGAACTGGGCTTTCCCCTTAGCTGCCATTGTAAATATATTTCACGGCACACGGATGATACAAAACAGGAATAAAAGAGGCAGTTTTGTTATCAGAGAGCATTGGAAGCCAGAGTAGCAAAAACTTCACGTATCTTTGATACATTAAATTACTTTCAACTATATAGGAAGTGAATACAAACTTAGGTGCTAATCCTGTAAAGATGTATGCATTTTCTTGATTTTTACACACTACACTGTCCTACTGAAGTTAATGAGTTTAAGTTTTCGGAGCAATTCTTTTATTTATTTATTTATGTAATGTAGTGACTTCATGGGCCAAACTTCCTTTCATGAAGTGATGAGAAATTGGCCACTGATTTTCCAAATAAGAATATAGTTTTGCAGTACTGGCCAAAAGACAGGTCCATTAAAGAAAGTGCAGAGACATCCTATTAATTTATTTATGTTAACAGTAATGCTTCTGTCAATTAATAGTATTTGAATAGTATATGAATTACTGTTAATAGTATAAATTAATAGGATACTGGATGAAGTGTTTTATTCTTCATAAGTGCTTAATCCCACATGACTTACAAACATGAGGAGCCGTATCAAGCCATGAATGAAGATATAAAATCTATATATGTCTTTTTTCCTTTCTAGATTAATGTGTCATACGGGTGCTGACTTTCATTATGTAATCTGTTCTGGGAATGGAAATAAGCACCATTATTATTTGGAAATACTGTGAATGCAATTAGCAATTTGAACCTACTAAATTATTAAAGTCTACTTAAATTTGAAGAATCAGTTGTTTGACTTCTATAAAAATTTTGAAGCAGATCATAAACTGCAGTTTATTTTTATGTTACATTCTCCAGACTATGTTAGATTATCACCTCCTCTTTTGTTTTCAAACCTTTGAAAATTTTTACCAATATAATGAAACAAGTCACAGAAACACATGCCCAGTTATAAAATACTCTATATACATCTTTTACCTTGTCTCAACTCCACTTGGTTATTAATTTAAAAAGGTCACAATACTTAAGACCACGTGAGTTAAGTTTCTTATGTTGTTCATGAGTCATCTTAGTCTACAACTACATTTTATAACACTACTTAGTTTACGCACACACATGTATATTTGCAAAACTAACGAAGATGTTCTGATGGTATCTTGGTTTTGAAAATTGGTCTGTTTAGTGCCAATTCTGTCTCCCCAGGAAGTCAATAGTAGAGAAAGTCACTATAGAAACTTCCATTGTCAATTAAGTAATTTGTATCAAGGTGGAGAACCTTGCCAAACTGATAGTGAACAAATTATATCAACTTGTTTGTTGTTTGGTTGTTTGTGGTGTACAGGTGCTTTTATATATATGTAAAAGTGTATACCTGCCTGATCAAGCCTGTGAAACTGGGGAGCACTGGAATGCCTTTAGCAAATTAGGTGCCAGCTTCACCAATATATTACTCCAGTTTTACACGGTGCTTAATCTCCTGAGAGCAACTGGAGTAGTGCAGTGGCAAATCAGCACTTCAGCCCGTAAAAGCTTGTTGTCAGCTGGTCTGTGAAGAGCTTGCATTTACTGCTCCAAGCAAACTTATGGGCCTGTGCAACAGCAGCATGTCATTTGGTACATGCATTTAATTTGGATTACAGACTGGAACAAGATTATAGTCTGCCTATTTAGCCAGGTAATCATTACTCTCTCAGACCAAATCTTGCAGTCATGGTCCAGCCTCTCCCCATGTTGGAACTTCCTGCTTCATTTGGTGGATCTGCTTCTGGAGTTCATCTCTGTCCAGCTTCATTTTTGCTTCTAGAACTTGCCGTAGAGACCCAATGCTCTCGTAGATAGCTGCAAACCCTGATTGCAGGTGAGAATTAAATTAGATCATAATCAAAAGCAAGAGTATCACATAATTACTATCAGAATGTGCTTCCTACCATAACGCTCTGCTTAGCCCTAGGAAGATATCAAAAGTTCTGAAGACAAATAGGACTGTAATTGAGTGCTGATGGCAAAACCGCCCCCAGTTGCAGCCAGCTGGGCCTATGTGTGCTCCAGGGAGAGCACTTCCAAGCTAATAAGATGTCACCTCTTGTTGCTGTGAATTTCACACTTAGTGAAAATCCATTTTAATGCCACAGGTGCAGCCATTACATCTGGCCCCGAAGTCTTTAAACTGCTTCCATGTAAGCAAAGGCATTTTGCATGTTATTATAGGTCAATCATTGTTACCACAATTCAGAATAAAGAACTTGATAACTATGGTCCTACCAGCATTAACTTCAGCTTTCATTTCTTTTATATCTTCATTTATCTCGTTTTGAAGTTTGCCAATGCGAATATTTATCTTTTCTTCAGTCTGTTTTGCTTCATGTGCTTCCATGGTTATCTTCTGTATTTCTTCAATTTTGTCAATTTTCTCTGCCATTTGGTTGAATTTCATCTCTATAGCTCTTTCGCTCATTTCCTGGAGCCGGGAAAAAGAATTCTAATGATTTACTCTGCATATGAATTTACAGTGGTCTGTCCCAAACATGCAATAGATATTGATGAATCATCTTTTATGTGGAATTCAAACGTGTAAGATGATATAATTTTTTTATAAAATGGTTTAAACTGACTTAATTACTGTAGACTAAAATACTGATCTATCTAGAAGTGATCAGATTTATTTGAAGACTGTCAGGCTGTGGGGATGTTATACTTGACATCAGTGAAAAAGTTATACAAATATTGAGGAGGTCTGAAAATCTCACTCAAATAATATCTCAATGACATCATCTAGGTTATTACTAATGCTTTTGAATACTTCATGAGAGGTATTATTAGGACCTTTTAATGCAACTTACAGTGTTTTCCTTAAAAGTCAATGAGAGTTGGTCAATTTTTTGCACAAGCTCTTTTTCAATCCTTTCATGTTCCTGTTCCAACCAGCTACGTGCAGACAAAATCTGGCTGCTGAGTTCCTCAATAGCATTTTTTAATCTAAGAGCATAATAGAAATTAGCAGATACAAAAGAGCAGAACTTTTGGTCATTCAGCAGTGACTTTTTTATGAACATGTTCATGAAAAAATTAATGACAATTTAATACATTCTTGATACTATATTAAGGTGAATCTTTGAACTTTAAGGCTGCTAAACTGGGTAAGGTAACATTGTTTTAGAAAATAAGGATGAAAGAGCACAACAAAATAGCAGTTATTTATATGAAACACATTATGACATTTTGAGGCATATTAGATGCAAATTCTTTGCAGCATTGAAAACAGAATGTGGTCATCCATTCAGATTATAATCTTTGTGTCCATAGGTCTTAAATCTGAGCAAAGATTTGGTACCCGTTTACTTTAGTGGCAATGCAGGTTCATATAGCCCCACTTATGTTGCCTATACATGCCTCAAGTTTACACCAACCAGGTGTGCCAGTAAAACTGTTTCTTTAGGCAGTGTTTTCTCCCAGTGAATATTTGAAATCTGGATGTATTCTTTCATCTGGTTTGCAAACAGTTTCACTGACATAACTGATGGGATTGTGTGAGGATGGCAGTGCGCAGTAAGGAGTAAGGATGTAGGTGGCTTAAGCCAGGACGGCCACTGAGTGAAATGCCTGGAGAGGAGTTAATATCTGAACTGAATATATCCCCATACAGTGTCTAGTAGGAGCACAGTAGCTTATTGCTAATAATTTAGGTATTTGGATTATATATTCATATTTGAAGCCAAAGGGACGTAATGGGCTTTTCAAAATTGCCTAACCACATTAGGGGCAGAATTCTTGTGGAAAGCGAGTCTCACATTGTGCTTTTGTACTAGCTGTTGAGCACACGTATATATTTAAACAGGTTCATGCTTTTGTAGATCTGAAGATTACAACAGTCAAGCTTGGAAAATTGAGGCCCTGTGGCCCTGTCTTCCTAGGTGCGTGGCAGCAGCAAGGTTTCCCAGGCACTCACTTCATATCCAGAAGATGGAGCTGTTGGTTACTCTCTTTGTAGGCAATCTTCAGCTTCGCTTCTTGTTGCATTATTGATTGCTCTACTCTGCTCAGAAGATGAGAAATCTGAAACGAAATTCAGAATTTACTATTTCTCAGTAGCATTTCATCACAGTCTCATTTGGGACGTTTTCATAATGGTAGAGAAGATCTTAAAGAAGGGCCATTTTTGCTGACATTTCAAAAATTACCGAATTTGCACATTTTACTTTATCATGAAAAATATACTATCTCACAAGATGAAAGTATCAACATTGTGAAAACTGTAATTTTTCAGCCATAAAGAGTTTGAACAGTCTTGCCTTGAAAGCATCTGCCCGTTCCCCCCCCTTGAGCGAGCTGAATTTACGTGATCCATACATCTCCATGTTGCCACATAAGCAGAGTAAATGAATGGCAAAGCAATCCACCAGTACTGAGTGATATTCTTCATCACTTCATGTATAATGGCTACTGCAGTGATAAAAATGCTGGATTTAGCTGAGGGTAGGTCATTACTAACAGAAAATATTTCTCACCAAAACAATCATCCCAGTTTTACAAACCACACTGTTCTGTTTTACAAGATTCGTGACCGTATGCTCCTTGCAAGCTAATATACTGTACCAAATCTTCCGAGAAAGGTAAAGAGGATTTTAACCATTTACCTACCGCAAAATGAAGATGTAAAATACTTTTGTTGCCCAAGAAAATAGGAAGGTCTTGAGGTGGAGGTATGAAGAATCCTTTTCCTTAATGTCTTAAGTCTCTGCTTGTATCTAGTGCTCACTTCCATTCTCATACCCAATGGAAGAGAAACCTGACGGACAGATTAATGGATTCACAGAACCCAAAACTGGTTTTGTTGTGCAGACCTTCAAAAATTGTGTTGAAATACATATAAACTCATCCTGGGAAGGCCAAAACATAGAGGGAGAGACTGATGCTTGCATTGTTGTGGTAGTTTTGTAGAGCATCCATGTCACATGTTCACATTCCACCCTGAAGAAGCCATTCAGGCCAGTAATTACCGACTTTTGTTCATTCCTGGAGTCCTTTCAGGTGCCTTTATTACTAGCCCCTTCTACATGGCATGCTAAAGGCAGCAAATTAAGGACCTCTTTTCAGTTAGACCAGAGCAGTACTGCAGCTAGGTACCAGTATTCAATCTAATAAGGACTGTGAGCAGATACACCTCTCCATTTGTAAATCTGTGACCTCCCAGGATAGTAATTAACAGTAATGGAGTCTATGAATTAGACTGTAACTCTTACCCATACATGGATCGCTTTGGTCCAAATACCATACCTGTATTTCTGCCTCTTTGATTTTGGATTCTAAGATCAGCTTGGAGGTGTGCTGGTCTTTACTTAGGCTCTGAAGTCTTTCATACGTAATTTTATGCTCTGCGGACAGTCTGGCTAACCCAGCATCGCACCTGTTTGAATAAATAAATACCAAAGCAACAGCTGAATAGACTATAAGGTGCAAGATTTTTAAAGTATCCGTATTAGACTGGGCATTTCTGTGAAATTGCTGGCTGTCTAGCGAAGCGATGTCTTATGAGACTGTACGAATGATGATATATCAAATGGTCTTCAGCAAACTGCTCCCAAATGGGACTAGAAGTCAAATAGTCTGTGACACATACATTCCTGTTTTCTTGGCGCTGACATAATATGTGTAGACTGTGTTGTTATCAGTCAGGGAAATCACATTAGAAATGCAAAGACGCAGAATACCTCGTATTTTTGTCATATTCCAAAAGACGTCTGTTAAGGTGTGTGTGATTTCACCTGCGTGATTAGAAACCTACATAATTGAGGACTATTTCTTCATCGTTGTAGCTGTGTTCCTGAGTATTACATTCTTATTTTTATTTGTGAAATAGTAGTCTGCAATTAATATGTGTAGGAAACAATGTGGGGCATATTTTACAGTTATTAGTCTTTCTTTAGGTAAAACTGTCATTGAAAGCAATGGCAATTTTGTCTCACAAAAGACTACGAAATGCAGTTCTAGAGCATAATAATTATTGTTTCCTTTCTTTGCATTGGAACATTTCTCGATGCTATAACATTTTCAGGATAAATGTGCTATAGAATATGTGCATTTTTTACCACATTTCAAAAATACTTTGGTCAGGTGGGTTTCATCTACAGTAATACAATGAGAACATTAACTGAGCTGTAAAAATATAAGTGCTGTAATTTCAGGAGTAAGACCTCTGTGAAGTATGAGTCATGTATATTTTTTTGCTAAAGGAGCTATGTAATCGGCAACGTTACCAAATTTGATCTATGAAACTGATGGAGAACAGACAACAGTTACAATTTGAGGGAGAAAAAGGCAGTAAAATGGAACAAGCTGAGGCACGTTAAGTCATTACCTAAACCAGTGACACATTTGAACCTCTTTTTAGTTACATTTCAGTATGAAGGCTTTCATTTCAACATGCATTTTCATCACCTCGGTTACAGTAACTACCATTATCATTAAATATGAAGGGAAAGTAACAGCTAAAATGGCAGAGCATCTGCTTAGTGTTACAGTATAATTTCAATATGAAAATAATCAGTAATACAAAATAATACGAAGAAATTATAGAACTTGTGGAAATTAATTTATAGTTTAGCACTTCACTGTTGTGAGACCTGTTAGTACAATCTGTAGGAAGGCCAGCTGAGGTTTACATAGCGGTGAACCACACTTGCAGGTCTTACAATCAGGCAGTTTCTATAGAAAGATGAGAGAAACCAAATCTCGCCACGTTGTTATGATCAGCCAGAGAGAATCAGAGAAATGAAATCATTGTGCAACTAGTCACCAGAAGCCTCGGGACTCAAAAAAAATGATTAGTTTTGTTTCTCTGAGGCACAACAGGAAATACAAGAAGTGACAGCTTTGAAACTGCTGTGAGAAATGTAAACAGCAGGCACCTCTATTCCTAAAGCAAATTAATGGTTTGGGTTTAATCAGTGCATCTCTCTTTGGGGAACTCAGTTACACGATCAAAGAGGTCATATAGTTGCGTGGTAACTGAAACATTAAGATTCTGACTATGTTAATTTAGTGTCGGCCTGGTATGTATTAATCAGGTTATTTCATTTTTCTACAGGGGTACTGTAATTGGCACCCCTTTAAACAAAGTCAGAATAAAGTTTACATTCCATTGTCTGTAGTTCTGGAATGGTTAGCCTCCTTTTCTTTTTTCTTTTTTTTTTTAAACAATATTCCATGTATTGAAGTTGTCAAAGGGAAGTCTCTTTGCTATATATATTGTACACACTCACAAAAACCTGATTAGTTTTGATCTGAAAAAAAAAGTTAGTGTACTGTAGACACAAAATGAAGTTCTGATATTAGTTATGTGAGTGTACATTTTGAGTTAAAAGCTTACAACAATTGAGTAACTCTAGTCCATGCTTCCACTAGCTTTTAAATGGGGGGGGTTGGGGGGGGTGTGTAATAATAAGATGAACATATGGAAAACCATGAGCTTTCTAACACTTTTGATTCAGGTTTCTACTGTGTGATGGGTCAGAAGAAAATCAGTAATCTAAACAAAAGGGGACATTATAGTTTGGAATTTTTTCCTGTGTGTTGTGTTTTGTTTTGTTTTTTTAAAAAGGGGGGGGTTAGGGGGAAGGCACACTGCAATCCCCACTGAATTTCCCATACCTCTGAATGTTCTGCTTTGATATTTCTTTAGTGTCATTTTAACACGAATCCATAGAATTCTTAAAAATAGAACTAAATGTTTCTGAACGCTGGATTTAAGTTCCTAGGACTGTCTATATAAATGAAGCCAATGGGCTATAGATATAAAGACAGAAGTTGAGAACAACTTTTGAGGTTTGGTCATCTTAAAAGCACAAGGAAAGAATTGAGAAATAGATTAAGATTTCTAGGAATAATACTAGTTTAAAAATATAAGAGCTCTATATGAAACCATTTTGTACAAAGAAATGCCCAATAAATAATTCTCTGTCTTTACATCTGAAATGCTGAAGCTGGCCATACAAACAACCCAGTGCAGTTTTTCACATGCAGTTGCACACATGCTCTGTTGAAATTTGGGCCAAAGATGCACTAGAATGTGTTTCTTCTACTATTGTTTGATTTTGGAGGGCATTTTCTGAAAGTTCTGATTGTCAAGCTGTGTACTTATCTGAAATTAGTAAATGAAGAGTAAATGGAGAGATTTCATAGCACCAAGTGTTATTCTCAGATTCAGAATACAGTATAATTTCAGAAACCAGTAACGTTTAATATAAACGGTGAAATTATCAAACAACTGCCTTGAAAGTCATTGTAAGCAAAAGCAGTAGTTATTTTTCTGGCACACTGAAGAGTATTTTTGTTGTCTTTGATCTCTGAGAGATCAAAACACAATGGTTGCTCTATTCAGTATCACCAAGGACTAGATAAAGCTGAGAACTACACCAGTGCTCTGCAACAGGTTGCTATATAAATATGCTCTAATGGTACATACAGATTTTTTAATGTTCCTGTTTATTATAACAGGAGATGTTTCAACTAAAATACCACTGTTTCAGCGAAAAACAAGTAGCTAAAGAACAAGCAGTGAAAAGCAAGTTGATACATCCAGGATGCAGTGGGCAAGGAGAGCAGAGATGGTAGATTCTGCGTCGCCTGGATGAGGGAGCCCAGGGCAGCCCTCGCCTGGTGCCTCTCCTGCACAGCAAGTAGCCACAGGGCAGCAGATTTATTGTACTTGGGAACTTCATAAATGCAGTGCATCCCAGATGCATCTGGCTCATTTTCTGTGCAGTGTGGGAAAATCTGCCTACATGTAATGAGTCCAGAGTGTCTGAAATGAATCAGATCTATAATGTATATAAAAATCATCTATATATGCAAATTAGGCCCAGTTTGAACATGCATAGTTGCCATTTCTCTGGATGTTTCAGCTATTGGGAAGCTTCTAGAGACAGCTACTGCTATGGCTCTGACCAGGCTGCTGTATTTAAACTTGCCAAATAAATTACCATAGTGCACAAGTTATTCTGTAAACAAATGATAAGGCACTACTCATGAGTTTTCTGATCTAATATCATGAGAAATAGAATTGATAAATCTGTGTTATATCAAATTGCCAACATCGGGGACAGGAGGCTGGCATAATGGATCTATCAGCATGCATCTAGTTTTCTGCTGAATGTGTCACTGAATTTAATAGAGGTAATATTTTCCTTAATAATAATGCTGAGTCTTAGGAAAATGTACAGCATCGTTCATGGGGAACACTGTATTGATGCTTTACAAATTCATTAATAAATTATGCTTAATAAGAAGTGGCCCAGAGACATGAGCTGTAATGTGTATTCAGTCTTCTCCTGCTAGGGATATTAGTTGATTTTGTGATGGAGGTGAGTACAACTGTACGGTCTGTCCGAACCTCACTCCTGTGGGTGGCGTGGGTTTGGAGCTGTACGTGCATGTAGGGAGCCCTGTTCTCGCCATTAAAAGCAGCAGCCCTCAAGAAATGATGAGGCAGTTGTTCGATGATATATTGACATGTTACAGAACAGTTGGTGTTAGGAAATAAAGACCACTCTCTCCAATATGGAAGTTGAATAGGATGCAATATAATGCATTATTACTAGAACTGAAATTTGGCCAGAATCCTGAGATTGACACTAAAATTTTTACAGGATCTAAAGGCTCAGTCTTAGGTGATTTCCTATATATAAACTAATTCATACTGATTGTCCATCTGCACACTTCTAGCCTAGAGCAAACGTAATGTACTTGGAGTTAAATTCGCCTACTGTCACTACAGCCCGAGCCATTCGTAGCACCTTGACTGTGGCTGAGAGCTGGTGTACAGTAGATTGGTAACCCACAGTAACTCGATCATGTTTCTAAGGTTTTGCTCTTTGAACTCACCTGAAAGCTAGCAGGACTAAATGTAAAAGTAAAATTACATTAGGTGAGTTCAGCTTCTTTTATATAAGGAATACTGGCTAGAGTAATCAGAAAGTGTTTACCTCAGGGAAAGTTTCTGGTAAGTATCTATGTAGTGCCAACAGCATAACAAACTGGCATCTTGAGCACGATCTCTGGATATTACTATAGCCATTCACAGGAACATTAATTTTCAAAGTAGAATATGTCTGTAAATAAAGGCAAATAACTTTCTCCCATGCAGCACTGCTTTAACTTGATTTCTGATAAAGGGAAGCTTACTTTCTTCCTTATTCAGGGAAAATATTTATGTAGAGAGCATGACGCTGAATAGGAGGTAACAGTTAAAAGACAATAAACTGATTCTCTTATGGTAATGAATACAAATATTCAACATTCATTGCACTGCCTGACGTAAGGCAGATTGGTATAGCCTCATACGCTTATCAGATAAATTGCAAGCCAGGCCCAGTACGAGGGCACTGCCCTAAGTAAATAATGGAAGAAATCCTGGCAGAGGCCACCACTGATCCAAGCACAGCAGGTGCTTGGCAGGGCAAGGGTCCCCTTGCGAAGCTCACGCTGGCCGGCGCTCATTCGCTTCAGTTCTGTTGTTGGAAGCAAAGGCACGATGTTTTGCTTCACAAGGTGTCAGTAACTATGTTGCTCCAAATATGGACCTCTCTCAGGATGTAGTGTGATCTCAAAGTGGACTTTATATAAAAAGAAGCAGGAAGATCTAAGCATGTAAATTTCTCAGGGATTTCTCAGCGAGACAGATCTATGTGTGTGTATATATATCTCCTTCTACATATATTTCGATCAGTTTTCTGATTTGACATAACAAACTTGTCTAGTTCTTTCCTGTTTACTAAAGGATAGTGCATAACTTAAAAAAAAAAAAAAAAACCACCACAAAACAACAAAAGAGAATGTAAAACCTCTGTAAATTATTCTTTACAAAATGGGTGAAGTTAATGAAAGTTACAGTGGAAACTTCAAGCAATCAAGTAATTTATGAGAAAACTTTAGTTCAAGGAAAAGCCCTCCCGGATTATTTTTGTAGGCAGTTGAAGATTATCACTAAATCAGTTGGAGTACAAAAAAGAAAAAGTTTTCTGTACAATATAGACCATAGGTCAAATTCAGGACAAGTATAATTCCAGCAAAGTTATTAGCCAAGCTGCTTTAGGC
This sequence comes from Charadrius vociferus, assembly GCF_000708025.1. Lineage (NCBI taxonomy): Eukaryota > Metazoa > Chordata > Aves > Charadriiformes > Charadriidae > Charadrius > Charadrius vociferus. The sequence goes on along the minus strand of NW_009648526.1, from coordinate 3,722,917 downwards.
TAGATCAGGTCCTTTTTCTATAGGCGTACATATCCTCTGCCTTTTGCGTTCAACTTCCCAGACACTGAAGCAAATGTTGTGGTCCTGGGGTTTGTAAACGTGCCGTTGATAGCACAACCTGAAGTCTGTGTAGTTGCACAATTGTAACCTTGATTTTCAAGCAGCCTGTAAAACCTCTATTATTTTATAGTCTTCTGTTCCTTACGTGTCAAGTAGCCTATGTAATATGGCTAACCAATAACTGAATGCACAGATTTTTACTTCTGAATTATATGCAAAAACGTGTAACTATTCTGTTCTTTACAAGTGCAGATTGTTCCATGCTGCCTTTATAATTGTGCTCATTAATTTGTTTCAAAGATAGACCAGTCTAACCGTAGTACTTTTTAAAGCTGAACCAAATCCAAATTCCTAAGGAATTTGAGGTAATTTATTAAAAACTAATTTCAGGAATTAAGGGTGATTTTGTTAAGTTTAATGTGTAATACTGGAATGCAAAGCATTATTATTCATTATCTTGAAAACACTAAGCAAAATTATCCTGGGAATTTTGCCAAAGTGGAATTCAGCCCATTATCATCAACATTCATACTTCAAGATTAAAACAACATTAGTCCCCAAAATATACTTCCGTGTTGACTTTTACCTTGCAACTCTTCCCCGAAGATCTCCTAAGCCAGAAAGCTGCCGCATTTCCAGACTCTTCAGGGTAGAATTTGTTCCGTAGCTGAGATTGTCTCTGACACGTATCTGTTCCTGCAGCATCTACAAAACATTCATATGCAAATATAAACTCAGCATGTCACATTCAATGTACGCTTAAAATGTCACTCATTATGTTTCAATCTTTCAGTGACATCAGATACCATTTTATTATTACTTTATTAAAAGCTTTGTCTTGTATCCTACTAAACCACATACCATTTAAGTCATTTATTTTTTCTTATTCGTAGTGTCTGATCTGCACATAAATACCATACTATGTATAAAGTATAACTTGACGATGGAAAGGAGACTTAAATATTCCTTTTTATCTTTTCGCTCCCCCCCGCCACCCCCCCACCCCACCCCCCGTTGCTCCTTGCAGCAGAGGTCAGGCGTGAAGTTATGTATCTGCATATGATTTAGGTCATAAAAGTGAGCAGTTGGTTTGGCTACTTGGTATCATCAGTGAGTCGGAAGTGAAAGAAAGTTTATTATAGAGCTAAGGCATTTCCTGGTGTTTATACAGCACAGCCTTTGGACTGAAGTTGAGCTGGGTATTAGTGTCGCATTAATTCATTTTTTCAAGGTTTTCCAGTACAGCTTTTGAAGGCAAGCTTATTAGCACCACAAAGGTTTCTGTGTTTATATGCTAATATCCTGTGCTATTTTCATAGCCACTGAAAGAATTTTGCAATTTGCAAACAGTTTTTCAAGTTATAAAAACAACTTATAAGCTTACAGGATCTTCAGACCTTGTCTGACCTTTACTTATCCTGCAGTAAACTTTTGTATTAAATAATAAGGAGAAATAAGTAGCTGAGATGGCATTAGTCCTGTGAAAAATTCTTAACATACCTCAATGTCCCGATTAAGCTGCCTCACTATTGCCGTTATGTTTCGGATATGTTCTTCCAAGAGTTGCCTAGCCAACCGGTCGCCCCCCCCTTTGTTCTGCATTCTGTGCAGAGTGGAAACAATGTCCTCCTTAATGCGAAAAGCGTGTTCCACAAGAGCCGCCGTTGTTTTCTCATGGCTTAGGATTCTGTCTTCCAGCTGATCCACCAGGCTTGCCGATGCCAACGGGACCGCTGTCAACGCCTGGCTGTGCAGTGCTATGTTTCGAACACGTCTAGTGAAGAAGAATATCCAGATATTGTTAAGTTCTCACACAAAACTCTGCAATGTTTTTCCACTGGAGACAGTCCATACTATCTTAGTAGCGATACTGGGGAGAAGCACCAAAGTACTCGCGGAGAGAGCCCACTGCTACAGTAAGTGGGCGCTGTGTTGGCTACTGCGTGTATCTTGTACGAAGGCGGGTCAGGTTCTTTTCCTACTCTTTAAGGAAGCTTACAAAGCATAGGATCTTAATAAAAGGACATTAACATTACAGAAGTAGTTACAATTCAGAACTATAATTTGATTACTAAGAATCCAAATTCAAAACTCTTTTTTTGAGTTTCAAAAGTAATGCTATTTGTCTCTACAGTTTTCAGGCTTAATCAAAGCAGTAACTGTAGAAGGTAGATATTGCAAACTAAATGGAAACAGACCAAGGTTAAAAAAGAATAGCTCGCGTCCATTCCTTTTCTCAGTCTCTACAGCTATCCTGTAATGCCATCCAGAAGCTTGTTCCCCTCTAAACTGAACAGGAGCATACGTAGGTGTAGAAAACAAGGAAAGACCAAAATTATGACAAGCTTCTCATAGTCTTAGATGTCAAAGAACCCAGAACAGCTTACATTTGGGTACCTTGAATAATTGTCTAGATTTTTCAAGAGAGCTCTGCACAGCATAGCTTCCATGGAAAGCCATGGAGCTTATGGGTGCTCAAAGTAAAAAAAATCAGGCTGCTAATGCATGTGGTCTTTTCCTGCCTCTATATTTTGTAAAGAATAAAGAAAATTGTCAGAAGCATAAGTGGAAGATACAAGTTCAACCCCACTTTGAAAGAGGAGATTTTTTTTTTTTCTTGGAACTCGGTTATTTACTGTGTGTTCTCCATGTTGTTTCCTGTTAATGAGCCAAATTACCAGTTTACTTTCACCATGATGATATTGATGTATGAGATGTATGAGGACTTCAACAAAGGTCACTCTGGCTCTGAGTTTTCATACTCAATTCCATGCTATCAGAAGACTGGCTGAAGTATAGTATTCTTGGACTTCTACTTGGTTACAGTTTAAGCTATTTAATTTCTTTGGGAAAGGGTTAAGTAAAAGCTGAGTAAGGAAGTGTGATTTAGGCCATTGATTTGAATGAGTCCACAGTATTTCACTTTGCCCTCCTAATGCCGAAGTCCCAAGTCACAGCATCACTATGTACAGGGAATTGAGACACACATAATAGTCTGCAATATGAAGATTTTATTTTTTACATTCCAAACTGTACCTTTCAGAAGGGGCAAGAGTTGGGAAGATTGGGCTTCGCTGGGCCATTTTCTGGTCAATAATTTATGTCTGTTGAAAAAGTACACATGGAATTATTTAATAGTTTATATCTGGCACTGAAATGACTTAATGTTTCTGCTTTATGTGAATCTGTAAGTAAAGTTTAAGATTACGCTGACAGCTCTGATATTGGAGTTTAAATATTGCTTATGGAATAAATGCAAATAAAAATCAATGCAAAAGAACAAAAACTAAAAACTGCTAAAAAGCTTTTCTTAGTGAAAATGATACTTTTGAAAAAGGCATGGTTGACAGCCTTGAAACTGGAATCTGCTGTTGACCCACAGAACTGGTTTGGCAGGGCAGAGGCAAGCAAACTTCTTGTACCCAATCTGTCTACTGGTTTCTGACATCACCAATCAATGAATAAAAAGTACAATCTCCAGAATTATCATAAAGCTTAAGAAAGGATTGACTAGAGAATCAAATAAAAATATTTCATGATAGCAGCTTATTTTAGGGGTATGATGTTTTTCAGGTAAAAGCCGTGGCAGACAGAAACCTAAATAAAATGTGTTAGACATCAGCACAGTTTAGCAAAACAGAGTCTTTCATAAATTTGTCTTCGAATCTAAATGACCACAGTTCATGTTGTAAGTAAATTCTTGTCTGGTAAGAATATAGATTCTGTTTTTAATTTTTAGACATAGCCAGCCAGACTGTGACAGACGTTGCAGCAGGGTAGCTCCGTTAAATAGCTTCAGAAAGACATTTTAGATATCTTACTGTAAGTGAGACCAGCACCTGGCTCGGTAGCTTTATCCACTGATGGAAATTAAATTAATGAAAAAGGTGGGAGCCTCAATCACATCCAACTATTTCACCCTATAGAAAACAAATAAACATTTTTAACTGTGAAGAGAATGAGCATGGCCTGAGCCTGAATTCCATGGGAACCTAAAATCCTCATTGAAAACTAAAGGCTGATGTATGAAAAGAATTTTGCAATTGCTGATGAAATCCGGTGCAAAACGCTGTACAAACAGAAAGAGAAAAATATGGTTATTGAAACAAAATAGTCAAATATCAGTTGTAAAGAAGTGATAGGACTATCCTCTGAGATCTCAAAAGGCAAAGCATGTTTGTGCTTCAGAAATGTATGAAAGCACTGCCTAAAAGCAGAGAGCAAACATTGTCACAGTATGTGTGTTCTATTTATAGCACGGTGCTTCAGAAACTACGAATTAGAAAAAAAATAGTTTTAAGAGAAGCTGGGTTGCTGAGCAGCAGTGACATTAGACTGAAATTCAGAAGGTCTGATTTTAATTCCCTGCTCAATCTCTGATCCTTGTGACTTTGGACAAGTTATTTCCACATCTAATGACTCAGTTTCGCTATATGGAAGACAGAGATAATGATACCTACCTCCTTGTTTAAGTTCTTACATGCCTGTAAGTAAAAAGCAAGGTGTAAGAGCTGGGTATCATTATGATGACTTTGCATTCAGAATTCCGCGCAGACACTGAATGTCCAGTCCTGCAATCTGTTCCTCACACTTGTAGTTTCCTGGTTGTTTTTGATGTTTGTTTTTTTTTAACCAATGCCACTGCTCTGCGGTGCGTCCCTCCTGGCTGTACCGCACGGTTACACAATAACCGGGCACCCAGTTCTCAGTGGGTCTCAGCTCATTTACTCTTAGTCCTCTGGGCCATAATGCATTTTAATGACCTTGATGCAGTGAAGCATTTAAACACAACTTAACTATAAACATAGGAATATCCCACTGATTTAAGAAGAGCTTTGTGTATCACAGCAGCAAAGCACTGGATGCTACCTAGAAAAATGAAGAACAAATATTAAAGTCTGTACATCTAGCATTTTCTTAGTGAAACACACCTTATAAAAACCAGCCAAACAAAAAAGCACTCAACTCGAGTATTTTAATCTCACGGCTTTCAGTATCCGTTTATTATCGATTGAAAAAAATGTTTGCAGCAGAGTAAGCATAGGATTACTTGAAGTTTTTACTTCTTCTGCCAGGCTACCATTAGACATGCAGCTAAATGCAAATGTCTGGAGAAATTGTGCGCATGAAACAAAAGTTACACAGATGGACTTCTCATTCAGTTGTTATTGCTTACTTCAGCACCTCACTGGCTACACAGGGAAATATCTCATCATCATCAGTTATCAGATTTCTTGGTCTGCTCCAACATCCAGAAAGGATGCATTAAGATCTTGTTCAGCAGTTGTACAAAACTTTTCTGCAGTTTGGAGGTATTTGCAGTAAACAATATCAGACAGGTGAACTAATGATAAATTTCCTCTCTATGAGCGTGTGTAATACCAATTTAGACTACTAAATATAAAACAAAAGAAAAAAATAAGATGTTCTGATGCCTAGGTTCAGAGGAATGTAATTTCACATAGCTCCAATTTTAATGGCAGTAAACTGGGATCAGTTTAGATACCAGTTGAAATACTGGCTTCAGGCGCCTAATTTCTTTTTTTTTAAATGTTGTTGTCTCCTGCTTGATACTGCTATAACCATTTAAATCATTATATACTAACCCAGTAAATTTTGGTTGATTGCTTTAATTTACTGAATATTCCAAATATACTTGTCACACAGATGAAAGATTTTTCCCAGTTGTAAATGATATGCCTGATTATTGCCAAAAATAACAGTTCACTTGATACGTAAGGCAGCTTTTCCATACAAACTTGGGGTACTTCTTTAACTCACTGACATCAGACATGTAAAAGCTTTAAAAATAAAATCATACATGGGACATGCTGAAGAAACACTTTTAGTGATGCAAAGTTCACTCCTTGCTATTTGTACTGTGGCATCCCTTCCCCACTTCAGCAGGCTGCCTTGTGTGTTTATTCTCTGCAGGTTCTCCATTTCTCCTGTTTTGAAGGATAATCTCATCTGTAGTGTTCAGTTCTCCATCTTCCATTATAACCTACGTCTAACACTTCCTGTAGTGTCTGTGCACCTTGGACCATTTTTCACATTCATTCTCACAACATGCCTGTGGGTTAGGAAAGCATTATTATCCCTGAAAATATTATTTCCCTTAGGTAGGGAAGTGAAGCATGGGGGTGGGGGGGTATGTGACTTGCCACGAGTCACACGGGAATCAAAGCAGACTGAAATACCTGCCTAGGCAAACACTTTAATCACTCTTTTCTTCTTAAAATAGAAACCGCTTTGGTTGCTATACAGGGAGCGTATGACAGCACCGCCCCAGGAGCCGCACGATCCCGGTGTGACTGAAGCACTTCGGGGCAACATTTCGGAGTAAGTGACAAAGTCCTGTGTCGCAACTCAGCAAAAACATCGGTCAAAACCCGACTGTGTCAGTGAGTCACACAAAACAAGCTCTTGCAAAACCACTCTGCACTGCTATGACGTTTTGCGACCGTGGATGAACGTGGAGTGCAGGGAGAGAGATGGGAGAGGGGTGACCGTGGGGCAGGTGATGATGGATGAAGGGTGACCATGGGAGCGGGGTGACCACGAGGGAGAGGTGACCATGGGAGAGGGGTGACCATGCTGGCATGGCTCGGAGCCCAGGTCAAGGGTTCTCTCGAGAAATAGTTCTCATAGCTCCGATGCTGGATTGTGCCAGTGCAGCCCTGCAGGGTTTGGGGTCGTGCCGGTGCCATGCCGTAGGGGTGCCCTGACTCGGCCCACAGCTGCGCTGTGCAGGCCGGCCCCGAGGGGCCCGCAGCGCTCCTCGGTGGAATGGCCACCGGCACACGCGGCGATGGCTGTGGAGAGAAGGGGTGTGCGACAGCTGACAGGACAGGCAGCGCTGACACCGCTCGACGGCCACGCAACACGGAGGG
>NW_009648526.1:3710446-3715607 GCF_000708025.1 Charadrius vociferus | reverse complement strand
GGTATTGCGGGGGGGTCGGACCCGCACCGGCCCCGCGGGTGTTGGGGGTGGGGGACGGGACACGGACCCGCACCGGCCCCACAGGTATTGCAGGGACGGGGGGGACAGGACACGGACCCGCACCGGCAGACTGAGGGCTCTGGACAGAAAGTTCGGCAGTGGCCAAAAAAGTGGCTACTTGGGATTTCTGATGGTGCCGAAGAGCTGCGAGCATGACGGGCAGCATGGGTTCTCCCAGAGCAGATAACAAATCCCAGCGGAATACGAGGTTGTTAAAACCAATGGCAAATAATAGCTTTGTTTGGTAGATTTCCGAGGTGTATTTTCAGACAAGAGCTGCCATGTAGCTTCAGAAAAGCGTCACGTATCGCAAAAAAAGATGATCTGTCCGTTTGCAGAGCAGAGGCGAAGGAGCTAAAGGAAAGTATGACTGGAAGAACAAAGTCCACAGAGGGTGTGTCTGCGTCACTTCTGCTTCCTGCTTGTGTCCTGCTTTGGACTTCGGTACAACCACCTTGGGTAAACAAAGGGTAAGTCAAATTGGAAACAAACTTACTGCATCAGTTCACTCAGAAATAGCAGATTGTCTCTGATTTTGGTTAAAATATATACACATCCCATACTGTTGTATAAGCAAAACAGTTGCAGGACTGGGTATCTGGCAGATAGGAAGGCTGAAAGCGTTACCGCGTGCATGTGCTATTGTAAAAAGCAAGGCGGGGTCTGAATCCACACTGACCTATTTACTTTAAAGTAATTCCCACATCAAAGGATTGGGCTGGAAACAAAACATGCTATAGGTGCTTTCAAAATGGGATCGTAACCAACTGAGAGTCACAGGATTGTGGGATAACTCAGGTTAAAACAGCCCTCAGGAGGACACTCAGCCAACCTCCTGCTCCAAGCGAGGTCACGGATGAGGCCAAATGCAGTTGCTGAGGGTTTTCCCCAGCCTGCTTGTGGGAACCTCCGAGGGTGGAGAGTGCCCACCCCTCTGGGCAGCCTGCCCCCATGCTTGACTGGCTGCTGGGGCAAGGACCCTTTCCTTATACCTCATCTGAACCTTTCTTCTTTGCATTTATGTCTTCCCACCATGCGCCACTGTCACGGCTTTGCCATCTTGGTGACTTCCTCATAGGCACTGGGGGCTCCAGTTAGGTCCCCCAAAGTCCACCGTCATCGGGCTGAGCAAGACCTGCTCCACCAGCCTCCCCTCAGTATTTTTGTATTTATATCATTTCCTTCATGTTTCTAACTAAAGCAGTACTAAACTGTTGTATTTTACATAATTACATCTTCAGTGTAATAGATAACGAACATATAGATTCGTTTTCTTCAAGGCAAATTCAGATCACTTTCCTTATCAAGGCACAACATCAACAATAATGTTAATTTGTTCCGGAGTGTTCAAATGTCTCACTCGTGAATGGAGCCCCATTTTAAATAACCATAGTATTACAGAATGGAGCAATTTAGGCTGTAAGGGACCTCGGAAGGGGATCTGGTCCAACTCCCTGCTCAAAGCAGGGCTAGTGTTGATGTTAGATCAGGTTGCTCATCTTAAAAGCTTGTGTAATGTTTCAAAAAAAATCTTCCTCTGAGGAAAAAAAAAATACAATCCTTTTACTTTTGTTGATGTGAGCCTACATAGCTTAACTGAAGTCAGTCACAGGAACACAGGAGGCAAAACTCCTCGGTTACCAAGCCCTTGTGGACTTCTTCCAGATTTATACCAGCCTTGCAAATAACAACATTATTCATACATTTTGGTTTGCAGTTGGATAAAAATTCAACTCTGTGAATTCTGAGTATCTCTTACATCTGAGGCTTCTCTTAATCAGATCCAGAGTAAAAGAGCCGCATGATATTTTTCCTCAAAAAACCCCTCAGCCCAAAGCAGTGGGTGAAAAAGGGCTGTTGACTTTGTTACTGTACTTTTTACTCTAGTAATATTTTAGATGGAAATGTTGGACGTGTTAATAAGCACGTTTCCTGAACAGGTATGCTGCTCTAATTTAAGGCCAACGAAAGGGAGGAAAGAAGGAAGATAGTGTCAGGTACAGAGAAAGGTAGTGAAAGAAGGCTAAAATGATTATACTGCTTTCCACCAAGGAAACCTGTCCTAATCAGTGAAGTGATTTCATTACATTTTAAGTCATAAACTTTTGCCTTTGTTTTCTACATGCCATTTTGTTTCTCCCTGCATTTCACAATAAGAAATTGCCGAATCCATTTTTTTATTTTCTGTAAGTAGAATTCTGCATTCGCCAAGTGTAACTTGAAGGCAGAATGTAACCATCTGCATTTTGGCAGAAAACGTTAAGATTATAAAGTGTCTGGTTATTCTTTGGAAAGCAGATACAACAAAAATTGCATTAAATTTTTAAAGTTTCCTTAATTTTATACCATTTGTTTTTCTATGACACAAATCCTTCATCTTTCTAAGAAATACCAGATTGTGTGGTTTTCTAACTAAAAGTATGATGTCTTGTTAGGGGTATTAAGCCTTATTTTAGTGGCTTTCAGGCATTAATTAAATTATTGATTAAATTATTCTAGTCAACAGAAGACAAATGTGTGGCTTACAAAACTTATTCTAAATATATTTTGTAGCAAGAGAAAAGCACTAATGCCTTTTTTTTCCCCTTTGCTGTCAGTTTTACCCATTAGAAAGCAGTCAGAGCAGTGCCTATTTCTTGAAAATTTCTACTCTTTTCCAGATTCATGGACTTCTTGTAAGAGTTACTTCTTTCTGAAGCCACAATAACGCTTTTGGAATGGAGGGCAAGGGAAAGTTGTATTCTGTGGCATTTCCAAAGGTAAGGACCATGTTCTTTTTTCAGTCTTTACACATTTTAGCCTGAGCCCGGCGCCTGGTCCGTGCTGGCACACACACAGTGCCACTTGGGTGGTGGGTACCTGGAAACACACGCTCGTGTTACCAGCCGCGCTCTGGAGGCAACAACTTCTCTCTTGTGGCGCTGCCCGTTGTGGGGTGGCTCCAAACCAGGGGATGGCAAAGAGGCTGCAGTCGCTCCTGTCCACGCTGAGCCTGTGCCCCCCCCGAAACGAGCCCGGGATGCTAAGTGCCTCCTCGGTCACTGAAGCTAAGTTTGTCCTTGGATGCTTTCCTGAAGCTGAGCACTGGTGATCAATATCGGGAGGATGAAGCGCTGCAACTGCTTGCAGCCAGAAAATATCCTCAAAATAATTCTTGATGTTAGCGCTTCTGTGCATGAGCCGGTAGGTGTTACTAACCAAACACAACGCTGTCAGACAATACACGCATGGAAAAAACTGATGGAAGTTCTTGATGCAGGGGATTTTTCTTAAATCTCTTCAAGTTAGGTCTTTTAAAGGTAACCTGTCCATATGAATTTTATGACAGAAGCGTCACCACTTCTAAGTTTTGTGCGTCATTTAAAAGTACAGAGATTCCTTTTTACTCTGCCGGAGCTCCTCAAGATGAAAATGTGGGTTCTGCCTTTCTCAGAGATGACTATTGTACAGTATTGGCTGGCAGAGCCCAGGCACGCCGACCGCTCCGGCATACCACCACTGATGTTCGAAGGGAAATGCCTTCCCCTGCGTCTGAGCACGGATGCTGAATAAGTATCATTCACTTAATATAGTCAGCTTGGGAATTAGATGTTTATCATTAAAATAAGCAGAATTAATGACTATGTTTAAAAGCATGAAGAGAGGTCATTGTGAATTAGGCTGTGCTTGGTACACACAGTGCTTAGCAAAGGTTCGTGCAGACACAGAGCACTGATGCCTTCAGCCCTAAATTTTTTTTTGAAAGTCATCTTCTAGTCCACCTGGAGTGGATGGGCCCCAGTAGCACACGTAAAATGCAGTGAACCCAGGACTAGGCTGTCAATTAGCTATCCAGTGTGAATGCACTTTTTTACTCTTCTTCCACAACCTAGTTTCTCTACTTTTTTCATAACTTGTTGTAAAGGTGTTTGTACATCTGTAAACACACATCCATACAAATGTATATGTCTTAAGAAAATGAACCTAGATGTTAAAAAAGACCCACATCCAGAGCAAATAGAAAAACCTACAAAACCTGTATAGTTTCTCTTTCTTTTGTTGGCTCTATATACTCTCTCTGGATTCTTACCGTTTTTTTTTCACCGCTTTTTGTCACAGTCTCATAAATTTATGTAACATTTCCACGTTCAAATGAAATACTAGGCAAACTATTTTTGTCCTGTTTCCACAAAACTACCGTTACTCACCTTCTGCTGGGAATCAAAGTGTGAAACTTGTCTCCTGTGAAGTTCTGCTCGCTTTCAGCGCTAGCAGATATATTTTTTCTTTAATAGCTATTGCAGCTCATATTTACCACCCAGCTACTCTCTCAATGAAAGTACTTCCTACCCCTCGTATTGATGTCAGTTGACATCCAAGCAACCCACTATGGAGAGCCCAAGCCTCGCATGATCACTGATTGTACGGCATAAACCCAGCTGAGCTGCAGAAGTGTTTTGATATTCTTCAAAACCAAGGAGGACATGCGCCAAAGGGGCTGTTGTGTTTCATCCAAACGACCAAAGTTTGTGGGACCTAAGAGGGGGCCAGATAAATAGTTTTAAGTTTTGTCCCATTTATGTCTTGAGCGCGTCTGGGTGGTTTGAATTCGTAACACTTCATTGGCCGAGATAAACTAAGAACCGGTAGTATCTAATGATGAAAAACCGGAACTGTACCTGTTGAGAGTGCTTTTCAGGGTAGTTTGGAAGGAGCATTAACACACGCTGCGGGGTCCGGCTGTTGCTGTGATTGCGAGATAAGGTTGTTTCCATTTTATCTATGTTCTGGCTGGGGCGCCGTGGTTGGAAACCAGTTAGAGCCCACAGCAGGGCTTCAAGCTCGCGGAGCTGCCTTGTTCGCCAGACAACAGTCCTCAGCTCTGGGTGGGTTTAATTATGTGGTGCCTTAGGAAACACCGTCCTGTGAAGTTGTAGGCAGCCGTACAGCCAGCTGCCAGGCCGCCATCGCATTTGTTACTTTTTTTCCGCCTCCGCGGGTATTTTGACTATGCATTTTCAGCATTTCAGGGCATTTTCGGTGCCCGGTTGGTATCGAGCCGCTTTGTACGCGCCGGGGACTGGAAGCACCTCAGCCCTGCGGGAGCTCTCCCGCGGTGGTG
>NW_009648526.1:3669259-3709850 GCF_000708025.1 Charadrius vociferus | reverse complement strand
AGGAGATCTGGCGCGTTGGTGCCCTCGGGTAGGAAACACCCCGAGGGGAGGCGAGGCGGTGAGGGGCCTCCGCTGCGAAGGGCTCTCCTCGAGGGGTTTCTGTGTGGGCCCCCCTCAGCTGTTGGTCCCGGGCGCCCGTCTCCGAGCGCCGGTGTCGCTTGGCGCGGGTGGCCTGGTGACAAGGACAGCGGACCCCTCTGCCGCGCTCTCAGCGCCCAAGGCCGGCTGCTGGGGCACGGCCGTGCCGGGGGTCTGTTAAGCGTCTGGTGCGGTGAGGGGGTGCGGTGTCGGTAAAACACACCGATGCTGGGTTGAGGGAAACCCGAGGTGCAGCAGCTGAGGCTGGTCTGTCTTTAGTGATGGGCTCCTGATGGCCGATAACAGCTTTCATCCTGAAGTAACCCAGATAATGATTATGACTATCTGTTACACAAGAACTTAGAGTAAGTAGTGAAAAATCTTATGTGGTAATAAACTAGGATAAAATCTACAACCTTTAAACAAGTCATTTATTAATAATTCTTTTAAAGTGGAATGCTGAAGATCTCAGAGTGAAGATACTTGGAAAACTTCTGCATTTTTCTTACTAAAGCTTAACTAAGGTTAAGTTTTAAAGACTGACCAGTATAGTCCTTGTATATTTCAGCTTCACTAACTTATGTGGAGTATTAGCTTGGGCCCTTTGCTCCCAATATCTTTTAAAGGATGCCTGTCCCATCATCAGTGCCTGTGCTTTGACTTCCTGAGGCAGGAATTCTTGTGCCTGCTTACACCTATGTTAAGCACATGCCTTTGCTCTAAATAAAGTATTGCAGAAGTTAGGAACCTGAAATTTCGGTCACACTCAGGGGTAGTGACACCACCACCTCTTAGAGTGCTGTTGTTGGTAAGGAGCTTTGAATAAGATAGGTACCGGTGTTCCCTGTTTGTTGATTGTTTGGCCAGGTGGTTCAAATCAACTCTTTAACCGTAACCTTTGCTCCTTATTGCTTGCTAGTTCACACACACCTGTGGCACTTACAGACTTCTGGTAGAAGTTGTATATTGTTGTCTAGGCTGCTGGCACACTAAATGGGATTGGAAGTCCTTGGTGCAGGTCCTTCAGAGATGCCTACCTGTTGACAATAATACTTTGAGATCAGCGAGTCTGTTAGCTGATCTGCTGTGGACTCCATTAATTTGTTTTTAATGAAAAGTTTAATCAAAATATAGTTCTTGTAAATACACATAACTAATTAGTAACATACTTGGTGAGTTTTACTTTATCAAAGTAAGAGAAGTGATTTCTTTCATGAGATAGCCTTCTCATGGAACTATTCAGGCAGTTATTCTCTGGCTTTTAATTTGATACTGAAGTAGTCTTGAATTAATCTTTTCACTGTGAAAAGCTCAGGCTAATGTGAACTGTGTTTTTTGAGATTGTCCATAAGTAATAATTACAACCAAACCAGAAAAGATTGTTTTTAAAAGTACTGCTTGTTTTTTCCTAATAATTATGCCCGAATATTTGTTTGATAATCATTAGAAGGTAATACTTTTGTAACTTAAAAAGCTGGCAGAAGGATTGCCTGGCAGGACTTACAGTGATTGCTTACGGACATGAATCACGCTACTAATATCCTGAAACGTTATACTCGTTCTCTGTGCTGTATAAAACATTCACATTATTTCCCTTATTTTTGTCTTGACAATTCTGATTTCTGTGGAGGGGGGGGGGGGAAAGACAGAATGTCATAGGAGTGCTTTGTGTTCTCTGAATTAAGTCTTTTCTGCCATACTGTCTCTGTAGACCTTAGAGTGAACTTTTCCTGTTCTGGCAGGGTCCATGCTGCAGGGTGCTGAGTTACCATTGACATCAGTGGTAGTTGTTTTCATGCTTCTTAGGCAGTCTGATAGAGCGGAGCATGTAAAGGTGATGCTGGTGTAAATGTGCTGTCTTCTCTAGCCTCTGTGCTGTGGTGCATTGCCCCGCTCAGGTCTGCTGTCAAGATCGTGCAGCTTGGTGCAACTTAGCAATACGTATGCACTTTTTTGCTGGTTTATTTTTAATCCAGATCAATATCTATATCTGGTTAACAGTGTGGTTTCGGGAGGAGATCTGCAGGTGTGGAATGGGTGAGCTGTTCTATGGCTGTACACTGCAGTGCAAGGTGGGAATGAGCAACAGTGGGGCAAAACTGCATTAAAGCTGACAGTTTTAAGGAACATGTGGCAGCTGTTGAAATTTTTCCTCTTGAAATGCATCCCTTTTGTTAACTTTGCGTTTCAATTTTTTAAATTCAAAATAAAGCTAAGCTGCAACTTTTAAGTCTTTAAAAATGTGTACTGTGTAAATATAAAGTAGTCCCACTCCAGTGAAGGACTGGATCCTTAATATTCAGGAAAGCTCTCAGCAAAACTACACCAAAACTTGCTTGAAGTGAAACGTAAGGTTAGGTGAACTTTATGCAACTTTTGCTTTTATACTGTGAGTTTGGACCTTCATTGGGTAGTTCATGGACATGCATTAGAGGATCTTATCTGGAGTTGGATAGAGAATCTGTGTTAGGTTACAAAAATTATCTTGTCACATTAATGTGATAATGTGATCTTGAACCTTTCATTTAAGGTAGCTCTGTAGTCTTCAGGGAAAGATTGTTCCCCTGAGTACTGTCAGCTGGCCTTGACTCTTTTAAAGATGAAACATTGAACACTAAACAGCAAATATAATACTGTTTCTAAGGTATAAACTGCAAAGGTATTTAAAAAAAAACCCCAACAACAACAAACAAAACCCAAACAACAACTTTGTTGGGGAGAGTGAGGAGAGAAGACTCCAAGAAAAGCAGGTTCATTCAGCAGTATCTGGAGTAACTCACAAATTGTTGAGGAAGCCAGGGTTGTTTAATTCACTTATGTTAAGGAAAAATCTGTTCATATGTTGCCTTTAAGCAGCACTTCAATGCTAAGCATTTTTCTGTAGCACTGGAGTCAGTATGTGCATTTTATCTGGGCATATTTGGTGTCTTCCTGTTTCCACCCTCTTCGACAAAGAGGGAAGGAGAACTGGTTGATTCTTAAAAAGGAACGTTTTTATTGCAGTTCAACGTAGCTTGACATAAGTAGAAGTCAGGTACTTAGAGCCCAATCCAGCAAGATGCTGGGGATGTCTTGATTACATGTAGCACCTGCAGAAATGAAAATTACTCAATTAGCCTGAAAGGACTTTCTAGCCTTTAGGATTTGGTCCTAAAATAGCTTATGTGTGATGTGAGCTCGGACCTTATGTTGTCTTAAGTCTTCTTCCTGCAGGAAAGTCACAAGCAAGACACTGGTGCTTCTGTATTTGAAGGATGCTTTTCTGTCTGGTGCTGCAGACGGTAGCATAAGCTCAAACCTTGCTCTCTGCCAAATGTGGAATTGTAGAGAGGGTAACAGCATGTGCTTTGCATTATGTCTAGAGGTGCATTAATGGAAAAATCTTCCAGCTATATGGTGTTTCTGTCTGGCTGATACATAAAATATAATAAAACACAGTAGCATGTTCAATAGCAAAGCTAGTGATTCATACTTGATGTGTTTTGTGTAGGTCTACATTGTATGCATGCTTGTCACTTTCTAGTTTAGACCTTTAGAATGGTTTATGGATATATTGTGTATGTTAGAGCACTTTTCTGAAAACATTAGTGCGGAATGTTACCCAAATGCAGCTTTTGCAGCTAAAGACTGAACACGTGATTATGTATGTGTGAGCATCTTAAGCATTTTTCTCATAATTTCTTTTGCCTTCTAGAATTGCTTTTTTCCCCCTTCCATACATAACTAGCTTGTAGTGAAGGAAATGATGGAGCAATGTTATGAGTAGTTTAACTAAACTATTTGCAGCCACTTTTTCTTAACTTAATGATAACTTGTCCCAGTCTTACTGCCTTATTTTAAAGCAGTTCCGCTATGTGGAACGGGGGAAGTTAAAACAAGGTTTTTAGAGCTTTTGTGACAGCTAGCCAGTGAAATGTTGTCAAGCTTTTACTGAGTTCTCAGTAAAATCTTAGTAATACTCTCATCTTAACGTGGAAAGTATGTTTCTTTGCTTGAAACACTAAGAAGTTGCACTCTCTGAAGGCAAGTCTTCTCAGCTCCTTTTGTAATAATTTTAAATATTTTTCCTTCATAAATACCAGTTTAATCTCTTGCCAGTTTTAGGAGTTAGTGTAAAAGTAACATTGGTCTAAACGGTCATGCACAGCTATAGAGCCAAGTTATATCAAAGACTACAGTCTTTCGTACTTTTCTATTCCCAGTTTCAGCATAAGGAATCAGAAATGCCTGCACGTTTAGATTTGCCTTCTAATACAGTATGCATGTATTGCTAATATATAGAGAAGATGTAAATAGACGTCTTCAGAGCTATGAAAGAATCCTTTATATCAATAAAACCTAATTAGTCTTAGTTCCTGCATCTGATGAGGAGGGGGACAAAAAGGTGAGAGGTCATCTTTCCTCCTAAGCTCCTAGCTCTTACGCTTACTTTGCCGGGGACCCTGGGCTGCCCTCAGAATGAGCTTATTGGAGTTGCATGGAGACTTCTGACCCAGATCGCCGTAGTTCTGCTGACAGAGACTCGTCTGTGATCTGGCTTACTGTGTTGGCCTGCAAGTTGTCAGGGTTTTGCTTACCCTCTGCTGCTGCTCTGGTACATGGCTTACAACTGATAAATTGATCTGCTTCCCTTTTTGGTTTCCTAAAACGCTATTGTAATGCAATACTCCAGTCTGCTTTTTTTAGGAAGCTGGATTCTTGGTCTAGGTGGTGTGTGGCTGCTGGAAGGCATTAAGAGTGATGTCAGAAAGGGATTTTGCACCTAATCAAAACAAGTTTTGTTCTAGGAGCTAACAGTGCAAGACTAGAAGGTGTAAAGTCAGAGGAGTGGTTGTCAGAGCTGGGGACAGTGTGTGTGTATATGTTTGTTTTACAAAAATAAAGATTTGGAAACTAGATCAGTCCCTCTGCAAATGCAGAAATCGCCAGGCATAGGCTTTGGTGAGAAGGGGTTGGCTCGCACTGTTAACTTTTTGAATGAAGCCACTTTGTTGCACATATTCAAGGTAAGACTTTAGATAGTACAAAGATTTACGTCAGCGTAAAAGGCTAAACCTTTTGGGGAAAATAATATAAAGGCTCTCTGACACATTTTTCTCATCTGTTGGAGGTCACTCGTTTCCTCACTATCCTATTGTCTGCCAAGGAGCTTTTCTGGTTGATGCTGGTCACTAGCAAATGACCAGCAGCCTATTACTCCTGTGGAAGTGTCTTTTTGTACTGCTTGTGTATGGCGAAGTATTACAGGTGTATGGGCTGCTTGCTAATTTTTGAAACTGCTGTAGCCAAAGGACTCTGTTAACTGTTGTATGTTTGGCTTTTATTATCTCTACTACATGGGTGTAAGAGTATTTACAAATATCAAAGAAATCTGGCAGAAAGTAAACAAGAATTTTCTCTCTATCTTAAGATCAGAACTGAGAGCTGTCTGTTACTCTGACAAGTTGTTTAGACCTTTGCCTCACCTAATCGTTAGGACTCTTGTGCAATCGTAGCCTCCTGTTACACTCATGGGGGAGCTTGGGTGTGAGCAGCTCCCTTGCCTCCTCCCTCCTCCTGCGTTCCTCAGATGCCAATCGCTGTCCTGCCCAGGAAGTATGGCTATCTCATCTCCTGACTCATCCTCATCTTCCAGCTTTCCTATCCTCCACCTACTGATTTTCTCTCCTTCTCCTACCCTCACCTCTTCAAAAATGCGAATACCCCTTGGGGAGACCAGGTGTGCAGTCACGGCCTGGCAGCGCATGGGATCCATTATCTCTGCTTGACTAAGTCATTATTGTGGTAGGGAGAGCTTTCCTTAAAGCACTTCCACACACTGAGGCTTACAGGTGTTTTCTGCCTATTTTATTAAGTGTGCTTCATACAAATGTATAAATGGCTTTGGAGTTTGACTGCTTCGTGTACAATAGCACGTATATCTAAGCTCGAGATTACTTGGTGTAAATAGCCTAGGAAAGGGGGTGTAGTCAAGGATCTTTTCCAAAGACATAGCTGCATTTAATTGGCATTAAAACCCTTGGTAGATTGGGTTCATAAACTGTAAAGTGTATTTCTAAAAAAAATTTCTGAATTGAAATTTTAATTGAAACTGAAAAGGCTTTTTTTTTTTTTTAACAAAGCCAATGGGAAAGCTAACAAGGAAAGCAGTATTGGTAATTGGAGCATGAGTCAGAGTTATCATCAGAACACACAAGAGGAGCTTTTAAGTATGAACAATTATCTACTAGCATAACTTACTAAATTCAACAACTAAATGGGAACTTTAAAGCCAGACGTTTTCAGATCTTTAGCACGTCAAAGGAGGTGATTCTGCCCCTCTACTCCACTCTTATGAGACCCCACCTGGAGTACTGCATCCAGCTCTGGAGTCCCCAACATAAGAAGGATGTGGACCTGCTGGAGCGTGTCCAGAGGAGAGCCACGAGGATGATCCAAGGGTTGGAGCACCTCTCCTATGAGGAGAGGCTGAGAGAGTTGGGGCTGCACAGCCTGGAGAAGAGAAGGCTCCGGGGAGATCTTATTGCAGCCTTCCAGTACCTAAAGGGGCTACAGGAGAGCTGGGGAGGGACTCTACTGGGGCATGTAGTGATAGGATGAGGGGGAATGGCTTTAAACTGGAAGAGGGCAGGTTTAGATTAAACATTAGGAAGACGTTTTTCACTTTGAGGGAGGTGAGGCACTGGAACAGGTTGCCCAGAGAGGTTGTTGAGGCCCCATCCCTGGAGGTGTTCAAGGCCAGGCTGGACATGGCCTTGGGCAACCCGGTCTGGTGGGAGGTGTCCCTGTCTATGGCAGAGGAGTTGTAACTCGATCTTCAAGGTTCTTTCCAACCTAAACCATTCTATGATTCTATGTTTCATGATCAACACCATTCTGGAAGTGTAAAAAGGACTCTTCTGTCATCTGGGTGATTCTTCAGCTGCCAGAAGTGTCTCTGGTGAAAGCCACTTCTGGCTGTCAGGGGAACAGTGCGAAAGGCAACAGCTTTATACTCTTGGGGTAGGATGATGATTGAACTCTTTCTTTAGCCTACTTCATCAAAAAAAGGAACGTAAATGGTTTACACAAAGGCATGTGCTTCTAGAAGCTATTTTGATGCACTGTTCAGCAATCTGAAGTTGAAATGAGAGGTTTTTGTTGGCATCGTTCAAACAGGGCTAGCAGTCTTGCATAGACTAGCTGCACTTGTCTGTGTACAGGAAGTGTGAGGGTTTTTTCCTTGCCAGCTCAGAACCACTCACTGAATCACCTTCATCAGCTGAGCCTGAGTCTGTAACCAGTTCTCGGTCAGCCCTGTCTAATTTAAGTGCTGAAGTCATATTCAAGTCTGAACAGTGCAGCCTGATATCCTTTATAAAACATGTCAAACGTTCTTAACAGTCAGGATTTTAAATCTTTCATGCTTGTGTCTTATGAAGTAATGTGCTGCCAGATGTTTGATCATGCACCCAGGACAGTCTTCTGTTTTCAATCTAACGTTCCACAACATTTGTGAGGCTTTAAATTCTAGGCAGTTTACCAGTGCATGCTGTTATCTTTTGCAGTGATTTATGCCTTTTTCTGTGCTTTGAGTTGTATATTGCTAATAGCAGAAGTACAGAAAGATGGAAGTTGGGACCTCTTGTCAGTAATAATTTGCAGTGCCAAGCAGTAGTCAAGAATTTGTCTCATCTTGTTTTGTTTTGTTTTTTTTTTCCTGCCTTGAAGGATACAAGTCTGCACAAATGGCTAAGTGCTTCCAAATTTGCTTTTGCAGTAACTCTTAACCCTTGTTATTCCCAACTTTGTAAAGAGGTATGCTGATACAAAGTGATTTGAATTTCTTTTAACAAATGCTACCAATGCATTTGAAGCCGTTTGGGTTGTGACCCCTGTACAGTCTAGTAGCTCACTTGGTATGAAAGTACTACTGGTCTGGGGAGTTAGTAGGAAGATTCCAAGAACAAAAGTTCGCCTAGGTATTGTAAATGCGTACATGTACAGCATTAACATTTTCTTAGCTGTTGGGCTTTGAGCTGTTGGGGCGGTTCTGGCATGTACTGAGCACCTCTTGATCAGTCAGGTTTTGGACTGTCTTATTGCAGATGCTTTAGTATATGAACTGGAAAATAATTCATTTGTTAAGTGAAGACAGTGATCTTGAGGCATATTGAAGGAGTACTTTCATTAAACCTAATCTTAAAGGCCATTTCATGGTACTCAAAAGTAAGTGCATACTTCTAAATTTGAGTACTTGTTTTTTCTTTCAGTATTTGAGAAGAATTTGATTTGTCTGTGTATCAGTTATGAAAGAATTTGTTTTCCTGTACCACATCCCCGACTGTACTCAGTACATAGCTAAAAAAGGGGAAATGTGCAAAAGTATTTTTAACAGTAATTGAAAACAGCCATACTTACAGTACAGATATACTTAAATTAAATGAGTGAGTTCAGATTTGGTGAGATACAGTAGTCTCACTAAGAACAGAATTACTTCAGCTAGTTTCTGTGGTTGTTTGGTTTTTTTTTTTTTCCCCTCTCCACTTAAAAACTGCCTTATGCACAGTCATGTTTCCAGGACTTGATGCTGTATTGTTGGTAGTTTCTAAAGCCTTTTTCAGTGCTTCCCCTCAACTTTAAATATACGCTGGGAAATACTATATTGGTCAATAATTGCTAGATTCAGTAAACCAAAGGTTCCTACAAAAATATTCTGGTCTTTGCAGTGGAGAAGTCAAAATAACTTCTCAGGGTAGGGCAGTTCAGATGTTTTTGAGGTTATCATGGTTCTTCTTTGTGCAACCTGCAAGACTTGAATCGGCTGGAGTAAGGTGACTTTTTGCAATTGATTGGCCCTGGTGGAAGGGGAAGTGTAGGCCTATTGCTACAGAGCAGCAGCTTAAACCTGCTGAGAAGTCTATGGCAAAAAAGCTAAAACTGCATAAATCTGTCCTGAACTGTATCCAAACTGTTAGCTGTTTACTTGCTCTGCAATGGCTGTTGGCTTTGAAGAGCATCTCTTCTCACTTCTTCCTTGGATAGCCAAGAGTTCCTAATTACAGATGCTTAAAGCCCACATTTGTTAGTTGTGCTGGTAAGGGGTGGCATTAGCACACAGTGTTTGTGTGAGGAGGAATGTGTTTCTTCCAGCTAAGTGATGGGACTCGGTGGGCCCCTCAGGCTTCATATTCAATGGCCAGTGTCATATTCTACTTAGCAGCAGTTGAAGGCAAAGTCCCTGCAGGAACAGTGTTTCAGAACCCTGTAAGGACCCAAGTGCCATTCTGTTGGTTATCCTGGTTTATAGGAATAGGTGGTCGGCAAATAGGCTTTGCTCTTAAAGTTGGAGTTGCAGTAACTTCTACAGACTTTTATTTATTGTTGGTGTTTAAGGTGAGTTAGGCTTGATCCGGGGGCGGGGGAGGGAAGTGTACTTGAATGTTTTGTAACAAATGGGGGCCCTGTTATGACACTGCTTATGTCTGTGGAGGTCTGACTTGAGATTTGGCCTTGGAATGAGCAAAAACTTGAGTTCCATTTAAAGTAGAGTTGTATAGGGAAAGGGAGAATGACTTCATTGTAGGAGAGGCCACTGCTTTTGCTAGTTTGCTGTTTCCCTTGCTTTTTTTTTTTTTTTGTTTCAGTGTTGGGTTGCAACCACAGAGTTCAAGGCATGATTGCTTTCACATGAGAGGGTAGGGATAGATGTTGAGCAGAGCAAGGCAGATTAGAAGTATACCTAAGCAAGTGAAAGAGGACTTGACAGTGCCTGAGTATCCAGCATGGGGAATTCAAGATACACGTTGAATATCTGTTTCTAGCAACTAAGTCTGGTTTCTCAAGCAGCTTAGATATTTGTCTATAAATGCCATTCTTGTCTCACAGCACCATGTAATCATGTATATCTGCATGGCAATAAAGGACCAGATCCAATGTACTGGAGAGAATTAAAATTTGCCCAGTTTGATACTTGCTTTAAATGACAATTAAATCAGTATAGATGATGCTATGTAGTTAATGAAACTTACACTTGATACAAATGAAATGGGTTCTGTTGTGGTTTTAGAAAGTACATACAAAAATAGAGATTTTCATCTGTTCTAGCTTAAATCTGCCTTCAAATACACAGAATATGTATTGTCTACAGAACTTACTACAGTCTCCATTGACCTTGGCCTCAGTCTCGGAAATATGTTTAATGAAGTATGAGCCTCTTGTGAGGCTACAAAGTGGTTAAACTTAAGTAGCATGCTGTAGTAGAGAGTGGATTAATTATTTCATGTGGGTAGCACTATTGTTAACTGACAGTTTTAATACTGAGAGGAATATTTAGTTTACCAGTTCCTAGTGTCAGTTACCCAGCTGACTGCTCCAGAAGGCTTAAAGCTGTTCCCATGAGCACTACCCTTTAAAGCTTTTCTAGTGGTAAATAGGAATTCTGGTTCCAGGGCTTTTAATGCCTGAAATACCAGCACACCCAGTCCACAGAGACCTGATCTCAACATGCAGAATAAGTTCGTGACCAGCAGTGGTTTCTTCCTGTAGTTTACTTTGTGTTTTCTTGGTTCATTCTAGGAACACTTGAGAGGAAACAGAACAGTGGCTGCTTGTTCCCATATTTGGTATTGTTCTAGACAAAATGAACAGCCGTCTTCACTAAAAGAGAGGGGTGATGCAGTGTTTCTGGACAATCTAACGTTCCTCAAACCGTGGGTTAATATTGGCAGGGACAGATAGTGTCTCTTCTTTGTAGCTGTGTACAGTGCAGTTTTCTATATGGAGTTATAGTGATGTTAAGCAGTTAGGTGGCACTAATGGGATGGATTAAGGTAAGTGGGCCTGCATCATTACAATGCTAAAAGCTTGTCTTTACATAGTTACAAGTCTATTGCAGAGCTTCCAGTGGTCTATACATTAGTAGTGGCGTGTCTTAAATTACAAAGAACTGGAATTAGTGGAGGTTAAAAAGTACTTCTAGCAAAATGAATGCTCAGCCTTTAATTGCTGATAGTGGAAGAGGAAAGAATAATTAAAACATTAATGTGAGTTGCACCTCCTAACTTGCTCCTTGTTTTTTTTTTTTTTCTTGAGACCTGTACTTGGATGTGCTTCTGTTGTATTATTCCCAGTGCAGACTTTGTGTGTGTGGTAACTCCAAGACCTAAACTTAATTTCTTAAACAGTCGCTAATAAAGCCATATTGAGAAAGAAGCAAATACAGTGTACTTCAGAAAAGCATTGTAATCATTAGAAATGTACTCCCTACTGAAATAGCTAGCTGCCTTACCTGCTCCCGTGCAATTCACCAGTAAAAATACAGATCAGTTCTGTGACAGCAGATTTTGATCTTTGGTTTAGGAGTCCCGAGCTTGACCTCTTCTTGTTCTGAAGTATTGCAGTCTGTACTTAGACTAAATAAAGTTCAGCTGCATGTGTCACACTACCCAAAATTAAGCCGTTATGGGTACAGTCTTGACAGGACTAAAACCTTCCAATTCTGGATAAGAAAGGAGTATCTGAAACACACCCAGAAGAGCAGATCACAATACAAAATTCTAAATCCCTGTTTCAGTGACCTAGGATAAACTTATAGACTTGAACAACTTTTTTTCCAGTCCTGAAAGTTTCTTATGTGGAAAGGAATTTAAGACCTGTTTATTCTGAAAACAGTCTTAACTGTGTGAAAGACATAAGTGCTGAAGCAAGTGTATTTGTGCTGTATTGACAGTACAGCCCGTACCCTTAGTGTATAGGTAGATACTTCATAAACCTTTTGCTGTCCCTAAGGATGTCCTGATGAATCTGATCTGAAGGTAGTAGTTTGAATGTAATAGAGAAGCATGTTGTTACCGCAATTAATGAATTAGTCATGAATAGCTATGTAGTCTGACACACCTCGAGAGTGTTCACCTACTGAAATCAGGTTTTCTTTTGTTCAGATAATTTCTTAATGATACAGGCTGAGGCATTTTTGCACCTGAGGCCATTACGTAACTTTTCACTTGGCTTGTCCAGTACATGGGTCTGTTCTTAGACCAGAATACACTTAAAATTGAACAAGCAGTTATCAGGCTTACCCTGCTGCTCTACAGTAGGATTTTTCTTTGTGCTGAGTGTGGCCAGAGTCCAGCCTGAGACCACAAGGGACAAAGCAAGCTGAACTGCTCCCATCAGTTTGATTGTAACCTGCCTATTGTGTTTTGTACTGAATCTCTGATGCTTAAGAACAGTTAAATAGCTCATAACTCCGGGGGGAGGGGGGGAGAGACTTAAATCAGAAACGCCAGTGGTAACTTTCTACTGTTCTAGAATGCACTTACGACTCTGGGGAGTTCTTCCTAGTCTGCGCTTTAAAATACGTAGCTGGAGAGTCAGTAATTGGGTGGTTAACTACCTGTTGTGAGGTATCTATGCTTGTGAATTTTATATCTGAAGCAGACAGTATTTTGGAAGAATATCCATTTTTATTTCAAAATTATTTTACGTGGGAACTACAGTTAGATCTTAAAGTTAGAAGTCAAGGTTGTTTGTTTTTTGTGGTTTGTTTTTTCTTGCCCAGGGCTTTGAAAGTATTTTGTCATTCTGCTCTTTACAGATGTAGAGTAGTAGGCTAACTATAAAATACTAATCCTGTTGCTATTTGCTCATTGAGAGTGCAGGTGTACAAACAGGAAAAGAAAAAACAAAGGGGAAGTTAATAGCATCTGATTGCCAAAACAAAAAAAGCACCAATTCAGTAGCTAAAATTATGTTCAAGCTGGTAACAGGATATAGTGAACAATGAAGAATGTTTTTTACGTTCTGTAGCTAAATGTGTCCTTTCGAGGCTTGTTTTGCGATTATTCCTGACCAACTGAAACTCTTGAGGCGGGTAGAAGTCTACCTCATTTAAATGAACCCACTTACTTAATGAGATGTCTAGTCACTTATTTTTCATTCATGGTATTTTTGAAGACTTGGCGATGTACTCGAGAACTAAAACTGAGTAAAAGTTTTTCTTTTAAAGTCAGGGCAAGTCAGGATATCTAAGTACTAGAACGGGCAGGTGGTAGGGAGTACTGCCTGTCAATTCTATCCATTTGTTACTGTAGCAGTAATAAAACATACTGTTTTCCTCCTTATTCCTGTGCCTATCTTACAGTCTCTAGTGTGACACTGTGCAAGGACCTCACTGAAATACCAAAGCTGTGCAGAGCCTCCTGTGGATGTTGTTTTGTTCGGAGCTGTTTTAATAAGGAAATACTGAGGAATATATCTAAGGGTCATATTCCTAACAGCTGCCATGTTCTCTGTTGTGGAGCTCTCCTAGAACCCTCAGTCATAGAATGGTTTGGGTTGGAAGGGACCTTAAAGAATCATCTGGTTCCAACCCCCCTGCCATGGGCAGGGACACCTCCCACCAGCCCAGGTTGCTCCAAGCCCCATCCAGCCTGGCCTTGAACACCTCCAGGGATGGGGCACCCACAGCTTCTCCTGGCAACCTCTACCAGTGCCTCACCACCCTCATAGTGAAAAGCTTCTGCTGCTTCAGTTCTACCTGTAATCTTTTCATGTGTTTGTAAGCCTTCAATATTGCTGATGGAACTGGTTCAGTCTAACATCTTCTCTGATTCTAACCTTGTATAGGAAACCTGTGCTTGTCCTCATTCCCACTGAGCAGCCATGTAACTTTGAAATACTCAGCCTGACTCTGGTCTTACTTCTTGGCTTCTGCACTTGTCTTCCAAAAGCTTTCCCTCCTACATCTGTAACTTTCAGCAAGCCTTTATAGGTCCTCTGTCTTCAGCTGCAAGTCCCAAAGGACATGTTCCACCTTATTACAGACTTCCAGCATGATTTTGAGGTTTGTCTGTAAATGTTATCTATAGTAGTACATAATGTGATATACTAGTTATGCCTTTACTAGTAGTTCTAAACAGGCTTAACCTTGCCTGGACAACAGTTCTTAAATGGTGTGTGTAAACATTGGAACGTTTTTCTGGTCCCTTTTTAAAGTGCAGATTTCTATGGTAGCGCATACTAAAGGGAAACTTGCAATGAAACACATTATATAAAGGCAAAGAATTTCTATTTTGTACTTTGCAATAAGGTCATGGAGATAAAAATGGATGTACAAATGTTACCTCCATTCATGAACCTGGTCATATGAAGAAGTCATGTTATTACTTAAATGCCTGTGTAAGAAACATGTGACTTCAACAGTAGATTAAAAATTATTTTTTATCTTTGTAGTACTCCTTACAGTTACTGCTATGGGCTGTTGGAGAATTTTTAAGAGTACAATAAAATATATGTGCTACTCAATTTGTGCATTAGCATGAAACTGGCAAAACACCACTGAGGATAAATCTCCGTAGGCATGTCTAGAATAGTTGGTGTTTGGTGCTGCCTGTATGCCACAGGCCACAAGCATGTGTTAAAAGATACAGGAAAGTCCTTTGGTTGTGCTAGCTATTACTGTATGATTTAAAATGGAGAGTTTTTTTTTTTTTGAAGCTGCTGTGGACACTACCTGAAAGCAGTACATTAGAACTGGACTCCAGAGTAAACAAACGTGTTCTTGCAGAATGTTCTATGGCACCTTTAACTGCTACAAATAACTGACACCTCTTCGACACTTTATTTGAAAGGGTTTGTCCCTTTTGATAGCCCTTCTGCTGAAACAGTGGGCCATTAATGACTAATCAATGTCTAAATTACTAGTCTTGCTCTCTTCCCAAACTTGGGTTTTACCTAGTGCTCTCCCATGCAAACACTATGTAAATCAACCCTTGCTAAACATAGAGAGAGCCAGCTCCAAAGCAAGATAGCTGCAGGCTGCCTCCTGTCCTTTCATACTGTGATTCAGTGGAAACAAAATGATTCTGGCAGTCAGACGTTGCACAAGGAGTATGCAGAAGCACATCTGCATATCTAGTGGTCTAATTCTTTAATCTACAGATTTTTAAGAGGTGCTTTCATTAACTGGATGAGGCACGCTTAGCTGCACAATGTAGTCTTTCCTAGGGTTGTTCAGATTGACATTTTGTAGGGGAAAGAGAAAGGCACAGGCAGAGGACTGGGATGGTGAAAGATCACATGCTTGATGTGTGATGTGTTTTTCCACTATTGCTTCACTAGATGATACATAGAACGGCATGTTAAAGAAACCGTGTAGAAAACAAGCTTTTCTCAGTTGCCATACTTCAAATAACCCAAAGCATGTAATGGCGTCAGCAGGGGGTTTTGAGATTGGGAGTTTGAATCCCAAACCTACATCACTTAATGACCAACCTGATACCTTAAATCCCACCTTATTTGCTGAAATGGTTAAAGCATTCCATGCCTTGTGCATTTATCCATCCCCTTTTCCATCCTATGCTTTAAGTCATACAGCAGGACAGCACGCTGCCCTAGGTGGGGTGAATGGCCTGCACCTTAGGAACAGCAGTTCTATACCCAGCAGTGTTAGAAATCGCAGGAGGTGACATGGCTGTCGCCTGCGTGCTCTCGCCTAACTTAGAAGTAGCTGTAGAGCAGGAGCTAAATGCTACAGTAATGGGAAGAAATGGTACCAGTTTAAACCTAACAGTTTTTCACTAAATCAAACTGAAGTGAAATCAATAGACATTTGAAATGATAGATTGAGATTTTATGGTACTGCACATAAAACTTAAAGATTTAATAGGAAATTGTGAAGTGGGTTATTCATATGCATTTTTAAAAACTTAACTGTTGAGATGTTCTAGTGCACACAGGATTTTAGATTCATGTTTCTGCATTTAAATGCAATAGAACCCACAAGAGAGGCATTTCATATTACTTGTAAACAATTTACAAATTTCTACTAGTGTGTTCTTTTTTATTTTGGAAAACCTAAAGAAAAAACCCTGAGGCTTTCTCTAATTAACATAGGTGATTCTAATAGCTTTTGTTAACTTGAGTGTATTAACAATGGAGTGAGTCTGAAATACTAAAAACTGTATTCTCAATACCAAAATAGCAAAGACTTGCAGATTTGTTCGGTTGCTTGCAGCCTTTATACCTTGATTGTTGAAACAGATAAATCTGTTTGTGTAATGAGTTATTCTGGTCTTGTTGGATTTGATCTTATTGGACTTAGTTTTGTTGATATTCTTTTGTATGTGTTTGTGAAAGGTTACTGTGGAGCATGTTTGAAGCTTCAATTCCATAAGCAGGGAAACAAATGTCCTTAACTTCAGTGTGGCAGATTAGATAGAATTTGTAACTTAAGTTTTCAGGTAGTCTTCTGAAGTCTGAAATGTGCAGACAAGGAGGAAAACTTAAGATGAGTAGATTATGTCCTCCTTTTTTTATTTAAAAAGACAATGCTACCTATAAAACCGGATAGACTACCTCAGAATTGTCTTTCCTTACAGTCCTGCAGAGACAAACGTTCATAATTGGACAAGATAATTTTCCCAGAAGCAGGGGGAGAATGGTTTTATTTTCAACAAAACCTAACTGGGCATAAATAAAACTGGCAGAATAGGTTGGCAGGTTATTAAAATACCTGCATATTTCATGGTTCTTATTTCTTTTTTAATTATGTGTTCATAATTAGAAGAATTTTGTATTTGAAAGCCTCAATGAGTTTCAATGTTTCAATATTTTAAGTGTTGAATAATTTATGCTAAACTTTGTTTACACATTGTTTATGGCACCAACCAACCTAAAGCAACTGATTAAAAAAGACTTACCACATCCCTTTATTCACAATTATCCTCTGGTTAATAACAACATTTAGGCACAACTATCTTGGCAAAATCTTAGCTAGGTTTACGTAAGTGCTAGTACTGTGCTGAGCCTCAGCATTGAATTATGAGGGCTGGCCAAATCATTCCTGTGTTTTGTTTTGTTGTTTTTTTTTTTTTAATTCCATGGAAAAATGTTCCAACACACTTTACATTTGTCTCCAGTTTGGATTTTTCTTTTTTGTAAGGGCCCTTTTCTTTATTTTCAGGTTTGTGTGGATGCTATGGCTAAGTATAAGAACTTGACTACAAAATGAGCTGTGCGGATTGTTTTATTAGATTTATTCATAGAGGTTAATGTGGTGCTTGTCTTTATCCTTAAGAAACTTTCAGAGCACTGACTTCTTCAGACTGTGCTAGAGTGATGGTTCGTGGTAGTATCAAGGAGTAGTTTAGTTTTCTGTAAATAATTATCAAATCTGGTAACTGACAGTGGTCACAAGGAATTGTCTGGGATTACATAGAGGAAAAAATCTTACCTGAAATCCCATGGAAGAACCTGTCTGTAAGTAAGTTCATATCTAAATCTATTTTCAAAGGAAGAAAATAGAGTTTTATGAAAATACTCTTACAAATGTAGAAATGTGTACTGCATCAGTGCCTTGGCATCTTCTCATGTATTCAGACATCATAGGTGAATGCTCCAAAAGTGTATGGCATTGACTTAAATTCTCGGTCGTCTAAACATCTCACATAATCACGTTGTCATGAAATTTAGGGAAAACACCAAATATGGAATAGTAAAGAAAGGGCAGTAGTTGTGGTCTGCATACAAGAGCAGTGTCTTTGTTGCTGCACATACCTATCTTAACTTTCTGAAGTAGCAGGAGGTTGAAAGTCTGGCCTGCTTCTTAGCCAGGACTTGGAGCAGCCTGTTCTGAACCATTCGCAAGAACCAGCTGAGCTATGGATGTCTGCTGCTTCAGAAACCAAAGGGCTTCAATCATGTAATGAATTAAAGCAGCTAAAAGTTAAAGGATATTGATAATCTTGAGCATCCAATTTGTGTCCTGGTTGTTCAGGGATGGAGAGGAAGAAACAGTACTCACCTAACAGCTATCTCTTCTGAATCATGAATGCTATCTTAGATGAAAAGTCATTCAGCTGGTTTTAGTTTACATTTAAAATTATTTTTTTAGTTTATGTGGGTTTGACTTGCAGCTCAGAGTTTAGGTCCAGAAGTTGAAAGCAACGTACATCACAAGCATTTAAGTGTATTGTGGTTTTGTGTTGAAGCCCTGCAAGCCAAAGTCTTCAGCCACAGTTTAATATCTGAGACTTAATTTTTTCTCTTGATTTTTCTTGATTTCTGCATACCACCACACCCACCCCCCCCCATTTTGAAACCTTGTGATTTAGCTTGAATTTCACCTGTTTTGAATTTTCATTATGAAGTTTAGCATTTTGCTTAAGATAACAGCTAGCTAGCTGTTTGGAGATAAGATGCTAAACTGTTTTACTGTTGAGGAATATAAACAAGCAGCTGGATTAATAATATTTAGATTATCTAACAGAAATTCTTTGAAGACTTAAATGAGATCACAGAATCACAGAATGGTCAGGGTTGGAAGGGACCTCTGGAGATCATCTAGTCCAACCCCCCTGCCAGAGCAGGGTCACCTACAGCAGGTTGCAAAGGATGGCATCCAGGCGAGTTTTGAATGTCTCCAGAGTGGGAGACTCCACAACCTCTCTGGGCAGCCTGTGCCAGTGCTCCACTACCCTCAAAGTAAAGAAGTTCCTCCTCATGTTAAGATGGAACTTCCTATGTTCAAGCTTGTGCCCGTTACCCCTCGTCCTATCACTGGGCACCACTGAAAAAAGACTGCTCCCATCCCCCTGGCATCCTCCCTCTAAGTATTTGTAAGCATTGACAAGATCCTCCCTCAATCTTCTTTTCTCTAGGCTAAAGAGACCCAAGTCCCTAAGCCTTTCCTCATATGAGAGATGTTCTAATCCCCTAATCATCTTCGTAGCCCTTTGCTGGACCCTCTCCAGCAGTTCCCTGTCTTTCTTGAACTGGGGAGCCCAGAACTGGACGCAGTACTCCAGATGTGGCCTCACCAGGGCAGAGTAGAGGGGGAGGATGACCTCCTTTGACCTGCTGGCCACACTCTTCTTGATGCACCCCAGGTTGCCATTTGCCTTCTTGGCCTCCAGGGCACATTGCTGGCCATGGTCATCCTGTTGTCCACCAGGACTCCCAGGTCCCTTTCCACAGAGCTGCTCTGCAGCAGGTCAGCCCCCAACCTGTACTGATGCCTGGGGTTATTCCTCCCCAGGTGCAGTACTTACCCTTGTTGAATTTCATAAGGTTTCTATCTGCCTAACTCTCCAGCCTGTCCAGGTCACACTGTGATCTGCAAGTTGATAGGGATGCAGATGATAGTGATGAAGGGAACTTAATGTAGAATGTAAAATCATGCTGAATACAAATTTGCATCAATACAGTTGCGGGGGGGAGAAACACTTACTTGGATTTGGCTTCAATTTTTGCATCTTTTCACTGCACTTGAGTGTTCAAATGAGGAAGATCTCTAGTTAAACGAGGTGTCTTCAACGGAGAAAATGTTAATAATTTTCTGACAGAAAGACAGGGTCAGACATAGAAATGGAAAATTAAAGGGGAAAGAACCTGCAGCATCACACTGTACCACTTCTGAGATTCTTTTAAATAAAATTAGGGTAACTTATCTGCAGCGGTATTCAACTTGAAGAAAATCTGCTGCTACTTAGCTTTTCACTTGGTTTCCCTTTAACAGAAACAGTTTGAAACCTGTGTATATTTATGATGCTGATAGTGAATTACAAGGTGTAACAGACACTTAAATTTGGTCTTTTGCATAATTCTACAAAATCGGTGATAAAGTTACAGGTTTTGTGAAGTAGCAGCAATTTAAGCTTACTGGAGTGCATTCAGAGCTTCTTTGGCTGGCATCTCTGCTCAAAGCATAATTATGCCAATATGACTTCTGGGGGACTGAATCTAATACTTACCCTGATGTACCAGTTTCTTATAGCAAATGTATGAAGAATGCTAGTTTGCAAATGAACTCGCTTGTTAACACGTCTGGTAAAAGCCTGTAGTTATGAAGATAGTAAAATGTCTAAATTAGTTTTCAGTTAGCTTTCTTGCTCCAGTAATAATTTGAATGCTAGATACTAACATTGAACATTCCAACATATTAAAAAAAAAAAAGCGGGTGGGGGGGGGGAATATCTGTTTCAATGTGAAAACCTGTGTTTTGTAGACTAACAGGAGCTATCACTTTACCTGTTAAGTGAACTTCTGCTCATCGTTAATAAAACAGATACTGCAGATGATACACATGTGTTAGTGCAGCCTACATGTACATAATAGCCATAAAGACCCAGTCTCCTAGCGGCTGAAGGTTACATTAAAAAAATGTTGGGCCCGACACTTCCCTTACATAATTCGACTATAGTGTTCCACTAGCATAGAATTAACTCTTCATTCTCCCAATGCATTTCTATGCTTCCACCTTTTTGGGGCATCAGCTTCATCAGCAGAATGCAGTAAGCTACTTAGCCAGTGGAGATCACGTATATTAATTTTTAGTTTTATTTTGTTGGGTGCCCTATGAATCATTATGGGAATATGAAAGTCTACAGAGCCAGGTTACAAGCTTAATACAAATTAGAGTAAATAATTTGAAGCACAGAATCTGACAGGAAGAAGATATGACAGCCTTGCGGAATCTTAAGCAGGTTGGGTTATTCAGAAAAATATGCAAAGAATAGCTTTCTTGTCATATTGACTAGGAAGATACTGTGACAAAAGCCAGTGAAGTAAAACTTAACATATTAATTAAATGAGTATAAGCCAGTTATTCTACTCAACCAAAGTATTACATGCTGTATTTTTAATGTAGTTTGTTCTCAAAGCTACCCTGGACTGAATAATAAAAAAAATTTAGAAATTTTGTTTTAGAAAATTAGTGAAATGGCAAATATTAACTGTATTAATAGTGTGCATTTGAAAGATAATCTGGTTATGAGAATGTCTCTCTGTTAAGGACACTCAATGGGAGCTGCTTGCCCTGGCATAGTGTAATTATTGGTTAAAGTAAAAATCAGACCCTGACAAAGGATGAACGAACTTGTGAACCTGAATTGTCCCCTGCCTGTTAAGCGCTTTAATTATCCATTCACTAAGTTCCCATTTCTGTATCTTTACTCTGAGTAGCTTAGACTTTTCCTGCTGTCACCATTTACTTTGCAGAAGAAAGATCTCTTTGCCCGTGGATGTTTAGGTTGAGGTCTTTTACATGCCTAACTGAAAACCTGGTGTGGTCTCCAAAGTTTTGTGTATTGGGTCTTGCCATCCTTGCTGTAGGCTGAGGGGGGGAATTGAACTGTCACACTGGCAGGGAATGTGCTGTCCCATGGGACTCCTCGGAGCTCAAGAAAGCATGTGCTCCTAAGTTCCAGTGTAGTTGTGTCGCCATTCGCAACCATTACTCTGGAAGCAGGTAGTAAGCTCGTTGCAGGTCAGGACAGGAGATGAATGTGCAGCCAAGAAAGTGAAGTAGTATCTGTTTGGGTCTCCTACACGTTCACGAGCTTTGTCAGGTCTGATGGATGCTGCTTTTCACAAGATTTTGCTTCCTGTTTTCCTTTTTGATTAGCAGCAATTTTTTGGGGATTGATGTGAACTTGCAGATTTGGTCTCTTGGAAAGATGTATGACTAATTCCTGAGGTGAAATGCTTAAAGGAATTCTTGTTTGTATTTATGTAATAATTAAACAAGGAAGCATTTGTGAAATGAATATTAAGGTTGGATTTTTTTAAAGGGTTAAAATAAAAGTTTAATCAATGTATCAAGTAGTCTATCTTCCACAAAATGTCTAAAGTCAAATCTGATTTCTTGCATGAATAGCAAAACATGAAAGCTAATAAAAAGGAATTTGTAGGCTGATCCACGTGCATCTTACCACCCAGTCATCAGCTCTGCTGTAGGTGAGCGAACACCGCTCCCTGAGTACTCTGCGGAGTACTGCTCTGAGTCAGGACTGCCGAGGTAAACAAGGACCTGCTGTAGTCCTGGAGCTTTTACTCTGTTTACTCAGCACTCTGAAATTAAAATAAACATAGAAAGCAGTTTTTACATTAGAACCTCCCCCACTGTGGAGCTTTTCCTGGCCCCCCAGGCAAGCTCCTCTAGCTGCTGTCACCAGTGAGAGAGGTTGGCAGCTCCCATGTGCAATGGGAATATTGGTGTGGGGGAGCACTTCTGCCTCTCCCTGAGTGAGCAATAAAAGCTTTTCAGCTCGTCAGGGCCTATCCCACCTCTCAGTGCCACAGCTGTCCGCCTGCAGGACTGCCGTTCCTAGGGCTCTCCTTGTTGAGGAGGTCCCCCCAGTACGGTGACCTGAATGGAGATCAACTCACCTGAGCTCTACATCTGAATGAAGTCCAAGGACAGATTACACAACTCTGTAATCCAACATGAAAACAGATATTCCTGAAGCCACCTAATTGGGAAAATCCCAGACAAACCTAACTGTATACTTGAAACTCTGCAAGCAGTACTTTGGCAAATGCCCTCTGTCACGGGCATCACCCTGGTACGACACAGCAGCGACTATCTTGTACTGCTCTTGAAACAACACTATGCATGCAGGAGGGCAGGTCCCAGTTATAACAGTTGGGAGATCAAAGCAAATATATCAAAAATAACTTAATTTGAAACCAGTTAACCAACATTAAGATATGAGCGGTGGACTGCATGTCTTTTTTTGGCATCTGAACGGTTAAATGTTATCACTATGAGCAGTGCATCATACTAATAAAGTTTTGCAGCATCAGCACAAAGGTGCTTTTGGTACATACTGTTGAAAAACCAATCTTGGCCGCAATTATCTGCTGTGTTGCAGCTTTTGCTGTTTTGTCATGCATATTGCAATAAAGACTGTTTTCTTTAGCCTGAACTGCCACAGGCATGTAAATAAGTTCTGAAAGTGGCTGTATTTCTACCTAAAAGGAACAAAACCCAATCAAACAAACAAACAAAAAAACCCCAAATGCCAAAACCAAGAAAGACTCAACTGTAGTTTCAACTGTAGTTTTTCAAAACTATTTGAAATTCAGGTGTGATTCAAGGGGATGAGTTAGCTAAGGTGCTTATTTTATAAGTCAGTCTTTTAATTTTGCGGAATTGTGATAGACTTTTACACAACCAGATGAAACCGTTGACATAAAAACATCTACTTTGATATTCTTTGTTAAAAACAATAATAATTAAACAAGGTCTGTGCCAGTTTCTATTATCTGCCCAACCTGTGGTATTCTTTCTCACAGTCCATTAGTAATTGATGAGATGAGGACAAATACACTCAACAAAACTGTAGTTGTTCAATAATTTATTGAGAAGAAAATAATGTAGTTTTATGCGTAGAATATAATATTCCTTATTATTGCTGGAATGTGTTAGCGTATTACATTGGAATTAAATTGGTTTGTATCCAGAGGTCTTACGAATATTTGATAAGTAAAGAAGAAAAAATAAAAAGTAGGTTTGGGGTGATAGACAAGGAAGAGTGTCTCTATGGGGTAGCGTATTATTAAGTTAGTGAAACGGGCCTGATGGGACATAGGTATTTTTATTTTTTAATTAAATCTCTAAGTCAACCAAAAATAATCCATTTATTGAGATTGTTTCAGTTTCTTTACATGTTTGGGAAGGATAGATTCGCTCTTTCTAAAATAGTACCCTTTTTTAAAAATTCATTCTGTCATCTGTATGTGAGGGCCGGTTCACTGTATTAAGACTATTTTTAAAAAGATTTTTAATGGACTGTTCAGACAATAAAAAATGGTGTTTGTAGATCAGAGTTCAATACCCAAGAACCTTTGAAAAGGCATGCAGACATAAAATTTTAGAATGCATAAAAAGGAGAAAAAAATAACACTGAAGTTGCTATACTGCAGTAACCTTTCATTCTTCTCTAGGGCATACCCTGGGCACGGTCTTTAAAACAGGATAGATAATAGCAATCTCGGGCTAAGCAGAAGGGGTGATTGCAGGGTTCAAAAGGCAGTGATAAACAGTTATTTGGTGACATTTGGATTGGTTATTCATGCAGCTCTCCTCCCCTGGCGCTGCAGGGCAGAGCCGGGTGCCTGCCTGGGGCTCAGGGGGTGGGCCATGAGGGCTTTTTGCAGGAACTGCTTCGCTATTAATTAACCAGGTAACAGAAAGCGACTTTTTCTTCGTCTTCTAAACGTAGCAGACTGTAGATTGAAAACAAATGACTAGATTTTGATTATTCTGATTTCATTAAGCTTTTTCAGTGATTTAGTATTTTTAATAGAAAAAAGAGAACTATCTTGTGTGTGTACCGAGTAGAGGAAAAAAAAAAAGAACCCGAAAGCCTTAGCAGTCTGGAAAAGTAGTTTATGACTCAAGTTTAACATATCTAGTGTGTTAAAATGTGTAGAAATATATTATGATCTTAATGAAAAATCAAAGCAAAAGTCTTACTCGTAGAAACATAGTTCTTAATCCAGATAATATATCCGTGCGTTACAATACACTATTTAAGACGTTTACTATGATTTTATTATGTAAGAGTTTCCTTTGGCAATGTTATTTCAGTAAAATCAGTTGCTGAAAAATAAATATTTTATGACAAGAATAATGTTACAGTTAAGATTCTTATACTAAATTCAAGGAATGATTGAAAACTAATACTTTGGCATCTGTTTTTGTCATGCTTCATAATTACCGCTGATATTGAACGTATTTTTCAAAGAGAAGTCACAGTTTACTGGGATGTAACTAAAAATATGAGCTATAACTTCTTTCTTTCAGAGTATAGTATTGTCCTGCTTATCTATAAAACATCAAACTGATTCCATAAACATTTGTTGTTGGGAATGAGATCATTTCAGCCATTTGAAAGTGCTAGTGATGTCATTGGAAATGGATTCGGTAGATGCAGAAAAACTGGATTTGCTGTAACTGATACTCTTCGGTTACAATGGAGTAGTAACTAAATAGTATTTTAACAGGAGCAGTTTTATTCCTTGGAAATTCTACAAATACTATAATGGTTTCTACATCTTTAATACTTGCAAAAATGTATTGATTTATCCTTTCATTCTTCAGTGTTGTCTTGTTTACTTACCAATTTAAATACTAAGTAATTAATCCAGAATTATTGCCATCCTCTTTGTTTTCCATTATGCATAAATTAAAAAGAAGCAAAACCTGCAGCTAAAAATAAGGTTAAAATAGTTCTTCTTCTTCTCTTGATATTTGCTGGTACACCCGCATCCTGGAATCTTTCGTGGGAGGACTGTGTGCTTACAGAAAGGGAAACCATGACAGGAGGGACAGGTAGCATTAAAATCCAATCACAGACCAGGTCATCCAGAAGGTGTAACAGCAAGTATTTGGTCCTCTTGTGTAGATAACAGAAAAATTGTATGACTGTACTACTGAGGCCCCCCCCCCCAAGCAATTTTGTATGCATCAGTGCAATACCAAAGGCAAATCCTGTGGTGCCCAAAGGAGTGTGTGACAGCAGTTATCTCCTGGTTGTGCTACTAGATGTACACTTGTATGCTAGGTGATTAGATCTGAGGAGATACTCTAGCCATCCTCTCATTAAGACCTCTGTACCTTTGTGGAAAATAGAGCGGTGTGATGCAGGGAGGTGGAGAGTCTGGGCTAACCAGCTGTTGACCTGCCTTCACCAGCTAACCTGGTGAGCTGTGGAATCGCTTTGCCCCTGGTCTGCTCATGGGGACAGCCATCCTTGAATCGGCATTGTGAAGGGGAATTGGGAGCTCCAAGAGCAGTCAGACTGTCATTTCCCAATAAACCCCTCTGTTTCAGAGTCATCAAGCAGAGGTACTGCTGGAGACAGACTATGGCCTTAAACTCTCAGGTGAATGTTTTGACTGTAAGAGCCTGGTGAGGCAACAGAGACCTTGATTTTACCATGAAACAAAAGGATCAGGAGAAAGGGGGAAAGGAAGCATGACTTCCAACTGCTGTTCATGTGCAGCCGTCCAGAGGGCCGTGACTGAGCAGAAAGGAATTCACGGGGGGGATTGTGGCCTGTGAGCATGGTTTGGTGCTAAAGCCGGAGATTCCAAAAGCTGGGAAACTGGACAGAGAAGTGAGCGCTGACATCAGCTAGAAGAGGGAATGGCTGGGATGGCATTGTTGTAATGTGCCACGGGTTTTACTTTTTCCAAAAGCTTTAGCCTGCACCAATACAGTGTGTACCACACAGCATCAAAATACTGTCTTCTAGCAGTGTGTGTGCGAGACACTGGTCCATGCCTAGAGCTTCTGTGTCTCACTGCTCTGAGATTCTTCTCTCTGGAACCCAGATGGTAAGCTCCCAGTTGACTGCAGCTTCTTACTTAGTTTCAGGATGATCAAGGAAAAATATTTTCAGTCCGATACTGAAGGAGAGGCGGTGGCATTTTGTCTGAATTTACTGATTGAGTTTTCAAACTACATATTTCAATTAAAGACCATAGTAATATTTTTTGTAGATGTAACACACAGAAGATGACTCAGAATAAATTCACTGTAGACAAATTGTTTTCTCTTGTTTTAAAAAACAAACAAAACAAAAGGGATAAAAAGAAAAAAAAATGAAGTTCTTGTTCTCAAGGGGCGGAGGAGACTTTGGGGGCATTGCAGCTGCGGAAAATGTTGTGATCTTTGGCCTCTGAGATCCCAGTTGCTATGTAGTATTTTGGGGGAGGTGGTATGCAAACAGTCTCAGAGCATCTCTTCCAGGGAGACAGCAGGAGAGGAGGAATCAGCACCCATCCTGTTTTAGTTATCATGGTGAAGGAGGGAAGAAAAAGTTCACATGCACATATGTGCTCCTGTATTGTACAGGTGCCAAAATGAATTTTATTACTCTATGGAACTGTGATAGCAAGTTTGGGTTAAAATGTACAGTATTTTGTAGTATTACATTCAAGATGTATGATTGTACAAACCCCTTTGAAATCTGTTTTTAATGGAGAAGAGTGGCAGATATAAAAGCTTTATTATATATTAAGGACTAAAACAGCCAAGGTGAAACTTGTTTGTTGTAATTGTTCTCTTGCATTTCCTTAACTTGCACAATAAGTATATACAGATGCAACCTGGATGTACAATTTACAGATCAGGAGTTAGTGTGCGTGGATGCTGCTTAGTGAAATGATTGAAATTGGGGGGGGGGGGTGTATACATAGATATACACACACGCACTCATCGACTAAATTTTGCTATTGCAAGGCCTAACCTTAATCCAGCACAGTCACGGGAAATTTTGCTACTCATGCCACGAGGAACAAGTAAAACTTAGAACAGCTCTGGAGACTGCTCAATGAGTCAAGCAAGGCAGTTAATATTTAAGAGCAAGTCACCCATATTAAGTAGTTAACAGTATTGCATTTCCTTGAGAAGATTATTTCTTGGAACATTAGGCCACAGCTACCCAAAAAGCTGTGGCATAAGCAAACATGAATTTACAGTTCATTGACTGCTTTCTGGTATCTGCCCACTGTCTCTGTAAGTTGTGTCAAAAAATTATGCGTGTTAGGATGATCTGGTCTTAAGTGCATTCCCATCCTTATTTTGTTCTGTTGAGTAGCTGTGCCTTATTAAAAACAACCTTTAAAAAATATTAGTGAAATTAATACTGATGCAGTACATGATACTTACAGATACCGAAGTAACTTTTATTTTGGTAATGTTCTGTTACTTATCTTACAAGAATGCTGATGTCTTTCCTGACTCCAGAAAATGAGTGTAATGTGTATACCCTGTAGACATCTTCCATTCCCGTAGTTTGTCTTATGTTACAAGTGTGCCTTTGCTGTTCCGATGAGCAGGCTCCAGTTTCTATCCCGTCGCGGCTGCGAGGAGGCAGAGCCATGGCTGGTGCCCGGCCCCAGAGCCCAGGGTGGGAGGTGGTGGTGGGGAGTGCCTGCATGGGACCTGGTGGGAGCAAGGCTTTGGGCAACGGGTATCTGCCCAGCCTGAGCCACCTCTGCAGTCAGTCCTTCTGGCCATACTGGGTTAAATCCACCCCTGTCCAAGAGCAAACAGTGAGAATCGATGGCTTTTCCCCACAGAAATCTTTTTCTCAGTATTTTATTTCATTAGCTGTGGGTTTTGGGATATTAACCTGCTAGTAGTTTCCATTCCTTAATACATTGTTGGTATTTTTAGTTCTCTGTAAAAAATGTCTGTCCTGCTGCTGGATGCTCAATATTTTTGCTTGCTATTTCCGCGAATCTCAAAGCACTGCTTTTTGTCTCCCTTAATATTTCCCTCACGTTAAACTTAAATAATTTGCCTTTTATCTTTGTCCATCTAGCTGCTTCTGCTGTCTTCCTTTAATTTCCTTTTTGAAGTATGGTCACATCATTGCTGCCAATGTCTGTTTTTTTTAACATTAGATATACAAGAGCTATTTTGGAGCACTTTTGTCTACTATGGCTTCACAGGTTTGATTATCCCAGTTGAGAACCAAAATTCACATTAAGGATTTGTGCAATATTCTCTACTGAGAACAGCAGACTCTCTCACTTTATTGAAATATGTGAAAGATTCCTGTAAGTGGATTATAAATATTTTCTATTTTGATGGATGATATCATTGCAAAAAGTTGTGTGTTTTTTTTTTCTTTTCTCATTAGATGGAATAACTGGTACAAATCATGCATGTATGAGACTAGTGATATGCCTCCATTGGTAGAAGCATTGATGTCAGGCGTAGAGTCAATGGTGTGCAGCTTTTTCAGTTGTGTGACATCTTTGGTTAAGGTGATAGCTGTGTATCATTTAGCATTGTATTCGTAATACTAATCTGAGTAGATGGACACATGCCTTCAAAACTACAAGGTTTTTATGCAATATGAGTCTGTCATAGCTGAAAAGGGAAAGAAAAGCTCGTGCTTGTGATCATTTAACACTTTTACTCCGTTGTGGAGGCTGAGAATCCCTTCACTGTGCTGGAGGATTGATGTTTGCTATCTAAAAAAGCTGTCAGAGATTCAGGGTGGCAATTTTTCCCTTTGTGGGAACAAAGAATGATTATTTATGGCATGTAGGTTGTTGTAGCTTAGACAGTTCTGATGGAGAGAAACAGGGCTCTTTCTCAGAGGCAGAATATACAGTCTCTTCTGATGACTTGTTTTTAGTGCTTTATTTTTAGACGTACTATTTTTAAACAGCTTGAAATACAAAAATATTTGCTTTTTTCCCAGTTAAAAGAAAACCCTGTTGTGACACAGCATGACTTAATCTTTTTATAGCCACATCAAATACGTGTTGCTTAGGATAATGTAAAAATATATAAACAATAACAGAGAGAAAAATAAGAAACCAGCAGTTGCTATTGTAACACAAGGTGGAGGGCAGCAAAAAAAATGTTCCGTAAATAAATGTCTCATCAATATTTATTCTTCATTCCAAACAAAACAATGATATGCTTTAACCATATTGTACCAAAAGCAGTACAGAAAGTATTTAGTACATAGACAGCATTTTACATCCCCTCTCTTGCTATTAATGTAGCAATTGTCTTAATCTGTTAATGAGCGGGTGTTAAGGGAGATGTACAAAGTGAGAGTAGAATTAATTTTTTAGGTTCTTTAGAGTCTTGATTGTTGTGATGCTGAAAACAATGAAGTTGTGGAGGTGGAGAGGACAGCGCTGCCTGGTCTCCAGCTAGGGGTGACTGGGTATGTGCTCCTGGAGCAGTACCGCTCGGGAACAGCAGGCTCCTAGCTCCCAGGGCATCTTGTGACTCATAAATATTATTCTTGTCAGTGCAAAGCAGATCTGATTTTGAGCCTAAAACAGCAACCAGATGAATAATAACAGCTGACAGCAATGTGGTACACGCCTTTAATTCCAGCATCACCCGCCCAGCCTCTGTTCCCTGTGCAATGCCAGCGCTGGGTTTGAAGCTGGGGGAGAACCTGAAGGAGGCCTGGCAGCCAGGTTGTTCAGCACCGTGTTTCCACTCCTGTGGCTTTCAGCAGGCTGCGGATGTGTTTTTGTTTTTTGTATTTTTCCTAATCTGCCAAGCTCATCTTTTTTCAGCTGCTTAAGCATGGCTAGTGCTGACACAAAGACTTTTATTTGCTTATTTGTCATACGATTAGATCACATCTTTCACAGAGAAAACCTAAGAGAAGCCGAGTTGCCATTTGCTGACATCTGAACTGCAGGGCTAGGCCCAGGGATGGACTGCAAGCTCTGCGCCACTCTGTTCGCCCAGACCTG
This sequence comes from Charadrius vociferus, assembly GCF_000708025.1. Classification (NCBI taxonomy): domain Eukaryota; kingdom Metazoa; phylum Chordata; class Aves; order Charadriiformes; family Charadriidae; genus Charadrius; species Charadrius vociferus. The sequence continues at coordinate 3,679,757 of NW_009648526.1, read as the reverse complement.
GCCATGCTGAAGGGGAGCTCTGTTCGAGTCAGAGTCCTCACTGTGGCTAGTGCTGACATGGGGGTGAGGAGCATTTCCACCCACCCTTGTTCTGCTGGCTCTGAAGGTCCTGGTCAGTCCCAGGAGACCCAGCCTGCCCCTGTCCCCCTGAAAGCCTGTTGTGTGAAGGGCAATAGAGGACAATTAGCAGCTGAGTGAACGAGTCAGAGTCCTCCCTGCAAAGCAGGTTCAGGTTAAGGTGGACACCCGGGAACTAGCTCAGGTGTCAGTTGTCTCCAGATTAAAGTACTGCATTTTTATGTGGATGGTAGAAAGCTCTACCTAAAATAACGGTTAAATTATCAAGAAATATGCAATAAGAACAAATCATTAGTGTTTGCAACGTGGGCAATTGAAAAGCATTGTAATTTTTAAGTATGTATTCTTGACCTGTAGGAAATATGCAGCCTGGAGAAATATGAAGAGGTGCTTTTACAACTTCTATGATGTGGAGATTTTTCAGATTATTTATGACAAGAAGATTTTTTTAATTTTTTTTTTTTTTTATTTCAAAACTATATAAAAACCAGCTAACTGTTAACTGGACAGTTGGAGGTGACTGAAGTTGATAAATTCAGGTTAGACTCTGTACCCATCACTCATGCTTGGAAGAGCAAGAACTTGGGGGTAGGTGGTGTCCTGTAGAAACAGCACTCCCGGTTTTGTTGCCCAGACCGAGGAGGTGCTAGCCACTGCACATGGCCATCCTACTGGCGTTAGGTTCCTGCAGAAGGGAGAGTGAGGGCAAAACTTAACCACAGATGCAGTTAGGCGCTACTAGAGCTTGGGCTTATTTACAGATCCTAGGGAGAAGTCTGACGACAATCTGCTGACAATTTGCTTCTTCTTGGTATATGATATATTTGCACGTAAGGCCATGCTTCAAGGGAAAAAATAGTCCCAAACTACTGATAGAAACTGTCATTTAAAATGCAATACAGTATTAATGTTGACTACTTAGTGCTACCACTCTCAGCTATCTTCTGTGCTGTTGCTTTCTTGGGTATTTAGGCTGCTGCTCTTTTACTGAATCTCTCTGCATCCTTTTCTGTGGGACTGTATGTGATGCTGTAGTACTGGGATTTGATTACAGCTGCCCCTTGAAGCACGTGTGGGTGCTGGGGAGAGCTGCTCTGGGACAACCTGAGCCTTCCGAGCACAGCCCCTCTTGCTTGCGTCCTGGTTCACATCGCTTTTGGGAAAGAACCCTTTGGCCTGGAAGCATGTGTGGCTTAATCACAGGCAGCAGCAGTCACTGACTTTTATAATGCCTGATGTTTGGCAAACTGTGCCCGTTTTCTATATCTCCTGTGGCTTTGTGAGCTTTGGCCTCTTCTCATTGGACTTACTGGGTCCGATGCCATAGCTTCCAGTGGGAAGCTCGATTGTTTTCCCACTCTCATTACTTACACATTTTCTGTAGCTTACTCTATTATCTGATATAAAGTGCATTCTCTCTAGGTTTGTGAAGAATGTAATTCTCTGTATTTATTTTGATACTGTACCTTTTTGTTCATCCTGCTAGTTCCTTTTTCCAAGTGTAATATCACAAATAGCTGATGAGTACACTGAAGGAAATTATGCTTCTGTGTTGGACTTCTGTTTTCTCCAATAACCTGACCTTCAACTGATTTTTTTTTTTTTTTTAGTCACATGTTTTATAACAATTTCCAAAAATGAATTGGTTCCTTCATTTTCTCAGTGCTTCCAGATCACTACTTCCATTGTGCAAATACAAAATTGTCGAGGTTCATGCAAGCTAAGCTCTTTAAGATTATTATTTTATTGAAGCTCATGTAAGATTGTAGATGTTCAAGAAAATTGCTGAGACTGTGTGTTTTCAGACATGTTTACCCCTGCTGTACTATATTTACAAGAATTCTTTTCATTCAAGTTTGAAACTGTTCTTCAGCGTTATTAGCAGTGACGGAGCTGCATCAGTGGTAGCAACGGCTGGAGACTTAATAGAAGACACACAAAGCCTACAAGTCCTGTGCTGTCTGCAGTAGTAAAATGGGTCTGGTTTTAGTGCAAGTTAATTTAACTTGAGATAAAAATCCAATTGGTCCTTGATTTTTATATCAGTCAAGTTGCAGTGAGGCTAGCCTATAGGTCTGACTCCATTTGCTAATATACATTATGCATTAAATCTGTGTCTTTGTTAGTTTTTGTTGGGTTTTCCCCCTAACATGCAGTGAAGTTTGTGGAAAAACATAGTTTGAGACGATGGCGCTTTTAGCCAACCCAGCTTAAAATAAGAAGCTTGTGCTTCCCTAACTCCATTTGTAGTTCCCACTCCTGTGCCTGATGTCGGTACAAGTGCTTCACTATTTATAGGAGGAAACAAGTGGGCAGACGCACTTTTGTGTTAGTGCAGTTGCACAGCTCATTTGCTGGTGCAGATGTGTGTGCACAGAAAAGTTGCACCTCTGTAAATTGATAATGTCCCATTTCAAAATACTTGAGTACAGCCAAAATGTTCAGACTACCTACATTTTCTCATTTAGTCTGTAAAATTATGCATTATTTTATTCTGCAAAATACTTTGTAATAATAAATGTCATGTATTCTGATGAATGTGACTTGATCCCCTAACATATTTGAGAGCAGTGTAGCTAAATCACATAGTTTGAAAATGTGGTATTAAAAAATGAGGGGAATACACAGAATTGCCATTTTATTGGCCACATCTTCCTTGACAGCGTACTTGTTAATTTCTCAGTGCACGATGTGTTAATTCCAGCCTCAATCATTTCAGTATTGTGTAAACAAAAATTAAAGTATGAAAAAAGGCAAGAGGGCAGAACTCCATTAGCATTATCTGCCAGGCTGCAGAAAATAGGTTTCAGTTTGGAGAGCAGATTTATAGCTGAATTAATAGCATTGATCTAGACTGGATTTAAATTTCTTTGTGGGTGTATCCATAGAACCTAACTACTGTTCAAATCAGCTGGGAAAAAAAAAACAAACTGATTTTGATTTCAAGTGGTACAGCTTGAAACGTCACAAGTTTTCAGTAGCATCCTGAAATAGTAGTCTGTGTGTGTGGGGAGAGTCTCTCTTTAGATGTGAGCTCAGCCTGGTGACTAACGGATCAGAAGGGACTGTGAAGACGCGCAGCCGACAAGCTGTGTAATGTAATCTGTGGAGCATCACTGAACACGTACTGCATCAGGCTCACAGCTTCTGGTTGAGTAACAGCATATGTGCAGGTTTCACTTAGAAGACTGTGAAGGATGGAGAATACACTGTACTCAGTTTAATAGCTCAGGTGGTAATTATCCTTACTACTAATAGTTGCAGTGTAGGAGTGTAATTTTTGCATCCTTAGCTTCCAATAACTGCATCTCAGTTGGAATATTTCGGGTTTTTTGGCTAGATTTAGAAATGTCTGCCATCTGAAATCCCTTCTGCATGTAGACATTCAAAAAGCCCCACAGCATTACCCTATAATTTTTGAGGGTAGTGCAATTCTTTAATAGTTCAGAGGCAAGTCAGTTGACATCATTTATGTATGCTTTTATGTAATGCCTGGATCAAGGAATAGAGCTCAATGGAAGAAAAATATTTTGAAGTTGGAGTTTGAATAGATTTGCTTCAGTTATTTGATGCCAATGAGAAACATAGTAACCTTTCTGATGCTTGTTGTGCTTTTCTGCAGGGCAGCAAAGGACACTACAGATACCACTGGCAGAGCCACAATGTCAAGCACAGTGGAGTGGATGACATGGTCCTTCTTTCCAAAATCACAGAGGATTCCATAGTGGAGAACCTAAAGAAACGATACATGGATGATTACATTTTTGTATCCTTTTATAGTGTTGCTTTTAGTGGGGTCCTGTGGACTTGCTGAGCCAATGTGAAACTAATTGTATGTATGTATTCTATTTAAGCAGATTACTCAAAGATGCTGAGCATTTTATGTGACAGTTCACCTGAGATTATGCAAAATGCTTTGTAAACTGAGGTCATTATGAGGGTTGAAATTAAGATCTGAAAAATTATTTAAAGGTATTCTTTCTGATATTTGTAATTGTTCTTGCCATTGTTGAAGATAGGCCTGTAGCTGCATATATTTATATATCCACTTGACCCCTGAAGCTACTGCAGTAATGATTCTTCTAAAAGCAAGAATTAATGAGTTTAAGGCACGTATACGTGTTCTTGATACCATGTTGTCTTCTATACCTCCCAGATTCTAATGCTTTCAAAGTAGCATTTCTTCTGTGGCATAACCCCATTTACAACTTATTCTGGAATTGTTAATACTGTGAACCATGAGATGATGGAAACAAATTAACATGTGAACATCTGTAAATCTACAGTGTTCACACTTAAATTTTTTTTTTCTATGATTAATGAAAACATGAAATATTTAAATATCTGAACATACAACCTAATAAGAAAAACAGATTTCAGCACCAAAGGTTTGTTGGTTTTTGTTTGGTTTTTTTTTAAAATTTAATGTCTAGGGAATTCCTTGAGATAAGAATAGTCACTTTTTTCATTTTTAGCTTTCACAATATAACATGAGCTACAGTAATGAATTTGGTAAATACTACTCAACGTGATTTGTACTAGCAAGTGTTACTGTTTCTTCTGCTGCTGTAGGCAGGTTTTCATACTTCCTAGTTGTATCTGGAGAATAGCTTCCTTGAAGAGTTTAACTTTTTTTAGCAGAAAGGGAAGGAAATATAACATGTCCTGGCTATTTGCCGTATATTCAGATGGTTAAGAGCTAAGTAACAGCTCAATTTAGCGAGGAATGACAGAGGAAGATTAATGTTGCAGTTGTGCTGACGTTTCCGTCCCAAACTGCAGGGGTTTGTAATATGTGTGCGCGCATGGGTTTGGATCCTCTGTTCAATAAGGTACCACACTGTTATTAAATTTGTCTTATAGAAACGTGATAAAGTTGCACAATATTTCTCAAACTGTAGTCCTCTTCCTTTTAGTAACATGAGCGCTTTTGTCCCTGTGGAACGCTGCATCTTCCATGCAGTACATTCCCAAAGTCTTCAGTGCTCTGTGCTGAATAAATGGTTTTACACTTTTTTTTCTTATAAAAATAAGTGAGATTAGTATGGAGAAGGCCTTTCTACTGAAGTAGGAATGAGTATGTTTTCCAAGGGTACTTCTGGTCACATGGGGGATTAGAGTCGTCTTTTAAAGCATTTTAATTCCTTTGTGTAGGGAGAAAAGACTCCTTTTGCAGTTCTGAGAAGGCTTTTCATTCTAAAATGGAGATCATCTCTTGAATCTTTCAATTGTTTTTATGTTCACCCATGAATGAACATTTCTCTCTGCTATGTTGCATAGAGATTACCGAATGGTCCCAGAAAATGCTGGTATTGTTTACCAACAGAAAACTGTCACTTCGGATGTTTATACTGACACAATGAATGCTTGATTTATTATACTTGAGACCCAGATGTTGTCACTTTTCTTTGAATTAAATTGAAAAATGTATGAAGAAAGCATTGCAGATTAACAGTGCAGAAATTATGTTCATCGAGTTACACTTCTTCTCTAATGTGTTACCATTTTGTGCTGTGGTGCCACAGTAAGAGATTCTTACATAGGATTATCTAGCAGGATAAATTTGTTAATTTTGCTACTTTTGTACGGAAAGCTTACATAGTAAGTTTGCCTATGAACAATTCCAGATTGTTAAATGAAATCTGCAGTACAACATTTTGGACTTGTTGACATGGGTATGCTGCCAACTCCCAGCTCAAAGAACCAGTCCTGCCTGTAAAGTAGCATCCGTTGCTTCATAAGTGTATACTGCAATTCGAATTCCCAAGGTTTCTAAAGTATTTTGTAAATGTAGGTACATGTGCAGTACATTCAAAATATTGCAAAAAAGCTTTCTGGGACTAACAATAGCTTGAAACTGAGTGTCGTCTTATGGGGCAGCCTGCAGGATGAGACTCCTAGAGACTGTTAATAGTTACACTCATAAAATAACACCACATACTGCATTACGTAATTCCCTTAGCTCCCCAGCTAGTACATGCAGCTGAGTAATTGTCCAGTTTAGCTCAGTAGTGGCTGTTTCCATCCAACTGTGCATGCTCAGCACTATCTCTGTGAGATCAGAATGTGTCACTATAGCTTGTTCTGCAAAAGTCAAAACAATCGTTTCTTGTACTGACAATACGATCTCCTCAGTTACAAAGCAGTAAACCAGTTTAAGTATGCCATTTCCTTTCTGTATTTTTATTCAAGGTGTGTCGTGTTGGGGCCTCTAATACATGTTTCTGTATTTAGTTTGTCCTAAAATAAATATGTTGATAATATGAAAGTATCCCATTGAAAAATATGTTTATATTCTTGTAAGCCTGCTAATTTAATTATTATTAAAATTGTTGTAAGCTGTGGGTTTTTTACTATTACTTGAAGCTGTGCTGTATTATGTAATAGATGTAAAAGTTACTTGGCAGTCACTAATGGTAAGGTAATAGTTTATGAAACTGTAGTTACCTTAACTCCTTTTGAATACAGACATATATTGGCTCTGTATTAATCTCTGTGAATCCTTTCAAGCAAATGCCATATTTTGGGGAAAAGGAAATTGAAATGTACCAAGGAGCAGTAAGTAAAGCGGTCTAAAATGTACTGTGGTATTCAGGGGCATGTAAATATTATTCTACACAGTTAAACTCTTGGAAGCATTTGTTTCTGGGTTTTGGTAGCATTGTACTAGCCTGGGAGAACTTGGCTGATATCCATTACCATATATTGAGTCTTCAGATTGAATTCTCTGGAACACAGGATTAGTATTTCAAGAAAATACTTGTATTGATTAACTCTACTCCATATCAAGTTTCTCTCCTTCACATGTCCCTCCTCCTGCAAAGGCAGTTTTTAAGCTGTTGTATGCTTAAAGTGTGGTGTGCAATACAAAATGGCCATTAGTGGATTTGGAGACCGTGACTTGAGAACTCTCAAACTGGCTAAGAACAATAAAAAATTGAGATGCCAAAATTAGATCCCATTTTTGAAAATACAGCTTGAAGAGTGAGTCAACACAAGGACATTAGGGACTTCAAATTCAGTTTCCTGCTCTGCTTGAGTTGGGCATGTCCATAGGTTTGGGAAACCATTTGGTTTGCGTGGACTGAGTGGATGAAAATGAGACATACAGCACCAGGCTCTGTGTAGCAGTTTAGTTCATTGATTGTTAGCGTATGACCACTGGTGGAATGGGCTTAAATTATATGAGTTTCTCTTGGACAAGTAATATATTTCAAGCACAGACCACTTTTAGAACTGGGTGTTTACGATAGTTTAGGAGAAAGCTATGGATGAGAGAAAGATCAGTAACAAAACCCACAGACATTGGTTTGTTTTTATTAAACGAACAAAAAAATTCCTGGGGAAAATTCAGTAGAAAGTGGGATTCAGAATTGTTTTTCCAGGAAAAGAGTTCTTCCAATTTAAATAAAAATTTTTATTGCTCTTCCTGCATTGTTGAAGGCTGTGTTGAAAAATTATTCTCTGTTTCACCTCCTAGGCACAATATGAAAACCCACCACATATTTATGCTCTTGCAGACAGCATGTACAGAAACATGATTATTGACAGAGAAAATCAGTGTGTCATTATTAGGTAAGAAAAATATTTTATCATCTTCTTTTGGTGTTTTAACTTCAAGAAGCAGAAAAGCTTATTTTTTATTGTATTGATAAAAATCTTCTGTGTCCAGGACCACTAAACATTTTGGGGTTTTCTAGGATAGCTACTACTTTCTGATCTTCCATTTGTTTTTCCAGTGAAATCCTGAGGACAGCTTAACCACAAGAAATCTCTTTCCCACATAGCCAGCTTCATGCCCAATACCAAAACTGCAGTAACTTGAATGACTACATGAGGCAGCTATAACAGCTATAGCAGCCACAGATACTGTTAAATCCAACATTCTCACATTGACTGCGTTTACCATGCTTTGGTTTTAGTACTGTTTCTTTTTTTTTTTTTTTCTTCCCCTGTTAAAAATAAATGTACTTTTGTTCCTTTTGGAATTTTGCTTGCATTCAGTCAGAGACAAAAGGAGGAGAGAGATACTGGAAAATTAATTTTGTCTTCACTATTACTCTATTTTAATTATCAGGCTGAGGCAATTCACTGTAGAATTATTACTGAACTTTTTTAATGACAGGCATTACAATCAAAGTAAATTTGGGTTCCAGAGGTATGTTTTGTTCTCATCTGTGGGTTTGTAGATGGTTTATAGATGATAAAAGAAATTGTGCAGAGAGCAGGAACTGCAGGATGTTTGAGCTGGTTCACTATACCTCTCCTGACTGTCCTTCTTGCATGGAAAACTTCAGAGGTTCACTGTAGTGCACCTGGAACTGCACTGTACCTGTTGCAGTGGTCTCCAAAGTGGGTGCATGCCTCACAGGGGCTGCCCAATGAAATTCATTGGGATGCGGGAAGAAAGTATTAGAACTTCACTAGCAGATGTATGTGACTTATAAACAGATAAAGTATATACATACATTGGGAGTGTGTGCTCAAACTTTTTTTAATTACGGTGTGTGCGATTAAAAGTGTTTGGAGACCACTGGTCTTTGAGATTTTCCCAAGAACCAGGGAAAGGTGAGAGGAGAAAAAGGAAAAATAATTTGAAGGGAAACTGTCAACATTTTATTAATAACAGCTTTTCTTAAGCTTTCTATCATTTCTGTGTGGAACATGCTGAGAGGCATCGCTATGAATTTAACTGCCGTTGAATTTAACAAACAAGAGATTTCAAGACTGAATGTTTTCTTTGTCCAGGGGGCCCTCTCTGGTCTTTTCCCTGGGATGGCTGTGTGCCCTGCAATGTCACAGCCCTGAGGGGACAGGACATCAGTGGTGATCAGATCAGATGCCGTGTAACTTAGTGTGCTTGATCCCTTAGGCTGGAACCTGCCATTTTGGAAATGGTGGATGGTCATTGATGTTTAAGCTTAAATGCCCTTGCACCAGCCACGTACTAATTTAATGTTGTTGCGGGAGTATTATAAAGAACTAGGCTTAGTATGTGGGTTTTACATGTGGAGCTGCTCCATGTGCCAGTGTTCCTGAATGATCCAGTGCAAAAATAGGGTTCATATTAATATATCTCACTAAGCTGCCATGAAAGATTGCAAGGAATAATTGTCTGAAAGTTACAGTCATTGTTTTATTTCTTTGAATCTATGCCTGGGGGCCATCCAGGCAGAGCTTTCCTGAGTGACGTATTATAGTGCACAAGTGTGTCCCTCTTAGTATCAGCAAAGTATATGTAGGTATGGGGAAACCGTTGATTTTACATGTAGGAAGATCAACCAGGTGTTCAGTTTGCTGCGCTGAGCTGTACTCCTGTAATGGCCTCCCTGTTCCACCCCCGTGGCTACAGCAGGGTGCCATATGAAACAAAATGCCCGGAGCTCATATTCCTGTCTCGTATATCTGGATTGTTCCCGGAGCTCAGTCTTCCTTTTTGGAAAACTGATGCCTGTTGCCATGCTGAAGTTACTAGTCCCATTTAGTCAAATTCAGACCTGTTAGGAATGGGTAAAATTGGGATTTGTTTTGCTTTTTGAACAAAGTAATGTCCCAGAGCCTGTGATGTTTCACATGAAGCTAAAAGTATAGTGAAAATCTTTAGAGTGTAGTGAATGGTGATTAAAAAAAATGTATTTTTTGATCCATTGCTAGTGCCCCAAAGTGCAGTGAATGCAGAGTCACATTTTTCAGAGCACTGAGATGCAGACTTACAGGTTTAAATTCACGTGAGAATTCTTGTGCTTGAATGATGGATGACACGCTCTTTGGAGTGTCTGCATTTTGTATGTGCAAAGTGAATTTTCTCTCAGTGTGTGCACAGCCTATTCAAAATCTGCTGGAGTTAATTGAAATCTATGCAAAACTGAAACAAGAAAAATCATGTTTGCCAGGGACATTTCAGAGAATTCCTCTTCCTTTCTGCATGTTTATTTTTCCTATGATTATTCTTATTACAAACACTGTAAAAACTGCAGACTAGACTTATAGGTAGTTTTTGTGATTAGATTTTTTGGGGACATTGAGAAATTATTGTTATGAAATTGAGTAACTCAGCCATTCACAAAATTGATTTTGTTTGGTTGATGTTTTAATCCTTTCAGCCACATTCCATTTAAACTGTTCAGATACATTCCGTATTTTCTGATTTTAATGTCATCGCTATTTCTAATGACTAGAGTTGGTTTAAGAATGAAGTTTCTTGGAGTTTGGGTTTTGTTTGCTTACATTCTATTTTATAGACCAGAAGGGAGTGAAATTGCTGGCAGAGTAGAAGCTCCCAAGATGCTGCAGCTCTTGAATGAAATGAGTGTTCTAGCTAGCTTCACGTCTACCACCATACCATCAGTTTCACTTAATAGCTGCCAAGAGCTTTACCGTTTCTGCCCCTAAACTGCTGATTCTCAAAAAATTGAGATAA
>NW_009648526.1:3624157-3669233 GCF_000708025.1 Charadrius vociferus | reverse complement strand
TGAACCTTTGCGTTTCAGTGAACCATAGTTCTTGCCATAAAATTCTGCCCTGTGGAAAATGAGTGATGACAACAATATGGTTATGATGAGGTACCTATTTGCTTCTCTACTCCACAACTAGTCTGAATTTCGAGTGGCTTCACTGAAAATCTGTGGTGGAACAGAGCAAGCTAGTACAGAAACAAACCCAGTTTTTTCCTTCTTTTTTCCCCCTCAAGATGTCAGATTTCCTCCCTAAAGGGGGGAAGGTTTGCAAAAAGAGAAGGCAAGAAATAAGGTATAGACTGGAGTGATTCACAGATCAAAAAGGCTACGTCTGGCTTATGGTGCAGATGGAGTCTCAGGAGTGGAGATGGGGAAGGGGTTGGTGCACACCTGTGTCTTCCTACAGCATGTGGTCTGGGCATCTGTGGCATCTGCCTCTGGTCCTGGGAGGGGACGGGCGTTCCCAGAGACTAGATTTCCAGGCAGGTGAAGGAAGGTCCCTGCAGTGTCCTGCTGTAGTCGGGACCCCGTGTGTATGTGTGTGAGGATCACACCCCCTTTTGCCAGGACATTTAATTCCAGAACTCCAAATAATGCGTTTAGACACTGACAGAAAAAGCTCATCCTCTTCAAAAAGTCAGTGAATGAACTAGGAAGGCAGATCTGAAAGAAGATACAGTTCTCTGAAAGGCTGAATAGATAGCAACCAAAAATAAGCTTTTTATGTGATAATACTAATTTAAAAAGAGAAACTGTTACCCAACAACCTTTCCAGGGCCAGGGAAACCGGTTTCATTAGTGGAGTAGTTGCAGCATATATGCGTTAAGAAAATGACATGTACGCATGTGTGATATAGCTGGGGAGCGGCGAGCTGTTTTGGATGGCTGTTAGCAGCGCAAACAATGAGGTGGTTGATGGGCTGGATCCTGGCGGGGCTGAGCGCAGGGGCAGAGCGCGTGCTCGGGTGGGAGCAGGGAGCAGTACCCACAGTCCTCCCCTGTTTTGAATCTACTGGGTGGAACTACAAAGGAAGTTTACTCATACGAGTAATGCAGTTACACTGGAGTTTGGTTTCTCATTAAATTTATGTTTTACTGAGGCATGATATTTAATTTAAGCCTCTTGAACCAAGCTCATAAATGTCTACTGCAGCAGACCAGAAATGGTGGCCCTTCCAAACTGTCAACAAGGAGTTGTCCAATCAAGTTTTTAATTATAAAGGATTGTCTGTTGTGGCTTTTAATTCCTTCTGGACTATCATCGTCCTTTAATTAAGAGAGTGGAGGTTATGATTAGTATTTTTCTATTGTGTAGCAATAAATATGTTTCTTCAGAGTGTTCTTAAGATTTTGCCTTTCTGTAAAGTTGAGGACTTTATTTTCCCTTTCTTTCTGTGATTTCTGCCAGGAGATGTTGCAGTTGCTTTAAAACAGATTTTCAGTCCTTCTTGTTTGTAATTTTAGTTTACATTTTACATCCATGTGGCAACGTTGGAGTCCAGTAAAGCTGTGTATGATGGCTGCATACCTGAAAAGACAATACATCTTAAATACCAGAAATATATGTTAATGGAAAGATCATTTACCACCCCAACTGTTTTCAGTGAACAGCTCATGTCTATCTTAAGTCTTTTAAGTTCAAAATTTAATGAGAGATTTCTAGTCAGCTTCTGTATCTCAGCTTTTGTATCTCAGCTTCCCAGAAGTCTCAAATGACTGATTGTTCTAAAAAGTCTGTACAGAATCTAACTGGAAATATGATTGAATTTTAATGTGGAAGTGGTAGAAACATAAGTCTAACACAGTAAGAAAAGTTAGGTAAAAGCTCTGATTCAGAAGGGAAAAATATTTCACTGGAATTATGCTATTGAGGTTTCTCTGAATATAATTAGAGAAAGTAAATTTTCTATGTAAACAAATTAAAAAGCTTTTGCAGGCACATCAGAGTTATTTTACATATTCAGTGTTCTTTACTGGTGGATCCAAGAGTTGTTTATAAATATTTGTTATTAAAATTTCTACATTGTCCTGGCGATGTAGATAAGTATTGCTTGTATTGTTCTACAGCAGGGGTATTATATTAAATGTCACATAGAAAATTAATTTGAGAGAGAAGGGTGAGGCTCTGTGTTGGATCTTGCTTCTCTAATCGTTGATTATATTTCCTCTGGGAAGGGAGGATGGAGCAGAAAATTTTCCCTCTGCATTTGTAGTCTTATTCTGATTTCAGCTAGATGTTAATCGGCTTTGCTGAACAAAATGTCACTTTTCTGAAGTCATAAATAGTGCTTGAAGAAACAATATGTTTTTCAAAGCATTATCTCTTTTGCTAGTGATTGAGACTACATAATGTTTTTATTTGTAGTAAGAAAAGTGTCCAAGAAAATTGTCAGTACTGCAATCTGCATACTTTAAGCCATTATAATAATTTTTTCAACCTTTAAAAATCTCCATACTTCCAACATATTTAAAACTACCAAGCTAGAAAATGATTCTTACATCTTATTAACATAGCAGCAGAACTGTAAGATATACATGAAAAAGTTTCTATATGAGAAACGTGATAGGAATGCCACAATTTCCCTGTTATAGTTGACTGCCTGAGCTTTACTGGGGGTGAGATACCATTCCATCAGCTAAAGTTACTTCAGTTCATAAATAATGCATCATCTTGTTTTATTCTAGTTTAATTGGAGCAATTTACTGGTCTCTGATCCATAAAAGCATAAAAGTGAAAAAAAAAGTGTATGTATGCAAAAATCTGAAGCAAACTCTGAAAGGCAATCTTTCGGCCAAATTAATTTAATATAAAGGACCACTTATCTCAAAACAGAGACTAACAATAAAACGGAACTATATTTCTCCAGGTCAATTTCCATGGCGGACACTGTGGAACGAGAAATACAAACCACACTTAATTTGAACAAGGACGATAAGGATAATTTATGCATCAAAGAAAATTTTACAGAAATGTGTTACATTTTTACTGCATGATAAATAATACCTGATCAAATTAATTCAGTGTTTGGCCCTAGATCCTGCTCTGTAATTCAGTTGAAAATTGCATATATAAACTCAAGAGTCTGATTCAGTTTAGATTGGTTTGTCTGTCTTGTTTCACAACAGGATGAGCAAATTCACTGTGAGCAAATTTTGAAGAAATGTTATTTTAATTATTGAACTATTGCTGATTTGAACTTCTAAATACAGTTTGCCATCTGGCAAACTCTGTCTGTCCCTGTGAATGTATTAGATACCAGTAATACACACTTTCTTCTTCATGCTTGGGAAAAGATGACTCAGAATAACAAAAGTCATGGTCCACATTTCAGACATGAGATGATCAAGAATTATTTTTTCACCTTTTCAAGTTTCCTGTTTGATCTGTAAAACTGCAGTCATGAGAAGAGAAAAGCATGAAAACGTTAGGGGGGGGAGCAGGGAGGGAAGCCGCTCAGTATTTCTGAACTGTTTGGAAGCTTTCAAGATGCAAAATGGTATTTGCAGCTTGGCAGTTTGAGGAGCTTTTTCAGAATTAAACCTTTGGAAATGTCTGCATTACTCATGCTGATAAGGAGCTGTGAGTTGACATTCTCAGCAAGTCCTTTTCCTGTGCAGGACATGCTGATGTTTTTCTGGCAAACGTAGCTAAGATTTGTGCAGGAAAAGATGTGCATTTGATCTGTATCCAGGAACAAGTAGGCGCAGGATAGAAGTCTCGACAACATTCAGTGAAATTATTCAGGAGCTTTAAGATAGCACATATTTTCACACAAGAGAAAAATATTTCAGATATCTTTATGATACTGAACCAACCTCTGTGTGTTGTTTTTTTATATTAGGATAGTTGTCCAGGTCAGGGTAAATTCGTTAAGGTCAAAGCTGACTTGCACCAGGATTTAGGTAAGGCTGGAGGAATTCTCCAGAAATGAAGTTAGCTTTAAGGTATGAAATAAAGCGTGAGGTTGGATTGTCTGGCATGCAAATTTTCTCTCTCTCTTGAGAAGCTTACTAATTGTGAGACGGCAAATCTAGTGATGTAAACATTATTCACCGTTGAAGTGAAATATTATAACGGAAGGAAGGAATTCTGAAAACTAGTAACAAATATTAAGACTTCTTGTACCCTCTGTCAAGAGGCATAGGAACAGGAAGGTAGTTCTTCCGTCATTCAGGATGTGATTAATAATGTCTCATTATTTCATTCAGGAACATCTAAAACAAAAGACTCCTGATCTGAAGTAGGTATCTGGCATGGCATTGAAAGCTCGGATTTTTGAATGAGTTTTTGTGTTAAGATCTGAAATCCCACTAAAATTAGATGGGAATTGAGTTCTTAACACGCTTGTTTTCTTTTGAACATCTTGATTTAAGTATATTTATTTCTCAATTTACTTAGTTTTCTGACTTTGAAGTCCCATAGAGTTTCTGGTGTCCATGCAAGATGATGTATTCAAAATCATTTATTCACAAATATGTATAAGTACTGTGCTGCAATACTCAATTTATATATTTCCAGCTTACCAAATGTAAATATGGTATGTATTTATTACTATTCATTGTTAAGGTACCTAGTCTTGGTTGAACAAGATAAACCTCAAATTACTTCATTCTAGAGTGATTTAAAAACTAATAGGTACATTTTTGTGTTCCTTTTTTCATAGTGGGGAAAGTGGTGCTGGAAAGACTGTAGCTGCTAAATATATCATGAGTTATATCTCCAAAATTTCAGGAGGTGGCCCTAAAGTACAGGTGAGTAATACTGAAGCATAAGCATAGTCTGAAGAATTGCTTCGGAGGTAGAATGACAAAGGTCTGTCTTGGCAGACGCTGGCAGCCAAGAGGCACTGTCCCGAAGTGGCATGTGGGTGAGCAGCTAGAAATATATGCAAGCCCTCAATAGCAGAGAGACAACTGGAGTGGACAGTGAGCTGCTTGCTTTGCAGAGTGCTGGGCTGACTGTGTGATGGGAAATCCACAGACACAGAATCACCTCTGCTAGTTTTGTAGCTCTCAGGCTGAATTATGTCTACAACCATTTTTTTTTTTTACGTTAATGGGTAAAAGGTACTTTAATTATTGTTCTTAACCAGATTAAGAACAACAACCAATCTCCTTTTAGTAGATGTGTGGGTTTTCTCCTCCTGTGTTGGCATTCTATTGAAAACTGAACTGGCTTTTCGGGTTTTTATTACTTCTGTTAAATCTCTGATTTGTATGCATACATCAGAGAGCCAACAACAGGAACGTCATCTTGTTTTATGAGGTTATCTAGTCAAAATTAGCGTATCTGAAAGCTAGCTGAAACAAAAAGTAGTTACTCTTGTTAATAACTACACTGTCAATGTCCGCTGTATCTATTGAAACCTGTTAAAGAAAGCTAATTGAGTGAATTAACTGTAAAAATTCCCTTTATGACGTTACAATGTCATTCATTGGCTGACAAGCAGTGGTAGGTAGGGAGTAGCTGCTTTTACTGAGCCACTCTTTTTGAGTGCTTACTTTTATTTTTTGCTTTATTGCAGTCTCTGATGTTGAGTATGTTCTTTCCGCTTAGTTTTGCGCAACAGTGATACTGGGAACATTGCAGAGAATAATTCAGTAACCAAGAGAATGATCCAGAGAAAGTACGCATTGTGTTATTTTTTGGAATAAATGTAATCATACTTTACAAGTATTTTGTTTTATTTAAGATTCCAGATTTTTTTTTCTACAAAATTAAAAGATATTCTTAGTGACCACAGAGTAACAGGTGATGAAGTTGGTAAATTGCCTTGAGAATTTCTTTTGAAATAAAATCTTCTCTCCACAACCCAGCATAAGCTGGATTTGTTCCAAAGCTAGTATCTTGTCCATACTTCCAGCTCCTAGGATCAGACAAAAAGGCAACAGTACCACGCTTTATTGCTTTCTAAGACAGTTAGATAGCAGCAGCATCGATCCCAAAACAGGCTGCTGAAGCACTTGCAGATTCCTAAATTTCATGCTGCTCTGACTTCATTGGTTGAGGTTCCAGGCTCCCAAAAAGATTTAAATGCTCATGTGTAAAAAGGAAATTGTTTAAAATCAAGATGATGAAAAAAAGAGATCAACTTATTGGCTGTGTTGCTTGGCAGAACAGTGAACAGAAGGACCAGTTTTTAGCCTTGGGCATTTTTTTCAATTTTGTAGGATTTTCTTCAAAAAATAGGAAGTAGAAACTCTGAAAAAAAAGACAGATTCTATTCCTTATCTGATGCAGTGATGCAGGCTTTCTTGCTTTTTTAATATATAATTTAAATGTTACGGCTTTCTAGAAAATCTGTAAGAACTTTAGAAATGTCTATTTCTGAACCTCTTTCTCTTGTTTCCTAAAATTTTAGCATGTTAAAGATATTATTCTACAGTCCAACCCTTTACTGGAGGCCTTTGGGAATGCAAAAACTGTACGGAACAACAACTCCAGCAGATTTGTAAGTCCCTCTACCTTAGAGATTACTTTATTCTTCCAACTTCTGTGCTGTTACAGAGACGGTATTCAGGAGTATAATATAAATTGATTACAAAGGAGCTAAACCTAAATAAAATATAAAGTGTGTATTTAAACATAAAGTATATATTGAGAGGCCTCTATTTCTTTCTGTATAGGTTGTACAGTAGTTTCTCTTACGATATGTGCTGGTCACAGTTTATTTATAAGACGTTTGGTCTGCAAGCAAATGACTTAGCAGCAAACTGGCCAATTTTCCAGATCAGTAAAATATATGCAGTAATATATGTTTGAAGAAAATTAAAAATTGATAGCTTTTATAAAAATAGATGAAACCATCCTTAGAGTTGTTTGATGGGAAATGCCTTTACTAATAGGTACAGAAAGTAGGCAGGAATTATTTTCAGTCTGTCATTGTAAAATACTCAAGATAATATTGTGAAATGACAGTTAATTAGATAACATGCTGTAGGTGCTGTTTTTAAAAGTTACACATAGGCTTTACAAATTTGTGCTTCAGCCAACCTGAGTGTTAAATGCAATTAGTGTCTCCTTTAAAGAAAAAGATAATTGCTTTACCTTGCTTCCAAGCAGAGAGCTATGTTTGCCGTCGGTCAAAAACCTGTTAAATTTACTTCCCATATAGGTAAGCTTTATGGTTTCTTTTATACTAAGCAAGAGTCTCGGCAGTGAAAAGAAGCCACTCGCTACATTTGCATGAATACATGATGTATTATTCCGAGTCTAGTGCTGTGTAAATGCAGGAAGAAAGATAGGTGATAGTTCAAGAATTTAAGCTTAGGTTACACCTTGAGGCAGCTGTGTCACTGCATCCATAAAGATTAAATATCCTAGTAACCTTCCTTGAGATACGGTACAAGTGCATGATTTCAGGTTTGTATTTACTAATCATTCAACAGCTTTAATTGTTTGTTGCAGGGGAAATACTTTGAGATCCAGTTTAGCCCAGGTGGAGAACCAGATGGAGGGAAAATCTCCAACTTCCTACTGGAAAAATCTCGAGTGGTAATGAGGAATCCTGGAGAGAGGAGTTTTCACATTTTTTACCAGGTCAGAAGTGTTTAGGTCCTTTCCAAGTTATTTAAAATAACTAGTACCAGTTTTTCTTTTTTGATTGAAAAGTTGACGGTAATCTGGCTATCCCTGAG
Organism: Charadrius vociferus; assembly: GCF_000708025.1. Lineage (NCBI taxonomy): Eukaryota > Metazoa > Chordata > Aves > Charadriiformes > Charadriidae > Charadrius > Charadrius vociferus. The sequence continues at coordinate 3,661,610 of NW_009648526.1, read as the reverse complement.
AAGCTTGATAGCATGTTAAGACACCATCTAACATAGCCCTACCTATCTCCCTTTCAGCTCCAGAACAAAAGTACTTCAATATTTCAAAGGCCTTGCTTGGAAATTTACTGTGAACTCCCATATGGAAAATTCCAGTAGAATATATTAGACAATTAGAACTTTCCAACGGATTTCTTTTTAAACTGGCCTGTGTAATTATACCTTCTGCTCTGGAATTCCATAGCACAGCTGTGAAAGAGAGATTTAATTCTCAGTTAAGTTTTCTAGGATGATTAGGATAATATCTATTTGTTGAATCCTCCAAGCATCCCCACTTCTTTTGTGTTTCAGAAGGCTTTTCTGGCCTTCACTGGTTCCTTATCTGCTGAAGTGCCGTTGATCAAGCTCCACAAAACTAGAGTAAAGACAGTGCATTGTAAGTGACTATAAGCAGCTTCACATAAAGTGGAAGTGACAGTGCCAGGATGGAAAGCTGCGTTGGAGCTGGAATTGCTCCAGGAGCTGTGTGTTCTCCTTTTCTGAGGTGTATGAACAATTTGCGCTGTCCTGCTGATTTTTCTCTGTGGCTTGGAGAGGCTTTTTGACACAGGAGTTAAGACTACGGGGTTTTGATTATTCCCTTCTGAGGTTAGTTTGTTCAATCCTTCCTACTGCAGCGACGTCTGTGCACAACTGCCTAGACTTGACGTCGGTCTGAGGAGCCTCTCCTCTGGCATCACAGAGAGTACAGGGACCTTTTTTTAACTACTCTGCTATTTATTCTCGGCCCTGTTGGCCTAAATGAGGTGTGACTTGAGCCATGCTTCAAATCAACATAGTGTTGGAGCAGTTCAAAACTTGCTCAACATAAGCCATAATGGGCATAAAAGGATACCTGACCTCACAATTAGAGTCACAAATAATGCTTTCTTAGTATGTTCTTGCAACTCTGCTTACCTTTCTGTAGGCATGGAAAACGTGTTGATCCTGTGGATTTAGTTAATACATTGCAGATGAGAAAATGCACTTTGCCTTACCTTTTTTGAGGTAAAGATAATGGAAGGCATTCAAGTCAGTCACAGTTTTTGCTTTTTATTACATATGGAAGTTAGAACTAAACCATTCATGGGAATGGGAATCTGGTCTTTTTGGTTAAACAATTAACAAAACATAGAAAGGATACATACCTGGCACAGCGCTAGCCATATCTGTCCCAGTAATTTCAGGCTCAGTCACCTGTTTATGAGCTGCCTTGTGTCTGCTGAAGATCATTGTATGATACCTAATTTGGGGATTTTTATTCTGCAGCTAATTGAAGGGGCCTCCTCAGAACAAAAAAGCAGTCTTGGCATTACCAGTATGGACTACTATTACTATCTGAGTCTCTCTGGCTCCTACAAAGTTGATGACATCAATGACAAATCAGATTTCCAAGAAACACTGGTGAGTTTTTTACTCTGTGATTTGCATAGTGGTGGATGTATGTTCATTTCAGTTTCCATCTGTAGTGAAGACATTGGTGTATTAATGTGGGAATGAGAAATTAATGTAGATGTAACTTATTTTAATTATATTTTACCCCGAGGAGGAGGTATGTTACCTTGAACAGGTCCTGTGTTGTAGCCTAACAATCCTGAGAAGATAGATACTTTTTATAGAAAGGTGGTTTGTTTTCTGTTTGTTCTTTTTCAGAAGGGTGCAAATTTAATGAAATTTGAGTGGAGATAATCTGCAGTATGAAAAATGTGAAAATGCAAACACAGTGAGGACCTTCCATTAGAAGAAAATATAAGAGAGTGCCCCGTTTTAGCTGAAATCTTAGTGGTTGACCGATCTCTGTGCCTATTTAAAACAGTGCAAATGAAAGGCTGGAGAAAGGGACTTAGAAAAGCATAGATCGGGGATCTTTATGCAGTGCTGTTGCCAATTCATTGTGTGAACTTTATGCAAGTCATGCCAACTTGCTGGTCTCCTGTTATTAAAAATTTAGTATTAAAAATAAGCAGATTAACATATCTTCTTATTTATATATGTAGCACATCTGAAGGCCTAAAAAAAGATAATCACTACTGTTGTATTCTAGCTAATCTGGTATTCTAGAAAAAATCAGTTGAGAAGACATTCTGTAAGTTACCATGTATTCTAAACTCCAAAACCCAATGTTGTTGTGGATTATTTTCTAGTGGCTGAAATTCACAGCCTATGCCAGATAGACTATACTGCTTTTTAGAGTCATTCAGTACAGCGTCACAGTTCTTAGTCTCAGTGGATAAACTCTGTGTGTAGAAGGAATAACATCATTGTCCTTTTGAAACTTCAGTGCAGGCTGTAATGAAATTTGGTTGCCTTAGATATTTGAACTGTTTTGAAAAACTTACATTTTTAAGATCAAAATTTTAAAAGGAATTCTATAACAAGAGTCATTGAACGGATTGTTTTGGGTTTTTTTTGTTGTTTTTTTTTTTTTTACAGCATGCAATGAGTGTGATTGGGATCTTTGCAGAGGAACAGGCATTGGTGCTGCAGATAGTGGCAGGAATTCTGCACTTGGGAAACATCAGCTTCAAAGAAGTTGGCAACTATGCAGGAGTGGAGAGTGAGGAGTGTAAGTACCTCTGGAAACTGTTATAGCATTAGTAGTGGGCTGAAACCCAGATGGCATGAGGTGAACTGTAATCTCGAGCTTCTTATCCAAACACAGTGCATCATTTCTTATTGTGTGAGGCTGCTAATTTAGATTCTCTTCCAAACCCAATGCTACTGAGGCCCCTGTTTTGTCTTGTACTGACTTAATAGGAGTGCCATTTTGAATTTAAGAAGTCTTTTCCAGCCTTTGAGTATGAAATAATAGAAATTGTGAGAAATGCTTTCAAGCAAACCTGAACACTGTTCCTTTCAGTGCATCAGCACGCATTCATAAAAACATCTGCTTCTTATATGGTTTGTCTGACCTCGTTGCCACATGAAAGCAGCTACCAACTTGTGGAGTATCCTCAGTGCTCAGGCGTATACGTAGATACATCCAGAAGAGGTGCCTTGAAAACAGAAATTCAGAATTTAATTGAAATGAGGAATTTACATACTACAGTTATGTTTCCTGTCTCAAATTTCCCGACCCGTACCTTGTTATTAGGTACATCTACTGCGTAACTATTTTCTTATCCACAATGCACTGTCCTTGTGTCTTTCACCTCTTGCTGCTGTTTTATATCAGCTAGGGCCACATCAGCAAGATATTGAAAGATGAATGGATCTTGAGTTTTAAACATTTTTGTCATGATTTATGCCTTGCACCTAATGTTGATTTTATACTACCTTGATAGTTTAAGGACAGAGTGGATAAGCAGAACATATGTAGTAGCTTATGCATACTGTTCTCTTAATTCTTATTTCAGAATGGTCCTTATGTTTAGGAGAACTGCATTTGTGTAGTTTTAGGTAGGTTAAATATGAAAAAGTATCTTGTGCAGTCCACTTCCCACTCAACTGTATTAGCACTCTCCTGCTAGTTAAGAAATTGGGAAATAAAAAGTACTAATTTTTAACCTCAATTTCTTAATTTGAAAGAATAGTAACTGAACCCAGAGAAAAACATCTTTGGCATTTTACGTATCCAAAGAAAAGTATAGTATTTCTTATATGCCCTATGATTCCAAGCGAGCTACCGTGCTTCTATTTAAATCCCAGTATTAAATCTTTCAGTGAAATAAGACAGGATAACCAGATGAGAAAGGTACAGAGCGTGTTGCATCAAAAAGTAACAAAATGAAATGAGTTGAAAATAAGTTGGTAAACATGAATGTATTTCTATGAAGATCCACGTACACCATATTTCTCTTGCTCACTGGGATATAAATACAGAAGTTGTGTATGAATAAAAAAATAGCAGATAGAATGAATATAGAATTTATTCGTAAACATAATTCATTTTAAAGAAGCCAGAGAAGAAATAGCAATGTATAATACAATTCCTGCCTTATGAAGCTGAAAGCTGGGTTCATTTCTCTTTCCATTAATCCTCCCCCAGTTTACTGTTTGTCCTAACCATCTAAATAGTAAAGTGTTTATAGCCTGGGTAGCCACAAAAGATAAACCACAGTGAAAGACCACTGATAAGTCATGCTTTGCGTAAGTCTGAAATAAAAAAAAGTTTAAGAATTTGGTCAATAGTGTTCTTGTTATTATATAGCTAATTGCAGAAAAACATGCAAAGGCCATTCTTCAAGACACCAAAACCTCTAGTCTCTTACTCTGAGTCAGAATCAAATCTGTGCAGACCATTCTTGACCGACGTGTAGACAAATACTTCTTTAAAGCTGCCAGTGATTACTGCCTGTTACAGTGCTTGATTATATTAATAGTTGAAAAAAAGCGTTCTCATTATTCTAAATCTTCCACGTTGCAAAATCATGCCCAAATGCTACTTGTTCTCTCCTGGATGCAGAAAACAATTTAAACCATCCCTTTTTACGCTTGCATTGTATTGAAAGATTTGTTTTACACTTTCAGAAACCATTGAAGTGAACGTAGTCTTCAGCTTTTCTTTACAGATTGTATTTAAAACTATTCCACAGAATGCTATGGATGACTCTCTGAGGATCATTTTTTCAGTTACATGCATATCCTGCTTTATAGTAATTTCTAGACATTAATTTTATGATCCCTAACTAAGGACAATAATCAGGCATCTTAAGACGGTGAAGTTATACCAAGTAATGTTCAGCTATTCTTCCTTTACAGTAAATCATTATCACTGTGAAGGAAGAGTTTCTGAGGTATGCATGGTGGTTCTTACCATTAGACTATCTATATAAATTCTTACAGTAGTATTGGCTAAATATTTATTCTGGCATCTTTACAGTATATGTGAGCATATCTGGTCTATAATTACTTACATTCTTTTCTATTTTAAAGCATATGATGTTTGACCTTTTCATGTGCTCTTCAACCTGAGTTCTCAGTGAGTTGCCAGTGGCTCAACTTTGGTTAGTTGTGTGGTTCCTAGTACCTTGGGGCAAATTTAATCAGCTTGCTGATGGTAATAAGTCAGATTTCAGAAAGCTGGCTGTTATTTGCAGTTTTAAAAATAATTTTGAATTAATGTACTGAAGGGTTTAGTGAAATCATACTGTGACATTACAAATGTGTAAAGCACAGCTGGCTGTTGCCTTAGTGACTGTTTTGCATCCTCCTTACACCAGTAAAGTAGATCTGAAAGCAGTGGAACATGGAGGAAACACTGTTAGAGGATTATGTGGTTTAGCAGAGGTGCAATACCAACTCCAAGAGCTGCCTTTGGGAGCTATTTCCATATGCTCTCAAGCTGTTTCTCTTTTTCTGTTTCTTACGGTGTGTGATACCTGCAGCTAATATCTGCACCATGTGCTAAGAATGCAGAGTACTAGACTTGTGGCTGCTAACTGCACAGATGTATTTTTCTGCTTTACTTTTAAACAGGGGAAACCCGAATTTGCAAAATACTTCCAGAATAAGGGATTAACAAGCCAAAACCAAATAGCAAGGCAATTGAAAACTTTTTGCAATATCCTAACTTAGAAGAAGAAAGGGAAAGAATATTAGGAAGTAGATAGCATATTATGTTATTATATTTTGTGGTTATTATATTTTAAACATTTCATGTTTTTACCAAGAATTTAAAATGGTGTCAATTTTATTTAATGTGTGAGCTCTTTGTTTTATTTCCATCTCCAAGAATCATTTGTTTGAACCACATAGTTCAAACCTATGACATAAGCCAGCTTATGGGTTTGAAGGACGCAATGTACAGGAATAGCTGACTATTTTAATTCAAGGTGTTTTTTCTTAATTGAAATCCATATAAGTAAAGAGTTGAAAATGTCCTTGGGGAGCTTAGGAAAATTTTAAAGACATAAATCCATCCTCTTTTTAAGCTGCATGCTCCATGAGGTTTATTACTGTTGATTGTTATTAGAGATACAGCTAATTTTTTTTTCCTTCATTCTGTACTGGTTAGTCTGTAAGTCATAATCCAGTAACCCTGATCTTTCTTGCAGTTTTGGCTTTCCCTGCTTTTCTCCTGGGAATTAACCAGGATCGCCTAAAGGAGAAACTGACCAGCAGACAGATGGACAGCAAGTGGGGAGGCAAATCTGAGTCCATTAATGTAACGCTAAACGTGGAACAAGCCTGCTACACCAGGGATGCACTGGCCAAGGCCCTTCATTCCCGTGTTTTTGATTACTTGGTGGATGTAAGTTGGATTTGCTTGATTCTACTGAAGTATCAAAACCAAGTCCAAATACACTAGAAATGTTCCTTGCAGTGCTTTTCTTGTCTGACATTTCTTTCACCCAGTATGTTTCTTTGCCTAAATCTTAGCAGCAGCACTGACCAGTGCATGACCACAGGTATCAAATACGAGGCACTGATTATATGACAAATGCTACACTTTCTTAGAAGCAGATGAGGTGGGCTTTCAGCACAATATTTGCTCAGTCTCCTGCCACAACTGTGCTGTATGGTATTCTGACATCTCCTCCCCAGCAGCATGCGTACTTCTCTGAGTCTTACTTTCTCCTACGCATTTGAGCATTTTCAGATGAACAGAACTAGTGGGTTATGGTCCCCTGCTCTCTTACCCCACTGTCCTGCAAAGAACCCCTTCAGTATCCCAGTGTTGTGTCATCTGAGCAAATGGTCAAAATCCGTTCTCCATGCTGAAGTACTCTTGGTTCAGAATGAGACCCTAGGCTGGATTTGTGGGGTAGAAACCTTACCTTTGGCCACAGATGCTGGCTAGATGAAGCAGAAGTCTCCTCCGTGGTAGCACTGCTAGTGTCTCAGAAGTCTGCCTCGTCATGGCACCTCTGTAATTCCCACTATGTGCTTGCACTGACATTGCAAAGTAGGGGAATACAGAAATAGGTGAAAAGATTCATGGTACCATCTGCAAAATGCATCAAATATGAGACTTAAAGCTGTTCTTTTTTTGTTGGCTCCTTTTCTTTAACTGAGCCCGTTACATGAAAAGGAAAAGATTTTTTACAAACAGTAGATCGAAAGGCGCACTAACCTGGAAAACAGGATAGTATACTGTTCGGTTTCCTAGCTGTTAATGACACTTTATCAAAAAATGAAAGTAAAATACCCTATTACATATATTTGTATTCCATTCAAATGTGTTCTTTTTGAAGAAACCAAATATTTTTATATAAAGATTGAAGGATATGAATATATATATAAACCACACTTTGTTTTATGTTTTGTTTCTGCTTTGTTAGTCTATTAATAAGGCTATGGAGAAGGACCATGAAGAATATAACATTGGTGTCCTTGATATTTATGGCTTTGAAATATTCCAGGTAAGGCAATGCAATACTCAGAGTTTGAACTGATCTGACCTGGGAGAGTTTTTTTGTTATTTAGAGGGGAAAAAATCCAAAACAATAAAAACCCAAACCCTGTGGCCAGAATAAAAGCCAAGAAACTCCAACCCAGCTTCCTGGACATTGAGTTCTCACTGGTAATGTCTCACTTCATGTTTATTAAGTATTGAAGAAACTTCAAAGAAACTAGGTCATTGATCTTAAAAGAAATATCTGAGATTATAGAGAATGTCTATAAAGTCAGCAACCCATCCATCATTCACAGTGTTTCTTTGAAGCTTACTGCCAGCATAAGAACTACGAATTATTGCATATAAAGCATGAGACTAATTTTTAAATTGTTTCCTTTTCTATAGAAAAATGGTTTTGAACAGTTCTGCATCAACTTCGTTAATGAAAAGCTACAGCAGATTTTTATTGAACTGACACTGAAGGCAGAACAGGTAACCAGACATTAGTTGTTTTTGAAATCATAAATGAGCTCTTACTTTTTCAATTGGTGGAAAAAAATGAGATTTCATCATCTGCTAACAATAATATTTGCCTTGTTAAGCAAGACAAAAAAACCCCACCTTTGTTGTTGGCTAACCCTAAAACTGTAAACCACATCAGCTACAGACATTTATTCTCTAATACAGCGGTACAGAAGCAAGTCCGTCATACAGTGTACTAATGCAGTCATATGACTCTGCCCAGACTTGCTGCATATTCTGACTCATTGACAGAAATGGAAAACTGCAGCTTGGTTCCATCCCTGTGCTTTCATTGGACACAACACACAGTTAAATGGGAATACTTTCCTTAATTTTCTCCACGCCCTTTTTTTTTATATATATGAATGAAATAAGTTACGGAAACAAATGCAAAAATACTTCTGAAAGCATTTACAGTTCTCTGCTCAGAGTCTTACTGCAAAATCTCACTTTACGTGAATGTGAGCTTCTGCATGGGAGGGCAGACAGAATGTAGCTGAGACAGAAGCATTGTGTACGGTATGAGCTCAGGCCTGGCACAAACTTTAGGGCAATGTTTTCAAGAATGCACATACGCAATTGCCTTTGTATAAAAGTAACTGATCATTGCAGTCGAGCACACAAATGACCTGCTAAGTGTCTAGCTGAACTCATATGTATGCAACAGAGTGGGTCAGTTTAATCAAAACTGAGTGTGAATTTTTTCACCAGGCAGTCTCGAAATGTCTTTATGGATACAGAAATTGTGCATAGAAATAAGAAGAGCTGCGCCTCCATTTCATGGGCATTTCTAAATGTGTTGTTTTGGGGGTCTGATCCCAGTCACAGTCTTCATTTTTAAAATAGATTAGGATATGGATGCTTAGGTACACTCTCAAGATACTGTAAAAGTCACTTTGTTACTATTTGCAAAGTGCTTTGATGCACTGATGAAATACTCCTGCTCTTTTCAGTAACTAGTCAAGGGCTGTGAATGACAAAAGAACGCATGGGGAGAATAAAGAAGGATTCCAGTTCATCTCGTTGGCAGCAGAGAGCTGGATTTAACTATTATTAGGGTCATTTCTCCCACCTCCCCTCAGTATTACATTTACACAAGTCTTTCTGAACAAGAGTAGTGCAGAGTTTGTGTATATGTAGTGCATTGTAAATCTAGTGCAACAGCCACGGTGTGAAAGAGTATTGCATGTTTCTTTTTACTTAACAGGAAGAATACGTGCAAGAAGGAATTAGGTGGACACCAATAGATTACTTTAACAACAAAATAGTGTGTGACCTCATAGAGAACAAAGTGGTAAGTATTAAGAACCAACAGATGGAAAAAAACAACAAGATGTTTCTCCAAAATACTTAGGCAACTGCTTTGCTGTCAAGAACATTCATAGGAATAATGCGAATACCGTTGTTCAGCTACTGAGTCATACTAAGCCTATATATAAATCTTATATAAGATGTCTTATATGAGCTTTAAGATATATGTTATCCAAGATATTAACCAAAAAGAGAACCGTAAGATAGCATGATTGATGTGTGACTAAAAAATATAGTGATGGAAATTAAAATTTTATCCCCCTAAATTTACCATGAACTTCATGATATAACCTACTGTACATCTCTATCCCTGGGAGATGTATTTCAGTTTGGGAAAGCTACAATACCAGCTTCCTTTGAGGTACTGTTGCAAAGTAAGCAGAAACGAGTGAAGAGGAAGTATTAGGAAGTGTTGTAGATGTAAGAAATTTTGTGTCCTTCCTCCACAGAATCTTCTGCATTTTAAAGTCTTTATGTTCTGATTTGGGGTGACAAATGTTGTATTGTCCCTCATGACAGAAGTAGGTTATTTTCCAGCTAGTTCTTTGTCCTCATGTAAGCTAGAATTTTAACAGTAGCTCAAGTACTATACTGACTTGCACTGAAATGCACATCAGATTTTGCTCATCTCCGATCTTTATCAGGATAACTAGGAAGAGGATAGGATTTCTGTCACAATCTTAGATATTTAGCTCTAAGTTTCTCAAACTACAGCATGTGAGTTTAAATACTTACCTCAGACATGGGTTTATTTTTTGGTGGAATGAGAAAGCAGATTGCTTTGTGAAGGAATTAAAAACTAAAACAAATGTTAGGCTTTTGTGGTTTTGGTGTTGTTTGTTTTTTTTTTTTTTTTTTTTTTTAACAGCAATCATTGTTTTTCCCCATTATCATTACATGAAGTGGTATCTCTCCTTAAACTATTTGCACGCTTGTGTACAAATTAATCTCTACTGTGAACTCTACTGACTGGGGGGGGCGCAGAATTCTTCCTGCTGTAGTGTTTTTGTGGCAAAGATAATTTTCTGTTTGCGGGGAAAAATTGGCATCATAATTGGTTTTTTCCTCACTTCTTGCTATTTTTGTTATTCTTCTCCAATGCATTAGAATCCCCCAGGGATTATGAGCATTTTAGATGATGTGTGTGCCACCATGCATGCAGTGGGAGAAGGAGCTGACCAAACACTGCTTCAAAAACTCCAGATGCAGATTGGGACTCATGAACATTTCAACAGTTGGAACCAGGGATTTATCATTCATCATTACGCTGGAAAGGTAACGTGGAAAATCATCACCGAAATCTGCATAATGTATTTATAAAGAAAAAGAACAGTAATGAGAGGAAGGGGGAAGCCCTGTTTTGCTTTCAAATAGCCAGATTATCTCAGGAGACAGTCTCCTCCTTCCACAATGTAGAGAGCTTAGAACAAATATGCCCTAACGTATGTCCCTTACTTTGGAGAGATGCATCTGGGCCTTGCTGCTATCAAACATACTAACCAGAACTTCAAAGTAATAAATAAATGCCCCTAGTCTTAATTATAATCTTAATTGTTGGTTATAGTAGCAGTAAATTTAAAGAATTCAGATATAAAAATGCTCCTTAGGTGGTGATATACCAATAAAACTGGGAATTTAATGTACAGTTATATCTTCTTTGAGCATATTTCTCAGAGTATTCACGATTTCCCGCAGTTACAGTTAATGACAGTACACCCTTATCATGCAAAATTTTTTCTTCAGTAAAATTCAGTATTAAATTCACTTGTGTCGTATTCCATTCACTAGCTCTGTAACAGTCTTTTTCACTGAATTTTAATATAGGGATGAAATTCCTTTATGTTCGTTATGGAAGAGCTAACTAATAATGTATGCAAGAATTTAGTATTGTAGTATCTTTTAAGTTATACCAGACTAACCAAAAAGTTCAGAACAGCTACTGATGAGGACAGAATTTAAATTTTCTTTAATTATTGGGTTCTCAACTTACCACAAACAATCAATTTCCACCTTGGCCCAGGTATCTTATGATATGGATGGATTCTGCGAGAGAAATCGGGATGTTCTTTTCATGGACTTGATTGAACTCATGCAGAGCAGTGATTTGTACGTAAGCAAAACTTGCTTAAAGCTAGGAATAACGTGTTAGTTCAGATGGATGCAGAAGGCCTGACTTCTCTACTTTGCAACTTGTGAACTGATTTGTATAAAAGTGGAAATAAAAGATCACTGCAGTAGAACAGTATCAGTTGCATTATATTGACCTTCATTTTCTGCAAATGTGAATAAGTAAGGTACTGCAGTGTCAGAATCAAATCTTATGACAGCCATTTGTTTTGGCCTCAAACAAGGTGATTTGGCAGTCTCTCAGAACAGGCACTGTTTTAACATATGAAGTAATTTTTTTTGTTATGTATTTTAATTAATTGATGCTTACTTTTTAAGAAGTGCACATTCGTTTGAGTCTAGAAGTCTGGTATCCTGTCTTCCAAGGCTCACTAAAATAGCAAGAGATCTCTTATGAGGAATGAAGCTCATGGAAAATACTAATCCTAAAATAGATTTGATATAACTCCAGATTAATAGAAATAGCTATTTATATTCTGTTCAACTATCAACTTTTACAGCATATTCCTTGACATTCCTGCATTGAATTGTCTTTCTATGCCAACACTATATTATTAATTCTTTCCTAGGCCCTTTATAAAGGCTCTGTTTCCTGAAAATCTTCAAGTGGACAAGAAGGGCCGTCCTACCACTGCAGGCAGTAAAATCAAAGTATGTCTGGTTTTGCTGTGTTAGTATGTGCATATATGGGTGTATGTTTATGTATGGATACCTAAATAAATTTAAAAAGTAGTCTTTCCTGTTTTTTACTCTCCAGACATTTTTAAAGACAGACATCAGGAATATCTTGATTGCAAAGTGATGCATTCTTTCAGCTGTTAGAATCATGTTTTGCCCAGCATCACTGTTCATTAAACATTTTGTTCAGCACCATTCTACAGCAGTGAATTTTCCAAATGAGCAATTGATGGTAGTGATAATAGTACTTGCATGTGCATAATGAATGAGCCCCTTCACTCAGCCACTTGATGTCCTACAATTAACTACAGATAAGTGGTCTCTTTATACTGCAGAAATGCAGCAGGGCCTGATCCAACACCCACTGAAGTCAACAGAAATCTTTCTACTGACCATAATGTGCGTTGAATAAGGTCACAGGTGTTAGAAGGCGAGCATCTTTTTGAGACTGGTTGTAAAATATATGCTTAGATTATACACTTGCAACTTTGGAAATCCATATTTATCAACCTCTTTCTTCATATTTCACCCTGACAGTCAAGTTCACCTTGTCACTCCATATTTTTATATAATATTTTAAATGTGTTACACAGCTGGAGACAATGGTGCCTTCTATGTACTGATAAATTTTTCATGAGGTGTGTATTATCCCAAGACACTTTGGCTGTTCTGGGGAAAGACCAGTCAACTGGATCCAGTCGATTGAATCATCAGCAGATGGTTGATAATTTTTAGAATTCTCTCACAGGACTTACCCTGTTCATCTCAGATCCTTTTGTTTTCCCTCAATTTTACAGAAACAAGCAAATGACCTTGTTGGCACCCTGATGAAGTGTACACCCCATTACATCCGCTGCATCAAACCAAATGAAACAAAGAAGTCTCGAGACTGGGAGGAGAGCAGGTATGGATAAGCAGAGTAGGTGATGAGAAACAGTGCTAATAGTGAAAAAAGCCACAAAAAAAATCATAATTTGTGATCATACAGTCTACAGACAAATAGAACTAGATACTCTAAAACTTTCAGAAATGAAATCTGGCTTGACCTCTCCTAAACATTGAAGATAAGCTCTGGTCCACTTGGTCTAAATCAGTAGTTAGTGTATGCAGTTCTTAGTTTTTCTTGTATCAGTTGAATAATCATAATTTGCATAACACAATTGATATATTAAAGTTTCAGTTTTCAATGTAGAATTTGCACACCGAATGCATTATACATCAGTTCTAACTTTTGCTTTATGCTTTGAAAACAGCTTCTATTAGGTAGCTAAAAAGCCTGCAGGATGTCTGTATTTGTTTTTATTCTCAAACTTACCAAAAAGTCTCTATAGCCAAGAATGTAGGAGGTTCTTTTTTTTACTTCTTGACTTTTAAAGTGTCATTAGCCAGCTCTTTAAAGAGAAGTAACTAGAATATCGTATCAGGTGGTTATAAGTAGATGTCTAAATCATCAGTTTGGTTTATTGCATCTGTTTTAAGGCATCTTTAACTATATGATGCTTCATAACATCTTATTACCTGAAAAAGGATACTCTTCTTTTTTGTACTGAGGTAGGTGATCAGTATGGTATGTATACTATGTGAGGTCCTAATATAGATAACATTTATAAGTACTTTTGGTAGTGGTAAAAGTGCTGATAAAGCAAGTGGTTATTTTTATCACAGTGAAACAACTTGCTAAGTCTGATAAAAAGCATTCTTGACCGTATCAACATACACCAGAATACACTTCCTGCCATTTGGCATGCAGACTAGCACAATTGCATGCAGATGTAGGGCACTTACAGAAGCCACAATTGGGACTGCACTTGAAAGTGTCCTTAAGGTCTTGGCAGTAAATGTAGACCCTCTTTCTCTAGCTTTTCCACCCTGAAAATCCTATTATGCAGCACTTAATTTTCCAGTGACACTGGGGACCACAGGAGGAAAGAAAGTGATCCTGGAAAAAGTATGTCTAAAACTTTCAACTGTAAGTTGAGGGGCTTTTAAAATCAATCATTTACATATTGGAAAAGAGGCCTATTATTGTGGAAGGTGTTGCTAGGAAACCAATGAAACAAACAAACAAAAACCTAGCCCTGAGAAAAAGCCAGCTTTCAAGAAACCCCTTTTGGAGCAAAAACGGGCAAGATTTCTTCTTGTTTTCCCATAACAAGGATGACATTTGGCAAACGCAGCAGCTACTGATAATAAATAAATGCAAAAGGATTGTATGCTACCAAACTCAGACACAAATGGATGTAATACTCATAATGGTAATCCTTCATCCCTGTTTAAAAATCCTAACATTATCTCCCACATATTATACTGGGACTTCACATAGGATACACATGCTGTAGCAGTTAGTGGTGTGTCTGGGGAAGAGAAATTTATATGCATATGATAACTCAAACTTAAGGTTAATTTTGTTGTTTCATGATTTTACTGTACAAAAGTTCCATGTTGAGGGAAATACAAAACATAACTGAGTTTATGTGATATTTTGCTGACTGTTGGTTTAGGGTTTTCTTTTCTTCTGTGACCACATAATGCTGTATCATACACATGCTCCCATAGTCAATGTGAAGGGAGTAGTATATCTAATCTGCTTACTAGTAGCATGTTACTGAAAAAGGAAAAAAACACTTCACAAAGCCTGTCTGTCTTCATACTCGCAGAAGCCATGTCACTCCAGCTTTGTACTGCCATTGAATAATTCCAGAATATTTAGCACTGAAACATAGACCTTGTGTAATATCTAAACCTTGTATACCACCTTAGTTATTGCAAAAATTGGGATGTTCTTGAAATGTGTTTTTGTTCAGGTCCTGGCACAGCCACTTGGACTTGTATTCCGAATTGCTGCATTAGCTGAATTCCCAGACCCTGACCTGCTTGAGGTTCATGCCTGGAGGGAGAGTTTCAGTGTGCCTTTTCTCAGAAAGAAAAGGAAAAACAGAAAAATGTCTCAAATTCTCTCTTGCTGGACACTAATACTGGCAGGACAGTAAGAAAATGGGAGTAATACTGTTGCTCCAGTGCATTATTCCAGATGTGAACAGGAGGGAAAGCTATAAACAGGAAAATGTATTTTTGTCCACCAACTTTCTACTGTACCAAAATTCTTGGAGTGGGTACAAAATATACTTTATTCCTTGAACACGGCAAGGTTAAAATGTGCACTATTCTTTATTATAAGCTAAAAGAGCAGTATCACTCATCATTTAGTAAAATACCTCTCATAAGCGTTCTTTAGAAAGGAGAAATAATTCAAGAGCTTTTGTCATTTGTAGCATGGGATTTTAAAAGTTTTTTCCCTTTATACTATGAGTCATATGAAAAGAATGTCTCAACCAAAAAAAAGGAAAAAAAAAAAAAAAGCAGTGGGCAATACAGTTTAGATTGAAATTTAACATTTCAAAATAGCTAGAGAAATAACATTGAACTAACCAAGAGTTTTTCAGGATTTGAAAAATCTTTTGTAAAATCAGAGAAATGGTAAGCAAACCAAAATTAAATGGCTCCTTGCAGGCTCACTTGTTTTGATGATATATAAAGAAATGCTTTTACATACTGTTTATTAAACTTGCAGGACTAAAATCTTAACTCTCTCATTTCTGACTGAGAACCAAAGCCTCTATAATTTGCCCTATAAAAGAACAGCAACAGAAACCCCTGAACATCACATTTCAGAGTTAAAAACTGTCATTGCCTCTTCCAGCCACATAACTTAAATGAGGGAACTAAGGAAATGCAAAGGAAAACTGCATTGTCATACATTGTTAAGCAATAATAAAATAATGTGCCACTGCTCCATAAAAAGGTGCCAAAGGGAAGCTTTTTTTTCTTTTGCTGTTTCCCTGCTTTGAGATTCATGGGGGCATATTTGTTCCCTGTTTAGAACCTAAATGAATGTGTTTTGCAGAAGGGAACTGTAATGGTGTTGGGAAAATGGTGTTTCAGTTCAGAGTTGCAGCAGAGTCCCCCCACAGCCATTAACACTTTCTGAGCAACTGGTACCAGCTCAGTTTTTGTTTGTAACTGAAGTATGCCATGAACAAGCTTCACCAGGCATGCTTCAGCTAGTCTTCTGCCCATCCTCAAATCCTTCCTTTACAGCATGGTAAAATTAGGAGGAATGCTAGCTGTTCGTGAATATACTGGCCTGGCTTTCTTCTTTCTGATTCTTTGTGTAATGTAAGTGTGGCTTCTGGGGCTTTCTCCAGCCATCAGATTCAGTCCTTTCTCCAGAACAACCAAAAAAGAGCTACTGTGTGCTACTGTTGATGTTTGAGCTATGCAAAACATAGGTGAAACCTACAATAAAAGAACACAAAACAATTTCCCACTCCCTTGGATACCAGCTATGTAGTTGAATAGGTAAGTTACTTGGTCTTTTATGGGTAATATTAGTTAATAAATTTATAGATAAATTAATTAGGAGATGGGAAGTTAAATTTGGAAAAAATGCGAAGGTAAACTCGCTACATATATTTCAGTAATGTAGTCTGCCTGCCTTGAATATTTTTCCTGCCTTGCAGTGTGCATGGTAATGTGCAAGAATAGATTCCTATACCTGTGCATGAATTTTAGAAGTCAGTAGTCTTCAAGCATGATACAGACTTTTAAGAATACCTCAATCCACAAAGATGCTGAAATAAAATGGATTTAAATCTGGCATTGCTTTTGTCCACAGGGTAAAACATCAAGTGGAATACTTAGGTCTGAAAGAAAATATTCGAGTAAGAAGAGCCGGCTATGCCTACAGGCGGGTTTTCAAGAAGTTTCTGCAGAGGTAGGGTAATGCTAATTTTGAAGTATTACAGCACGGTTGTTTCCATGATGAGGAGGAAATCAAGAAGTCGCAAGTTTTGAAAGCATCTCGTTTCCCACTTGCCCTTTCCTTTTTCCCCATTTACCTTGCTTACAATCTAGGTTACACAGGGATTTGAAAGCGTCTTAAAGGCTGGCTTTGTGTCTTTGAAAGTCTTTTCATTTTTCTGTAAACTTGCCTCAGTTCTTTTTGTAGTGCTATGAGGCGGTTCCTCAAAGAGTTATGGGAACTTTGAGTTATGAGCTGCAGAGCCTGGAATCTGAGAGTCTAGCTGCTAGCCTTTGTTTAAAATGTTACTGCTCTAGCTCTCCCAAGGACAGAAGATAAGTGAAGAAATGCATGCCTGCCATTCAAGTGTAAAGAGTAACGTTAGCTTAAATTGCTCTTTATATCCTCCCACTGGTGTTCAAACAGCTGGGAATGGTTACAACTCAAACCACTGCAGCTTGCTCAATGAAAGCAAGTCAGAGCTCTGTAAGGCCAATCCTTTTTTCAGTGTTTTAGGACTAGCTGTTAAGATGATTAACTACCTTCACTAGCTAATGAAATCCTCTTAAATAAGAGCAATTTCAAGATTTATACAACATTCAGCTTCTGGTTTTTTAGAAAAGTGAGACATGCAGCTAATAAATGCCTCAACTGGGGCATTACATGACAAATCAGCTTTTATTGGAAGTCTTGGTTCCTGTTCTCAAAGGTAACACAAAACCACCCAATCAGTTGTTGCAAGGAATGGAGTATAATTAATCAAACAGCATAGAACAAAGCCACTGATAATACTTCATGATAATGCAGAGAACATTGTAATCATCTAGTACTTGACAGACCTAAAATATCTTAAAGCATGGAGTCAGTTTTCATCATGGAACAATTTTAAATCCTTTTTTCTTCACAAACTTCAAGCCTGGACATAAACATGATGAATATGTTTCAGGTTGTATTACTTAACACAGACTGTTCCCGAGACAGAATAACAGATTAATAATGTGTATTAAATCTAGCCTCCACAGCTGTTGAACACCAATTGTGAGAACAGTGCAGGTCTAGAAATCTGCCTGAGGTCTGCACAAAGGAAAGCTGCATGGTACTTCTTGAAGGCAAATAGATTTCTATACTTCACTTTATATGTAGAGATCCACAGGCACCTGAAACCATTCTTTGTGGAATTCATGCGTTTCTTTCAAATAGTCTTGTTAACTTTAACATTTTGTTATGAGTAAAACTCTTCCTGCGACCTTTCCATTCGCAGTTCCCTAGCACCCAGAACAAGCTCTGTTCTGGCACCCTGAGTCAGTGTGAGTAGCAGTGGGCAGAGGCATGGGATGGACAGGAAATGCATGCTTGTACGCTTGTTTTCATTGGGAGTTCCTTGGCAGCTCCATATAAGTGGAGATTTCTGGGCTGAATAGACTTTTATGTACAAAATTTACATTTGCATGCAAAAAGCCACAGTCACTGAAAAGGCCTATGTGTTTCAAACCATAACCAATCTGAAAGCTGAACTCCATGCTCCCATATTTAGACTTAGGACCTAACTGCTTACTGTGAATTTATAATGATAATTTTTTGGGGGGAGTCATGATTTGAAATTGTTTCAGAAGCATTTTAAGAACACAGTATTTGTGCCAAAACCCTCTGTAAGATCAAATTACATAAGCTGGAAAAACCTAGATACAAGGATATTGATGAGTGGTTCAGTAGGAAGCATGTGCAAGAGCATTAGAGGGAAGTGCTGTTTCTAAATAGCGGTGAACAATGACAGAGTTGTCACATCACAAAATTGTGAAATGCTTAACTGGTGCACGTTACAGAATAATCTTACTTCTCCTGCCATGTAGACTTGTCACACCAGTAAAATGTATGAAGTTAATTTGAGTTTATGAATTTCAAACATATTCTTATCTTGTACCCAAGAGTATTAGTTATATTAAAAAGTCTTTAAGTCTGGTTTTTCCCTCCTTTGCAGCTCAGATGTAGGAAAGAATTTATAACATGCTGAAATGTAGTGTCAAATTCTGTTGTATGGAAGGTAGCAGTTTGAAATGCCTTTATTAACATCAGCTCCTTTAAATTCAGACTTGCTTAGACCCATCTATACAACTATACTGTTGGCAGTACATGATGAACCTGCAAAAGAGGCTGTTGATTAAATAAGCTGGGAGTTACTTTAACTTACAACTCCTTACTAGGTTGCATCTATTTATCCCATAATGCTGATAGATTACATAAATATATATATTTAACACTATGTAACACTTATAAGTGTTAGATTACATAAATATATAAGTTGTCTATAAACACGGATGATGTATAATATACTTGTATATATAAGATGGTATAAGAGCTATTTTGTTACACCATCATGCATAGTACCTGAGCATTTGTTAACTAATAATAAATTTGAACATAATATCAGTAGACCCTTCTGAGTCCTACTGAATTATTCCTAAGGTAGCTTTCTCTCTCCATATACTTGCTATTCATAGATGTTTTGTTTTTCTGATACGTTCCTTTTTAATTGTTTGCTATTTTTCTTTGTGTGGCACTGTTACTTAAGTTACGTGACACTGTTTCTGCTTTCTGGCTGGATAACATTTTAGCTATGACAAGAATGAGTAATGTTCCCTTAATGAACTTTCTAACAATTCCTTGTGTGATTTTTGGCAACATTTTATTAGGAGCTGCCTAAATCTTCTCAAGAAACAAGAACTTGGAATTGCAACAAACTGAACTCCATACTTCATCACTTTTTTCATTAGTTGAATAGTTTTACTAATAAGCATGATTTAGTTTATGTAATTCAGTATGCT
The DNA here is from genome assembly GCF_000708025.1 of Charadrius vociferus. NCBI lineage: Eukaryota > Metazoa > Chordata > Aves > Charadriiformes > Charadriidae > Charadrius > Charadrius vociferus. The sequence goes on along the minus strand of NW_009648526.1, from coordinate 3,642,052 downwards.
TAAGGCATTAAAAAAATTGTCAAGACTAAAGAACATAAAAGATTTGGGGTAGAGATTTGTCACAAAGTATTTAGCTGTTCTCCAGTCTCATTGTCAGAGGAGTCTAAATAGCTGCTGCTTGAGAAGTTGCTTATCCATAGACATGCTGAGGCAGCTAAAACCCACCAGTGCTCCTTGGTGGGCAGTGGAACAAGGCAGCTTTGTAACTCCAACCTGGCAGTTCCAAAAGCCCAAGTTAAGCCTGAAAATGTGGACAGTTTAAAAAGGGCTGCAACCTGGCATCTGTCTCATTTTCAAGGTTTAAAGAGAATACCATGAGACAGAGGACGACTCACCTCTTCCTATCAAAGACATGGTATTGTAGCCCTTCCCTAGTTCCCAGCATTCCCTCCGTGTTGCACCAATGTTGCTCTATCTTCCCTCTTGTACCAGAGACCAAGCCAAAGGCTTTCTGGGATAAAGCCAAGAGTAGCTCCTTGCTAAACACTGAATGCCCACCTGTGGAACAAGTGGGTTAAGAGCATGAGCTGGCCACTTGCTTAGAAACACAAAAGGCCTTTTTAAGAATAAGACAGAGAAGGCTTGAGAGGGAAATTGGCCACATGCTTGGGAATGAATCTAGAATACCAAGGGTGTAGGTACTTAGATCTGGACCAGAAGTCATTGCTAATAAATAACCTTGCCCTGGACTTAAGGAGATCACAGCAGAACTTTCTGTACTTAACTACTGCAGTTACTTAGCATCTGGAAACAGGAGACTCCTGGACACTGTTGCACTTCTCTTTGTAGTTGTTTGGTCTTGCTAAACAAGTAACACCTTAATACTGTGCATCTTCCCACACTCCAAGCTTCTGTAAGTTCTGCCAAAACTGTCAGCCCTCCCCCCAGGGTAATACTGACTAAGAGTCAGTGGTATTCTGCTGCTGTTTGATGTCTGGTTTTATTTAATCTCTTCTCCTTGGTGGTTAAGGTACGCCATTCTGACCAAAGCAACCTGGCCTTCCTGGAAAGGAGAAGAGAAACAAGGAGTTCTCCACCTGCTTCAGTCAGTGAACATGGATTCCGACCAATACCAGCTTGGGAAATCCAAAGTCTTCATCAAAGCTCCAGAGTCTGTAAGTGTGGCAGAACACAAGTCTTTAAATAGAGAAACTGTTTTGCTGAAATAAAAGGTCTGCCCACTCAAGTTCAGCGTGATATATCTGCTAAGGTGGGAGAAGCATAATAACTAAGTCGAGCTGGGCAGGTCGGTCACAGGTGCCTTGAGGCTGTACAGGGATTCTGGGCTCTTTTATAACAGGCACAGTACATAAGGACCCTGTGTGATTTTGACACTAACACAAGGACCATTAAGCGCATCTAGAAGAGGAGATGGGATATGAAGATGCTTTAGTGTCAGGTTGTTCATCGTGACATTCTGTCAGAGAATATGTCATATGAAGGAGTATCATGGCATGAAAATACATCTATGACTGTTAGCCCAATAAAATAGGTCCTTTTCTCAGTACAAGAACTACTGATGAAAGTAGAATAGCCCCCAGTTATAGTAAAGATATGTTACGCGTCATTGAGTAAATCAATATTCCAGAACGACTGCAACTTGAAATCCCATTCAAAGAGAACATTAGGGAGGCATCATAAGGCTGTTTTTATCCTGTGGCTGCTAAACTGCACAAAATCTGTTGGAAAAAAGTTTTCTTACATCACTGTTCAGGAAAGTTGTCACAGAAAAATCTACACTCTACTCGCCATCCTGTATTCCTTATTTACCAGAAGCAATTGGGCTTAGTTTGTATAGCATACCTTGCAGTTGAGCATTAGGTGGTTTCTTAGTGCTTTACTTGAAATTACATGTCAAAAGCAGAACACTTCTATTGCTATCATTTTCTTTTCCAGAAACATACTTTTGCTCTGTAGGGCAACAGTAATTCAGGGAATAACACTGCTGTGCCCAATCACTTTATAAGATCGCTGTTAAAGGAAAAAAGATAATATTTCTCCAAGTTGTAATAGAAATCATGTTGTTTCTACCATAAATAGGGTAAGATAATACCATCTCTGTTCAGGAATAATGGGACTTCACATTCCTATTTATATAATAAAGCATCTAGCGTTCAAGATGTAGGTTATTAGAATACTTAGGTGCATGTTGACAGAGCAGGAAATTCTAGTATACAGTTAATCCTACTTAGTCATTGCAAGCAACACCTTAGCTCGCCAGTTACGAGGAACTGTGGCTTTGTCTGCCTTCCTCTGTAGCACAGGCTGTGATTTATTTCCTAAGATTATTGGGGAGCTGTCTTACAAAGTCAGCGCGATAGTCTTGGACATTAATAGATGTCTTTGTCTCTTCTTGTGACATTACAGTTGTGACTTTTAGTACTTTACTGATGACCTCCAGTTTTATTATACGGTAGTGGCGAGTACACATTCTGGTTAAGTATCTATTTGAATTAATACAGACAACTTAGTTGCTGTAATTGCAAGGGACTAGAATTGGTAATTTAAGCAACATCTTTCAGTCCTGTGTTCATTATCTTACACTGTAGCAAACCCGATTTTCTTGTTTTCACTGTGCAATTATTGTGCATCCATGCTTTTCACTGCAGTTAGTTACAAACCAAAGGCAAACTCAGTTTGGGAGATAAACAATTAAGGGAAGAAACCAAAACAATTCTTCTGTTTAATAGCCAAGTGGCAAGTGCTCACATAGGATTCATGGATCTAGTTTCCCTTCACTCTGAAGTGGCGAATACGTTAACATTTGGTACCCCAACACCACATGCTACTAGGTTGTTTCCGAGAGGAACAAATTGTTTTCTAATTGATGCATCTTTCCATTCTAATGCATTTGTGTAATACTAAGTCCTGGTTGCACATATATACCATTTAATGGCACGTCTGAGTTTTACTGAAGGGCAGTTCTGCAGGTTAAGACAACATGAGGTTGACTAGAAATAGTAAAACTTTTTTGCCTTGCATTTTCATTTTAATTTAAAATAAAGCTTTCAATTACTGTGTATGTTTTCTTTAAAAAAAATCATTTTTTGAAAAGCCATGAAATCCATTTTTAAACAAGTACTAAAAATAGTCTGGGTTTTTTTCATTTGAAATACAAAAAATTTTCTGTGAGCTGAATATTCTAAAGTTTGATTTATATCTTTTAGTATCAAAGACAGTCATGTCGTCTTATATTACTAAAGTATTGGCTATATATTGCTTTTGAGAAAAATAATCTTTTAGATGGTAAGTGAAAATTTTTCTTTCTATCAAAGAGAGCACCTTTTGTGGTTCATCAGGTGAAAAATACTTGATCTGCTCAGGAGTGTGAGGGGAGGCTTTATAATACGTATTTTAGGAAAGAATTTATGCAGCATTTTTGTTTTATAAATTAAGAGTCATATTTTAACTCAGTGTTTTCATTGAACTTCCTTAATTGTGACCTTCAACTGCAGGTGATAGACTATTTTGCATTGAGATATTGCAATTAGGATTATTGTTAGAGAAATTAATGATGAGTGTTCACAAGAGACAACATCAATATTGTTACTGTAACCTGAATCGCATGAGGGCTTGATCCTGCTCCTGCTAAAGCTGAGGAAGTTTTTGCAGCAGGAGCACTCAGGCCTGTATGCCGAAACCCTATCTAGTGTTTGTGTGGTTGTGAAGAGAGATTTTAATTTTTTTTTTTAAACAAGTTTGCTGTAGATGGAGAGTTGCCAACTGTGAAATAAGATTTTATGGGTGGCAGAAAGGAGGCTTCATTATTTACATTTCCATCAAACACCTGAATAAATAACTCTGTACAAGAGCGAGTGAGGTTCTGCGGAAATGGTTTGCACTAGATCAAGTTTCCTTTTTAAGATCAATATGAACAACAGTATTTTTCTAGTTTTGCGTGGTTTAGGGCAGCAAATTAAAAAAAGAATCCTTAAGCCCAGGTTTCTTTCTTGATATACCTGTTTTTACTAATGTTATCTCTTTTGAAAGCTAGAAGAAAAGTCCTTATGAATATTTAACACACGGTACAAGGAAATAAGAAGCAACAATCACGTCAGTGGACTGGTTTAGTACTGTAATTGTTAGCCAAATGCTTGTGCTTCTGATGAGACAAAACATTTAACTAAACTTTAAAGTATGTAAAAGGCTATATCCTACAATGATTATGAAGTTGCTCTAATGGACCAAATTTACGTATATTTTAGTGGGATTCTCAAAAAAGGTGATGCACCTTCCATTTCTGTTTTGATAAATCAGCATTTACTCTTGAATTCTGACAACATTAGACCCAAAAATCTTATGTCATCTTGAAATACAAGATCATAGTTATAAATCCTGCAGCTGGCTGACAGACTTCACTGCTGGGAAAGAATGGAGCCAATGGACATGCGTGTATGAAATTCAGACAGGGAAGAAAGTTGCATGTGAATACAGAGCGTTACATTACACATTGCACAGATCCCCATAGACATGGCAATATTCTGTCAAGCGAAATGTCAATTCTGATTTGCACCAGTGGAATATATCAGGGAGAATCCATATTTCTCTTCCTTCATCATTGGGTATCAAGATTAGTAGGTAGACTGGTAAGAGCCAGAACCACTCAATCATCAGAGATTTCTTCCAAAAAAGTTTACCTTAATATTCTGATCTCAGATCCCATAGTTGTGGTAGAGCTTGGATCTAGAGTGAAATGCACTGGAAAGTTGTTGAAAGTAAAATACGGCTTTTTCTTGAACTTCTCACGTGAAATGTTTGACCTGCTCTACTGTTTCTTTGTACAGCTATTTTTGTTAGAAGAGATGAGAGAGAGGAAATATGATGGGTATGCCAGGGCCATCCAGAAGGCATGGAGGAAGTACGTGGCCAGGAAAAAATACGTGCAGATGAGAGAAGAAGGTAGGTCGTAACTTCTGGTGACAGATATTTCACACACGGTTCCAGGAACAGAAAGAGTGCCACAGGATGAAGGAAACATCTCCTTCTCTATAGAGCAAACCGTTGCATTGCACGACTGCAAATTATTGGACCCCTAAGGTACCACTGATGCGGTTGGCTGATCTGCATGCATGGATTTCTTGGACTACCCAATGTTTTGCTCTCAGAACAAAGGCAGAGCAAGTAGGACAGAGATCAGGGATGTTCCAGGGGAAGTGAAAAAGGAAAAGCTTCCCACAGTTATACAGGACCTCGATGGTCTGTAGATGACAGAAATCAATCCAAGGACTGTAATGCTTAGTTGCATGTGTGACCCGGGTTACATGAATGAACAACATTCTGCATTTGGGAGAGCTAATCCTTAATTTCCAGCAATGAGTGAGAAATTCCTTACTTCCAGAAGTGCTCCCAATTCATCAGAGCTGCTGAGCTTGCCATCAGTGTATTTCATTAGGAATGGATTTTAAATCACATGGATTCTTATCTAAAGGATTAGTAGCAGTGCTTCATTATTTTTTTGCATATTATAAACAATTTGGTTATCACTTCTTCCCAAAGAGTTCTGCTTGAAACAGCTCTTTCAGATCATGAGTTTAGAAAATTCAGTAAATACTATTAATCAATGTTTATTTTTTGTATTTAAGCATCAGATCTATTGCTGAACAAGAAAGAGAGAAGACGAAACAGCATTAACAGAAATTTTGTGGGAGATTACATAGGCATGGAGGACCATCCAGAGCTACGCCAGTTTGTGGGCAAACGGGAGAAGATTGATTTTGCAGACACTGTAACTAAGTATGATAGACGGTTCAAGGTAGGTTTAAGAGCAACATCCACTAATGATTAGTTCTGCTAGGGAGTTACAGATGTCTTTGCTATCCTTTAACAGAAATTCCACCATGTTAGTGTCCATCTAGGATACCAGCTTGAAAAAAGTGTCTTTGACCTAAAAGACACATAGGGATGCAGTTACACCCTTGTGACTGGAACACTGCCATTGTCAAACCCGTTGTCCCAGGAGGAAGGGTTTATGGGACTTGCTGGGCACAAAGTGACATTAGTTAGGAGACGAGGAACAAAGCTACTTTCCTGTGCTGTGCAATCTGACTCTGAGGTAATGTGATTTTCACTTGAACCAAAGAGTAACAGTATCACCCCAAATCATAGTACATTATATATCTTTGGAACAGCATCACAACATCAGTGCACTGATCTCCACATAGCTGTGTATTTTCAAACAATTTTGCATTTCAGAGCGTGAAGCGAGATCTTGTCCTCACTCCAAAGTGCATATACCTGATTGGGCGTGAAAAGATAAAGCAAGGTCCAGAGAAGGGCCAAGTGAAGGAAGTCTTAAAGCGAAGGATGGAAGTGGAGAGAATTCTTTCCGTTTCTCTAAGGTCAGTACCTTCAAAGCATCTTTCCACTGACAGAGAAATTTGTGCAGAACAGGGGGGAAATAAGTTGATTGATGAAGGGTGAATTTCTTAAACTGTATTAATTGAATCTTGTAAACAAGGAAGCCGAGGTCTTATTTTCACTCCCAGCCCTAAGTGTGTTCCAGCAATAGAGGTTTATGTTTATAGCCAATACACATACATTTTCTGAATAGTTGTTAAAACGTGTCGCTTACACTGGGTCCCATGAATCTGATGTGTCCCCCAAAATGTATTCTGGGAAACCATGTGTATATATATATGTGTTCATTCACCATGCAGGTTCTAGTGAGTTCTGGCTCAAGCTTGTACCCCAGAAATAATTCTTACTTACAGAAGTACACCTTGCACGTGTCCACTGCTTCCTAAGGGGGCATTCTTTCTCTGGTCAGCTACCAAAAATCTCTGTTTCGAGTTGGATTTCACATCATTTCTGGTGACTGAATGTCAGGCCTATCCCAGATTCTAGGAAGTATCTGAGGTGTGCACACAGAGCTGAGAATCCCAGTTAGGTGAGCAAAACCAGGAGGAAACTGCCCATGAGACCAGTGGATTCTTGCCTGTATCATTTCATTCCTTTGAAGATGAGTGAACAAAGTCTCTGGATACCTCTGCATTTATTACTGCAGTTTATCAGAAGTGTAGCTGAGTGTAATTTAATACAAAAGAATATCCACCCAGGGCAACAAGCATACTTTAAATATTGACATAAATTATTATTTAAACGGAATGCAAGTCTACAGTTGAGTACTGTGTATTGATAGCTACTGCAAAGGTTTTTTAGTGTGCGCTTATAAAACATTCCCATTAACATAGCCAGAAATCTTCTCACAGACATTGTCCAAGACTTGAAAACAGCAGATTTCACATTTTTGCAGAATTCTTCACAGCCATTTCAAGACTGGGGGAAGGTCTGCAAGATGTGTCTGCTCACAGTACCATTTGCAAAACCTGTGGTTTGTTTATCATACATCTATATAATGAAGGTTGCAACAAAAATAACTGTAGTAGATCTAGGTTAAAGATGAGAGTGGAACCTATCTTTTTAGTGCCCCCAGTTTGGACCATGTGCTGTGCAAACCTCAAACAGATTGCACCAGCCGCTTGAACCGGGCCAGCACATTCCAGAGACAGTCACACCAAGTCAGTTAAGAGGATGGCTGCCTGCCAAGTTGGTGAAAGCTGTTACGGTCCTCTCACATGTAAATAACAGTTCCCCAGAGCTTTCTGAAGCAAAACCAAGTGTGCTTAGTTCAGAGGAAATATGTATGTGACATTATGTCCAATAATGTTTTGAACTTATCTTACTGATTTCATTTTGTTGTAAAAAACATTGGGTTTTGTTTATGCTAAAAGTAGATCCAGAATTACAAGCTATCAAACTGTCCAGATATCACTCCAAAAGCAAACCCTAAAAAATACATAGGGGCAAGAGGGCTTTTCCCTGTTACTATGCTAGAATGGCCCAAGTTCGTAATGGGTCTTAATCAAGGGATCTCTTAGGTCTGTATTGAAGAGGCTTAGTGGTAATGTAATGCTCTGGCTGCAGAGGCTGTAAAAGTTAAGATTATCTCAGATTTGAGAGAAGCAGTGTCTCAGTGACAAGAGTTAGCACTTGTAATATTTAAGTCTTCAATTAATAAAACTAGAGCAAAACCTTTATTTAGTACATGTATTACATGCTACACTGATGAGCTTATCCAGCATAGATTTAGCTCTAATTCTGTATTGCAGCCTCAGTTTTATACATGCCAATATTAATTTTTAGCAAAATCAATACAAAATGAAATATATTTTAAATGGAAGGGGGAGAGAGGATAACTGGATTCTTGAATTGCTATCTAAACAGCGTATCTTAAGAGACCCATGCGCAATATATTGATGTAAGCTTGTATCGATACACTTACACACAATGAAGGCAGAATAATCAGCACTATTAACAGCAATTAACACTACATAGCAATTTCAATCACTAAAGGAGTTGCAATTTAAAGTGCAAATGTCCAACTTCGAATTTGTTCAGGGTACTGAGAATGACAACTCATAGTCTCATGGAAATGTTCTTGCGCTTTTAGTAATAATAAATAACTGAGCTTTATAACTCATCTGATAAGTAGTGACACAGGACATCTTAACAGCATTGTGAAGTCAGACTCTTTGCCAAATCAGCAACAGTAGTACCACTGACTGAATAATATTTACTGCAGGTCTTGGGCTTTTCTTACACATCTTGTTCAGAACCTTGCTGAGGCTCTATATTTGCTTGATGGTAAGAAAAGAGGTCATGTTCTTACTCTATTTTATAGATTTCTTATGGCTATATTGAATGCTAATTAGGTAAGCTTGTAGTTTCATACACCCTTTTCCAAACTATGGGAAAGACTTCAGAATTTTAAAGACAATTATGAAGCACACAGGTGGTAGGCAGATTTTTAGAAAAACAGGCAGCAATACAACTCATCCTTTACCTAATGTCTCAGCGGTTTAGAATTGTATTTTTATACCTGACAGTGAAGAGCACCTCTAGCAGTACTATGAAGCTATTTTTAATTCTGCGTGCAAAGGTACTTACAGTCTGTAGAGGAGTCATAGCCTTCAGTAACCAGATGAAAAGCGGGGGTCAGAAAGCCAGGCCTGCTCCCCCTGTTCAGATTTATAGAGTCAGCAATCAGCAAACCAGCTGGGGGAGGAAAAGGGAGGAGCATGCTCCAAGTGAAACGTTGTTGATTGCTAGGTAATTAGGATCAGAAAACAGTAATGAGGGCAAATAGACCTGATTTTGTCTCTGATAGGAGGTGGAGGCTTTTTCTTCGAGTTCCTTATGTGCTGTAATTAATTAATTTACTTTTGGAGTTACTCTGGAATGTTGAAGCAATACTTACATAGATTTAGGTGAGATATCAGCACCTTTGTGTGATGTATTGCTATGCAAACCATTGAAAGAAGCTCTTTCTTAGTGATAGGTATGTAGCTTTGGCTTGACCTTCATCTGCCTGGTTTTCCACAGCCTTAACCACTGCAATGCAGGTGTTCACACTTCTGAGTTACATATGCTGTTTTTCAGAAAAAAAGATGAAAACTCATAATGAATGTTAATTCTAAATCCAACAGGATTTGAAAGGTCCGTTTCTCCAGCGAGAAAGGTTAAGCAGTTCTCAGCTCTGCACAGTTGTCAAAAGTCCTGTGCTGTCTCTTCTCCCAGCCACACGTTAGCTAGCACCCAGGTGGCTGTGTGGGGATATGGATGACACACTGAAAACTAAGGGAAGCAGAAAATTAATCTACCAGGGAAGGGCAGAGGGTGGATTCTAGCATGAGGGAAGGAGCAGAACTGTGGTGAATAAAAAGGGTGAGGGGCAGAGGGAAGGCTGCCCTTTCTGACAGCACAACAATGTTAACTTGATTTAAACTGGTTATGAAATCACACATCTCTTGTCACTTCTAACCCACACTCTCCACTTCGGGGGCTGCCCAAGGGGCAGTCTCCTCTCTCTGTCATTACGCTCCCACCATTTTCTTGTGTCTGAGCTAGCGTTGCACTCCCACGCTGTGACCTGGTTCTGTACGCTCATCCTGTGGGATGATAACCAGCTTCAAAATACAGTGCTTTTACTGTAGGATCAGCAAACTGACCCCGAGCATCTTCTGGTTGCTTATATGCTATTCAAGCCAAGAAGTAAGGGGGGACCCATGGCCTCAATTTTCAGGTCTTAATGTTTTATTTGGAAAGCTTAGACCTCTTTGTAGAGAGGATGCCGGAGAAGACAAGCACCAATGTAGTTATAGCTAGGAAGAATGCCAACATGGTGTTAAAAGGAAGAACGATACACATATAAACAAATTACAAGCATGCTGGAACAACAGTAATCCTGGTTAGGATGTGGCAGAACTGTTTTTACTGTGGGCATTCTGGAAGGGCAGATCAGCCTTGCAAAGTACTGATGTGGATATCATTTTCTGTGAAGTGGTTTGCAGCATCTTCAGCAGGTGTAAAGAGGAGTTGATCCAAAGGTGGCAATGGAACCCAACATGTGTGGGTTTTATACTGTGCTAAACCCGTCCCAGCTAAAGCCAATGGAAAGTTGAAAGCTTTCATTCCAAATTTGCTTGCTTTGGGTTTCAGTCTTTCTTTAGTTACCTTCAAGTTTCCAGTTCACCGCTAATCACAAGTTTTGCCATTATTGAAGAGATGGGCTTTAATTGTAACTTTAATAGCACATGTTCTTTTGATAACAGTAACTACTGAAAATGACTAAGTAGCATTCCTGTGTCTCAAAAAGGATTGTTTCAGATATTTCACTATCAACTCCTGAAAAAAACCTGAACCTGGTCTCAGAAAGCAAGACTGTAATTAACACTGCTTGGACTTTCTTAAGTTTTTAAAAATTAACCATGAGTACTCTGCAAATGTCATTATAATGCTGGCTGTATTTGCTGATGAAATTTTAATCTGAATGGTATATGCTCTGATTTCTTTTCAGCACAATGCAGGATGACATTTTCATTCTGCATGAACAGGAATATGATAGTTTGCTTGAATCAGTCTTTAAAACTGAGTTCTTGAGCCTCTTATCAAAACGATACGAAGAGAAAACACAAAGAAAACTACCTCTGAAATTTAGCAATACGTGAGTTACGTTTTTCTTCAGTGGTCTTTAAGAATAAATAATCTTTGTTCTTGCTGCCAGGGTAAATGAGTGAGTGCTAGTTGTGAGACTATGCTTTGTTTTACAATAGTAAGAGGCAGCACAGTGTAAAAATCTCTATCTGCAAGGGGGCTGGACTTTCTGATTAGCTCATCTGAGTAACAGGTTATGCTTGTACCTGGGCCATTCGCCACTTTCCACTGTCTGTCTGCATAGAAGAGTTACCTTCATGCCACTGAACACGGCATCAGGCTCAAGGGTCTGCAGCTTTGTGCTACAGAGCGGCTCTGTCCCCGCAGCAAGGGCCCGGCCAGTCACTGCATGATTCGTCTGCAGCCATAGTGCAAGCTCTTCATCCCTGTGCTGGCTGCTGGTTCCTATCAGGAGAAAGGACTGTCCTCTTCCAGCTCCTTAACCTTGACCTAGGAGTGGAAACATCATGACATGAGTTTGAAAGACAATTCCGGAGACAGAATGTAACAATCTGAAATTCTGAAGTTTGTTGTGGGGACGGAGGACTGCAGGGTGAGAGGATAATTCTAAAGGAGCCTCATGAAGTAAATAATAGTGGGAACATTTTTTAGACACTAGCCTGAAAAGCTACAGAATGTGTGATGTCCATTTTAGCTGTAAGGACATGCTGGAAACGATCCCAACAAACATGTGCTTTTGTTAATACTCCTACCCATTAAGGAGATTAGCCTCAGCAGGCCTTGGATTTGTATGTTTATTATTTCCTTCGAAAAAGTGGAAGAATTATAAAAGGTAACAGGAGATTATTATTTTTGTTTGGAAAGGGTGTAGGAGGACAATTGAAGTGTGGAACATTCCTGTAGTGTGTACTCCTGTAGGCTGGCAATCCAGAGCCAGTACCAGGAGCACATTTTTTGTTCCTGTAAGACGTAATGTAATGTACTTCCGGCGTCCTGCCCAAAACCAAACTGTACCTTCCTTAGCTTACATCTGGTTACAGTACAGAGCAGATGGAGAGTCTGGAAATGCTGGGAAAGAATATATATATGTGTGTCCGTGCACATGGAAAAAAAATCAAATGGGAAAGACTGAAGTATATGTATGCAAAAATGTTTACTCCCAGAACATGCACAAGGCCCATTCCTAAAGCATATATTGGCATATACATGCCAATGTATATCTACATATATACATCTAATGTATATATACATCTAATGGTATATACAGAAGAATGTTTAGGAACAGAGCGTTCTAGCTTGTTCCAGCAGAGTCTGCTGCAGAGGCAGTGATGTTTGATGGCAGATACATCTCTTACTCACACCTTTGCATGTGTTTCCTCAAAGCTTGCTGCACTCTCCATCCTCTCCAGGGCATCTTAAGCTTCCTTTGAGTAGCTCTACCAGGAAAGTTAAAACATCAATTAAGAACATTTTAAAAAGCATGAAAAAGAGATTTCATTAGGTGGATTATGTCAGCTAAGTCACTCAGGGAATACAGATTCTCAGTCCAAGCTTTAGTTTTCTATTTCTAAGTTATCTGCTCCCAAGTAATATTGTCCTGATTTGACATAGAAATGCTTTCTGTTTTTTTAATTCATGTGTTCATGTGCTTATATTAGACTTGAAGTGAAGCTGAAGAAGGAGAGCTGGGGGCCCTGGAGCAGTGCTGGTTCTCGACAAGTGCAATTTATGCAAGGCCAGGGAGATATAGCCATTCTCAAGCCAAGTAATAAAGTGCTGCAGATCAGCATCGGACCAGGGCTACCAAAGAACTCCCGTAAGTATGAATTTCCTTTAGAAATTAGAGAATGGTTTAGAAATTTAGAGAACAGTTGACTCTTACTCTCCTTGCTTGCCTCTAGCCTCAGCATGTTCTTTATTATTTCTCTGTAACACTTAAAAAGAAGATCCAAGTTATAGATTGTAATGATACGGCAGAATTCCCTGCCACTCTACAGTCGTGTTGGAATTTTGTTGCTTTTGCTGTTTCTGAAATGTCTGAAATTCTTTGCCCTGCAGCAAAAGAAATGAGGGCATTTAATCATGTGACATAGTACAAATGACACAATTAGCCACGCATTTTGGGGAAGAGTCTTTCACTCTGCTCTGAGCTCCTGCAGTTCCTACGGCCTTTCTGATGAAGGAAGGTGTCATCAGGACAGGACAGGTTGTGATATGAGGAAAGGTAACCTCTGTGCATCACCAAAGGTTGAGCTACAAATACACCAGCCTCTCAGGTTTCGTCTCCTACCTTTCTCTCATACTAGTTGCTGATCAGAAACAGGATGGTCAAAAGTACTGCTGTGCCAGCTATGCATGGTTTATAATAAGTTCATAAAGCTAACGGTCTTTTGGGCCTCATTTACTGTAGTCTTGAGACAACTCTACTTTATATCCTGTGGCTGAACTGGATCACAAAAGGGACAATATGCCTAATTCATCCTTGTTGCACCTAAAGCTTCAGCGCAACCTGGCCAGCACTGCAGGAGTCAGATTCATTATTCCTGAAGACCAGCTCTTTCTGATCACAGAGTAGGGGTCTGGCAGCCAGAAGGACTTCCCTAATTAATGTAACTGTGAAAGGGTAACAAAATATTCCTGGTTTCTTTTAGGTCCCACTAGACGGAACGTTACCCAAAGTAGAGGATATTCCAACAGGTCTCAAAGTCAGACTTACCCTATGAGAGCTGCCCCGCCTCCTCCTGGTAAGTCCTCTTAGCCTCAGGCAAAACCAAAATTCCAGATTCAGGCATTTGCTTTTTGCTCTTGTCATCTGGTGATTTTTACCTGTTAAAAAATCATAGTAAAGGTCTAAAATCCTCTTTAAAAGATACTGTCTGGAAAATATACATTGTAGGCATTTTCTGAAGTGTGTTGTTGGAGTCTGCAGACAATCAATCAAATTCCACCAGAGATACCCTGGTTGTCATGGACACAGGCATGTTCAGCCACTTGGTATAAGACACTGAGTCCAAAACTAACCCTGTAGCCTTCTCCACGTTCCTGTGAGGGTAAAAGCTATATACTTACCAAGCCATAGACAATGCTTTGCAATGAAATGGCTTTCAGTGCCAATAAACAATAGAAATGCCATTTATGTCTCATTGTCCTGCCCTGTTAGGGAACAACTTTTGTGGATACTGAATGCTGAGATGCATCAGCTGTGCCAGTAAGCAGCATGGCTTTTTCTGCATGGGACTGATGTCATTAGGGTGTTTCACTTCTGCCCTTGAGAGATACGATTAATTTAGCCTGTGAACTCAGAGGGGAGAACAATAGTCCATTGACCCAACATTTCCCAAGCATTTTTTTTTTACTCCCAGAGTACTTTTTTTTAACAAAGGGTTCTCTTTCAGTCAGGTGCTGTTTATTGAGAAGCACAATGCTAATGGTGTAAGTCGGGTGTGCAGTCAGTCTCGGTCACCAAACTAACTAGACAATTCCCACTCCTACTAAAACCTTAAACCTGTTTGAGTCAAACTAAGACTGCATGATCTGCAAGAACTGCTTGTAGTAAAGTGGGAGATTACTGTAGTTAAAGGAATTGACCTGTCTGCAAACACAGATAGTAAATATTCATAGAGGATGAGTTAAAGCAAGGAAAGTCTGTTTTAATATATTCCAAAACTCTTTCGGCAGTTTCATAGCCATATGAAAAAGACAAAAGCATTGGCTGAAGAAGCCCTGTGCCTGCAGAGCAAGCCCAAACTTGCCACATGTAGGTAAGGTAGTTTGGATGTAGATGTGCACGCTAAGTCCAGGCAGCAGTGGATGCCCATACCTGCAGTATGGCCTTTTGTAACCATATATCCCCCAGTGCTTATGACAGCTCCTGACCAGACATGTCAACAGGGAGTCCTAATTAGAAGAACCTGACTCTGTATGCAGCAAGACACTGGGCTAACGGTCTGCATGGCTCTGATGTCATTAGGGTGTTTCACCTCTGCCCTACAGAGGAAAAATTAATTTAGGCTGTGAAGTCTAAGGAGAGAACAATATTCTGTTGACCCACCGCTTCCCACATGTTCAACTGTGGAGTTGAACTAGATGTTCACAGACCAGTGAAACCACACTGTTGCGTCCAGGTGCAGGATGAGTGTAACTAATGAAGTTAAATGATGGGTTGACCCTTATGCATTAGGGTACCATCTTTAAAAGATGAGTAGAAGACTTTCATACAGACCCCACATCAATTACCGTAACTTCTTTTGAGGTTTTTTTGGTTGGTGGTTTTTTTTTTTGATTCAACCTCTTTTGTAAAGTAGCCAGTTGTAGCTGGAAAAATAAGATTGAAGACAGCTGTTACAAAAGAGTTCCAGTTAGATTGTCCTGGCTTTCAAGGAGTCTGAGGCAATTGCATGATTTGGGCACATTCTTCCTTGAAAGTCACAATTCTCTCCATCCTGCTCTCCCAATGTGGGGAAGTAACACTGTGGGCCATTGTCCTTGATCGTGTGAAATGTAGTCTGGTATTTTCACATCTATTTTGAAATTAATGGTCCAGGAGCTGAATAGACTGTTATGCATCTGTTCAGAATAAAACAAACCTTTATTTATATAACCATAATGTATATGCCATACTAGCTTGGGTGCTAAAGTGAGTTTTATGTATGAGTTTATGACAACTTAAGCTCTGCCACAGTAGCAAGAGACTGCCAGAAGGAAAGACTAGCTGTTGCGTGCAGTTAAGGTTTTTCCAAGTGTCCCAATTATGTATTCTCTTCTCTGCACAGCTAGTCATTCTGCTAATTTTCAACAGGCATAATCACAAGGGAAAAAGGGGAGGATCACCTATAGCATTAACCAATCTGATTGTTAATATAAGCCTAGCTCCCGTTTTATTCGGGGGGGGAGGGAGGGTTAAGAATGTAAAGCATACAGAGTTGAGCTCCTTGGAGCCTGATCCTGCAAGTAGCTCAGAGATGGGTGGGTTTGGTTTAGATTCAAGTTAGAGGCCTAATTATTTAAAGGCATTTACCCTTGTCATCACCTAGAAAATTCAAATTCCTTTTAAACTATCAAAGTAGCACCAAGGCTTTTTTTTTTTTCAAAACAAAACAAAACAAAAATCCACAAAAAAAAGCCCTTGCTTGTTAAAACAGACAAATATTTATAGCAGCTTAAAAAACAGTCTACCCAGTATTCAGGGAGTTGGATGGAGTTTGAACTTTAAAAGAAAAAGAGACACCCTGCAATTCTAGTGAGCTTTAGATCAACCTTTATCTGGATAAAACTTTATGTGGTATTTTAAATAGAGGTGCGGCTGTGACATGCTAGCTAACATTAATAAGGTTAAATTCAGCTGAGAGCTAATCTTTTAGTTTGCCTGAAACATTCACGGCTCATGGCTCAAACTTGAGCACAAGCCAGGAAGACATGTACCCAAAACAGATTGCCAGCAGACGTGAAACTGTATAAATCAAACTTCAAGATTTCAACATTATTTTGGTTTTAAGTTCCTTGATAGCTGAGTCTCGCTGACAGCTAAATCTAACTGACAGCTGAGCCATCAACACAAGGAAAAGGTCAGCTTTATTGAGGTGTAGTTTAGACTGGATGTGTTCACGCTTTATTTACTCCTAGGTCAGCAGCAAAATGGAGTAATAAATCCCCCAGAGTTTGTACCACTTCCCCATGGCCCAGGAAATCAACGGGCCAATCAGAAAAACCTGTATACAAATATGACACGACCAACTTTACCACGGCAACTGTCAGGAGGATCAGGCAAGATTTCACAGCAACCAGAAAGCTTGGATTTCCTGAAAGTACCTGACCAAGGAGCAGCCGGGTAAGATTTTACAGTAAATCTGAAAAAGAAGTGTCAATTTTTGTAAATAGCTTCACACACTCAAACTATTCATCACTGATAAACTTATATTGTGTACATAGATGACCAGATTGTGCTGTTGCGCTGTACTCAAAGGTATCATCATCTTCCACAGGATTTCAAAACACATACTCCATCATAGGCCTTTAGGAATGAAGGTGAACCAGTTCTAGTCTAGTATCATAAATTTGCGTAGTACCTACCTTCTACTTAAGGATATTAAGACAGTTGGCAGAGTTCAGCTAGGCCATCTTTCCTTTCTGGTTTACAGATCGTGAACAGTAGATGTGGTATTTTATGGCAGCTAACATGCCCAGAAGTGCTGGCTAATATCCTTTTGTTTCAGCTTTGACTCCTGATTCAGGTATCGGACTTGTACTTCATTTTAGGAGGAAGGCTTGGCAGCATGACATTCAAGATTATTTCAGCATCATTTGGACTCCTAAGCTGCAGCCTTCCAGAATATGTTAGCATGACAATCCTACAAGATTTAGGGGTCGGTAGGTCTTACCATTGTGACTAGGTATTTCCCAATAGCCAAGAGTCACAAGCATCAAGACAATCACCAGAAACAGCAGAAAGACTGAACCAAGTAATCAGGGGCTTAGTAGAGAAAAGCAGAACAAGTTGTTCTTAACGCTGAAACCAGCAGCTCCAGCTCCTGACTGAAAATCCATAAGCAGGCAAAACCTCTGATTTGTGGAGCTCATGAAGACAGAAGTCTTCTGTCAAATACACATGGGACCTAAGTGCTCCATAATGTTAAAGGTCTTGAAAAACTTAAAATTTTATAATGACTGGAACAGTTTCTCCTTTAACTCAGCCCTTATATTCTACTCTCTTGTAGAACATTAGTGGAGCTTTGCTATAGTGGAATTGGAGTGCCAACAAGGAAAGTTACATTAGCAGACAGGACACAATTCTGTAGCCCACAGCTCTTCAAATAAACATACAGGATAAATACCTCCTTGTTAAGTAGGAAAGCCCTGCGTATGTTGAACAAGCCATCATTCTTACATCTCTGTCCAAATAACATTGAGAGAAAAAGCAAGAGGAAATTTGGACTTTTCCTGCTG
>NW_009648526.1:3620240-3624137 GCF_000708025.1 Charadrius vociferus | reverse complement strand
CTGAGAACTCTATTTTTGCTTGTTCTTAATAAATTGCAGTCCAGTGTCCTCCTCAGCTTCTCTTCCTCCAGATGGCCTCCGTCTTTCCCTCCCTTCCAACAGGTTGTTTTCTCCCCCTGCAGTGAGCTAGCCTCTGTAGCCCAGTCTCCAGCAGACAGCAGTTAGCTTTATGTTGCACCATCGCCCTGACTGACTCATTGCACAGTCTGAGCCTTCGCTTACCGCAACAGCTAGAGCACCATATGGCCCCTGAAGGTGACGTAAAAGTTTGAAGTAAAACCAGAGACACTGCTGTAGTATGAATTTTGCCTAAGGAAATGCCCAAGTATTTCAGTGTCTCCCATGATCCCATTCTAATACTGCATTCTCTCACCCATATCATACATTGTCCACTGTAGTAACGCAGCAGTGACATACCACATTTGAGGATTTTTGTTGTTGCTCACTAACACTTGAGCAGTTGTGATACTTTGAACTGTCAGTTGTGACCCGAGCTCCCAGGACCAACAGCAAATCATTGTGCTATAGAAGAGCTTGCACTGGGGATAATCTGGGAGAAATCAAGATTAAGTAAAACTCATCAAGATTCCACGGGACCTTCTGCAGCCCCTTAATATATTTGCCCTCAGCCCTGGAATATTCTGAGGGATTAGAACAGCTCAGTTCCCTTCTCCAGTGATCCACATGAATGGGGGTTCTTAGAGGCAACAAAAAGTTAACCAACACCAAGAGCAGCTTTTTGTACTGACAGACCCTTCTCTGCTGTCAGTCAGTGCACAAGCTCCTTAGCAGATGTTCTGCACGACATTCTCCTGTTGGCCTAAGCTTGCTTTTGTGTGTCATCCAACGGGCTACGGTACTGATGTAGCATATTAGTTACAACGTTGCTTCTAGTGAGCATTAGACACCTCATAGAAAACAAATAAATAATACGCACGTGTACACAGAATTGATAGATTTTCAGTATCCAAAGATGTGCGTGAGGTTTCCTAAAGCAGGGGCTTTCTGGTTCCCAAACACAGAGTAGAGGCGGTCACCCCTGCAGCAAAATCAGGCATCGTGTACAGGGTGTCTCTGCAGTTGTACTGATGGTGGTTTTTTCTCCCTGCTGTGCACCAAGTGTTAGCCATAAGATATCAAAAGCATATTTAGAGCATTTTTCTGTTTAAGATTGGTTTTCAGATAAGAAAGAAATCAGAAACAAGTGGCCACTGCTACGTATTTTAACAATTTCGAAACTGTCAGCACATGCTAACATGTTCAGGCACATTTCCATCTTTGTAAACTAATCATTTCTGTGCCTTTAAGTGGTGAGAGTTTCTCATCGTGTGTCAACTTACTGTGTTAAAGCTGTTTTGCTAGTATTAGACTTCTACTTTGTCTTGAGGCAGTGGTTCTTCTAACAACAACAAAGCCCCATAAGCCATAAGATAAAGCCATTGTGATTTGTGTCAGACACCTGTAACTGACACCTGCATTACTGTAAAACGGCACAGCCAAGTACGTAACAAGACAGCAATTATCACGTTGGACTAAAAAGATCAGTTGCATCATACCACAGTTCCTAATGCTATGGACACACACCAGCAACCCCATCTGTTTCAGTCTGACAAGTTTACAAGGATGATTAGCACATATTAAGGCTTCCATTACTTAGCTACCATTTTAATTGGCAATTATGATTGATGTAGTCCAAAGGAAGAAAAAAAAAACAAGCAACAAAACACACTGTATTAGAACATCTTCATTACCTGCCTGTTTAACTGTGTATCATAGAATGGTTTGGGTTGGAAGGGACCTTAAAGAATCATCTAGTTCCAACCCCCCTGCCCTGGGCAGGGACACCTCCCACCAGCCCAGGTTGCTCCAAGCCCCATCCAGCCTGGCCTTGAACACCTCCAGGGATGGGGCAGCCACAGCTTCTCTGGGCAGCCTGGGCCAGTGCCTCACCACTCTCAGAGAAAGAATTTCTTCCTAATACCTAATCTAAATCTCGCCTCTTTCAGTTTAAAACCGTTCCCCCTCATCCTATCACTGCACTCCCTGATCAAGAGTCCCTCCCCATCTGTCCTGTAGACCCCTTCAGGTACCGGAAGGGGCTACGAGGTCTCCCTGGAGCCTTCTCTTCTCCAGGCTGAACAACCCCAACTCTCTCAGCCTGTCCTCACAGCAGAGGTGATCCAGCCCTCGGAGCATCTTCATGGCCTCCTCATGCTCCAACAGGTCCTCGAGAGTGGTAGAAACTGCCCCATCCAGCCACAGCAGTAATTGCCACCGGAGCAGGCAGGGAACAGGCATCCATTGCTCCCCTCTGGATGGGTTTTGTGGAAGTCCAGCTTCTCTATAGGAAGCACAAGTAAGACAGAAGAGTGTTTAGTAACAGAGCTTATGTGTCTGAGGAAAGAGGTGGGGAGGGGAGAGGATGTTGGGGAATGAGTGTTGTTTGGTTTGGGTTTTGTCTTTCAAAGCAAGTCACAGCTGTAGGCAGCATGCACTAGCAATAAGGATGCCACTGTGCAAGGTAAGGGAACGCCTAAAAAGGACCTGGCAAAGTAATTGCTTAGACCTTTATGTTCCAATGCATGAATTGCTGCCCGTCTAGTATACCCCACAAGTTCACTGAATTGCATTTCCTAAAGTGTAAAATAATATTTTGGTCAGAAATGGTGGGAAGTGCCCACCCTGAGAGTAGAGTGCAGCCCAGTGAGGGTAATTTGAGGTGGGCATTGAAAGAAGTAGGTAATAATTTGATTTACATCTGTGATTTCTGGAAGTGCTGGGCTAGTCTAGGAGTTGGAGCATTTTGACACAGTGTATTCAATCCTTTGTTAACACTAATAATGCCATACTCTGAGCACACAGCCGAAAGACCAATTTGTAACCGCCACAATAGTAATAGAACAGTTACTGTCCCTACCAGTACTAACCGTTACTGAGGTATGTTTCAGTAGACGTTTCCGGGGCCATTTTATAACCAGAGGAGGCCATTGCACCACTAGCAGCAGTATCCCTTTGTGAGCAGAACTTCTGTGAGCAGCTGTTGCAGAGACAGATAGAGAACAGTTTCCTCAGGGGGTAAAACCCCAAACCACATACGCCAGCTGCCACGGCTCCAGACACGCTGCGGAGCTGTGGATCCCAGTCCCACACTGGCAGCAGGGTCACCAGTAGCCCCAGCGGTGTGTGAGGTTCTCCCTGCTGTGAGTACTGTTCCCAGCATCGCTGTCCTCAAGCTTCTCCAGTCCATTCACCACTATGAAAACCGTACGTCCCAGAGGAGTTGTACAGCAGTAACAGACCAAAGGCAGTGCTAATACACAAGTGATGTGTGCAGGGCTGTCTTCCTGAGAGTTATGACCTCCTTTAATAATGTACTAAAAAGCTATATTACTGTACTCAGCTGCAGGTTTCAGCTAAGTTTTTCCCTGTGACTGTTCTTTTTCAAAAGGGAAATTTCTAGTATTCCCTGTACACCAGGAGCGAGCTAGGAAATGCGTGAATTTAGTATTTCAAAACCACAGCCATTACAGATATAACCCTTAAGGGTTAGAATTAGGTTTATTTTTTAGCAAAGCTGCTGAGAAGGATGCACTGCTGGTACTATCACAGCTCTAATTTCTAGCTATCTCTAACAATCCAGTACAAGCCTGAGTTTGTCAAAAACACCACGCTCTGACCAGCAAAACATCTCGTCTGAGATGTTCTTGTTCTGCTGTGGTTGCAGAAAAGCTGAGCTGCTTATTCTAAGGCTTGCTCCGAATTCTTTTATTTCCATACCTAGGTCTTGGTTTCACCACACATGCTGTCCCAAGCAAAGTCAATACATGCTGAACAACAGGAGACAATCCTCTCTCCCAGTAGATAAATTTGGAACTGAAAGGCTGTTAACCCCAACTT
>NW_009648526.1:3617295-3620228 GCF_000708025.1 Charadrius vociferus | reverse complement strand
ACAGAGACGTATTGACAAAAATTAAATCTAGGACTTTGTATAAGTAACTATAAACCTTTTCTGCAGGAGCTGTATGACATTTTCATGGCATTACAAGACATGGTCACAGTTCAGTCTCCTCCACATCACTGCAACATTTTTAGTCATTCAGCACATTTATTATTTATTTTAAACTGATATCTAATACCTCTTCTCTCTTCCAGCCTTTATTAGCTGATGAGCTGGCAAAATGCATTTCTTCCCTCTTTCCCATTCCTACTCTTTGGAGTGGTCACAGCTGTGACAAAGAGTTTGTGCAGCATCTCCCCTGCTGCTTCAGAGTTGACTAGAACAGAACAAGTCCATAGACGGCCCTGGAATCTGAGGCAACTTAAAAGAGATGCAGTCTCCCTTACAGCTTAGTCACAAGAATGGTAAAGTAGCAAGCCTGTGAGCTAGA
Organism: Charadrius vociferus; assembly: GCF_000708025.1. NCBI lineage: Eukaryota > Metazoa > Chordata > Aves > Charadriiformes > Charadriidae > Charadrius > Charadrius vociferus. The sequence continues at coordinate 3,619,789 of NW_009648526.1, read as the reverse complement.
ACTTTGTTTTTAATGCTGGAAACTAAATCCCTGCTGAAGTTGGGGTACGGGGAGAAGACAGACTAAGCTGTGTAGATGCCAAGATATGCATGAACTGCATGTGCACATTTGTTTACATTCCAGTCTGAGCACTAAGTGTCTTCTCTTGTGCATTTGAACTGCTGTGTGGAAGTACCTGTTCATCCATTTCAGTAGGAAAGAAATGGCAACTCTGTCTCTTTCACAGGGAAGTCTTATGTTGCCATTTTTAGTTGTTGTGACACTTAATAATTTTTCCCTTGTTCTGTGATATTCTTTAGAACCAGTTCATTAGGACAGAGGGGTTGATAAAGCTTAGGCTCAAGTCATAAGCTTTGAGGCGTGTTAACGTTTTTTTCTCCCATTAGGGTTCGCAGGCAGACAACAAACCGACCCCCACCAGCCGGAGGAAGGCCTAAACCGCAGCCCAAACCTAAGCCTCAGGTCCCACAGTGCAGAGCACTGTACGCATATGATGCTCAGGACACAGATGAACTCAGCTTTAATGCCAATGACGTGATTGATATAATTAAAGAAGGTATGTAGAAATCAAAGGTTTTGTTACTCAAGCACTAATCTTGAAGGTACACTGTTGCAAGTAGTTACGACATGCCATGTTCAGCCACTGCCCCCCCTTCCCGTTATCTTCCCTCATTACACTTGCAAATTCTGTGACAGCTCAAGGAGCAGAGAAGTCTCCGCACCCACACCAATCAAACCTGTTCACTTAAAAGCACGTCAGAGGCAGATCCATGACATACGCATCACTCGGTACTGCAGATCTGTAAATTTAGTTACAGAGCAATTCTGTCACAGGCTCTGGCTGAAAATTACCCTAAACCACAGCTATAGCACAAGAACCAAAAAGTAATAAAGCAGTTCCAACTCTTTGTGTCTCCACAGCAGCCTCATAAGGCCACAGTGACTTGGCCAAAAGGGGAGCCCGTTCAGGTTTGCCAAATCATTTCTCCCCAGTCCTTCACAAGAAAGCTCTCACGGGGCGGAACAGCATTGCAAGGCTGCCTCAAAAAGTACACAGAAAGGTTTACAGAGCGCGCAACTGACTTTGCTTCTTTTGTCATAGATCCTTCTGGCTGGTGGACAGGAAGACTACGAGGGAAACAAGGGCTGTTTCCCAACAATTATGTTACGAAGATATAAATGACTATCAGACATAAATTGGCATGAAGTTACCAGTGGTTGACGATATTTTCCCTTGCCTTCAGGACACCCTTCTTCTGAGAGTGCCACTCTCAGCAGTATCTTCACTAAAGTTGCGTATGAGCAGAAGAAAATTACCCACAGCACAGACTTTGATTTTTTTCGTCTTAGAAGCATACAACAATGGACACACTGACCTATTATTTATTATATTTAAAACCTGGTTTTAACACCTAGGAAGTGAAGAATGCGCAAACCTACCATCCTCCCAAAACAGAAAGGTGCTTTGCAGTCTGGGACGGGGGACTTTGAAAGGGGTGTATTTAGTAAGTGCCTTCAGCTGAATATCAGTAACCTTTTTAATTATCTACTGAAGATAATGTTAAATGCACATGTCCTGTAATGCAGATCATTCCGGGGAACATAATGAGTATGCTGCTACACATCAAAAACATTTAGGCTCATTTGGGGTATCACCATCTAAAAACCTACTTCAATGGTGTATTTAAGTAACACTGTACAGAGTTGTAATGGAACTGGTTTGTGTTGTCTGATGTGTTTAGGGATTCCCAACAGGCACTATACAAAGTTAAAACAGAGAACCACATTGTACTGTATGCTAAACAATGTCGCCTTCTTCAAGATTTATATTATAATGTGGCTGGCCCATGTTGGATTTATGTTTAATGCTCTACCTGTTATAAGAAGTGTCTTTTATGCAGAGCTGTACATTTATAGAAACAAATCATATACTGTATATAAAAACGGAGTATGATAGAAATATGTATGAATGTATAATGTAGTATTCCACTGTTCTTATTCATGATGTTAGTTCTACTAGAAATTTTATGCCAGGTACTTACAGATATGCACTACTCCTTTTAAATGGCAAAAGCAAAGGTGTTATTGCTTAAGTCCAAGTGCCTCCCACACCAGAGCGGCTGTTGCTTGCCCTACAGTTATCAGCATTCATGCTTTGCCTTCAGACCTCCATAAAATAAACTAAACTACAGCTAAACCTGTTCGCTGAACAGGTCTCTTCTCTGTGCAGTTTGTTATGTATACAAATGGATCCCTTCACAATAACATCTGTTGGATTTTACTGCACTCATTCCTAAAGAAAAAATCCCCTTCCTATGCTCTGCTCCAAGCCACACCGTTTTCACTGTACCCAGCTGAAGTGAAGTGCTGTGCATGACATTCTTTCTTGTAAAGAGCAGTTAAAAAACCTGTGTATGATGATATTAAGAAGTCACATAAGCTTTAAGATGGGGGGAAGAAAAGGGCGGGTGGGGAAGGGGGTGGAAGGGGGGGA
>NW_009648526.1:3615098-3615428 GCF_000708025.1 Charadrius vociferus | reverse complement strand
AAGGGGGGAGGAAGGAGGAAGGGGGGAGGAAGGAGGAAGGGGGGAGGAAGGAGGAAGGGGGGGAGCAGCGGGGGGAAGAAGAAGTGTCAGGGGAAGAAGGGGGTGAAGACGAGGTGACGGGGGGAAGAAAAGGGGGTGAAGACGAGGTGACGGGGGTTCCCCACCTCCAGCCCCTGCACACAGTGGTCAGCACCACAGGCGACTCGGAACCTTCCTGCCTCAGCTCCCCTTGTTCCGGTACACAAAGATCGAAAACACATTGTCTCACGTTCACCTAAACACAAAGATTTACAAGGCAAGTATCTCTTACAGCCACTCTACTTCTTTCCC
>NW_009648526.1:3609924-3615071 GCF_000708025.1 Charadrius vociferus | reverse complement strand
AACCTGAACGCAACAAACAACAAAAAGAGAAATTCCTGTATATTTCTTTGGGACAAGGCACTCAGATAAAGTACATATTTAGTATCCTTTACAGTACACCAAGATAAGATGAAGTATCTGCCTGTGCTTTCTTACCTTGACAGTAAAACCAACAAGTTACTAAATATACCATATTACTAGTCACTAAATATACCACTATAAGTCCTGGAGATTCTCATTGGACACAATGACTGAGAATAATCATCCACATGGAACTGCACGTTCTATCAATCACCTATTTAGTCAAACGTCCTGCTTGGACATTCGATTGCAGGCATGTCCAGGTAGTGCCTTAAAGAGTCACAGTACCTTTTTTGTAATTTTATTTTTTTTAAAAAGAGAAGCTTTATTTCTAGATAGAGAGTTGTATTACAAATCAAGTTTAAAATTCCACCTTCTGAGTGAGTCCGAAATGGCTGTAGTAAGGCGGGAATGCTATGTACAAAGAGCAGTAGTTTTGCCTCAACAGGCAAATGAGGACAAAGTGCATATACCAGCAGGATGCGGCTGCCTGGGGTTATCATAACAGTGACAAAGCCATGTCCCCGATTACCTCGCCGCTCAGTTGAGGGATTGTGCTGATTGACAGTAGTTCGACAGCTGCATACTTGCTCCTTACAGACTGCAAAGAAAGATAGAGGAACAGTGTTACAAAAAAATTTACATGTACAGTATTTAAGTTCAGGCAGATAATTTTAGGTCAATTAGCCTGACTGCTTGGAAAACAAGCAAACAAACAAGGTTTGAAGTGAACGCGCTTGCAATGTAGCAAAAGCACCACTTGCCTAAAATGTTTTGAAGTTAGTACTAATGCAACATCCTCTCACAGGCTTATTAGAATAGCATATGCTCCAAGATAACATACAGAACATTTACTGAAGGAGCCACAATACACAGCAAAAGTTATTTGTAAAACATGAAAAAGATTTAAGTAGTTATACTTACAGTGTATTTTGTTAACTTCTTATTTACTTTGACCACATTCTTGGCCATATGTTTCATAGTCATCACAAGACTCTCTTCTGTATACCCAGTGTAGTACTGCTGCTTTGTACCCTGCAGTGTAAGGGTAAGAAATTTGAGATTTTGAAGTGGGCATCGCTGCTCGAGGCACAATCACTCCAGGCAGCAAATACCCTAAGCTTCATGAGCTAACCTTGAGTGCCAGGGCCTGAAGTACTGTCAGTTTAGCTGACAGATCCAGAGTAACTCCTGATGTGCAGCACAAGTCTGGACACATCAGTACCAAGAACCACATTTCTACACTGCACAGAGGATAAAAGCAGCAACCCTTCCAGAAGTAACCACTAGTTGAATTACAATTTACAGTGCACAATTTTGTTATTCTACATGTACTGCGAGAATTGTGACAATCTATCCTTATTTACAGTCCTCTAACTCACTCAACTTTCAAGAGAAAAATCCTTTCATACCACAGTGTTCACATAGAAAAACAGAGTGAGTTTTTAGTGGCATATTCCTTTTTCTACCTGCAACTCTGCATCAGGCTGTCCAACTGTTATTTGATCACCAGCATTATTATCGACCTAAATGCAACTTTCTAAAGTAGTTGTTTTGATGATTCAATTCAACTGAAAGAAAAAAATAATGTGCTGTTTGATTAAAATCCTTACCCATTTGTTACGTCCCAGAACCTTCTGGGACAAGCATAAGGCAGCAGCTGCAATCTCTGAAGGACGATGGTGAACCATGTCGTAGTCTATCAGTGTCAGCTCCATTAGGTATTTTGCTAGTGTATGTTGCTTAACATCAGCCTGCCAGATGGACAACTTGTTAATCCACAAAGTTTCACTTCATCTTATCATAATAATTCAGGATCGTTTATAGTATTCATTAACCAACAAAACAAAAATAGCCAACAAAATATTAAGGTCTAGGGACCGCCCTCTCTAACAGGCACTCATCTCAAAATCGAGAGCAGAGTCCAGACCAGTTTAGTCTAACAGCCATTTGGAATTTAGACACAAAGCTAAGTGATGGATTTTAACAGAAAACTGCAGTGTGAGGCACTCCTGTGCCCAACTAGGAATTCAAGTACTCCCTCTGTAATACACTAAGGGGGAAGTGTAAAATGACATAAGGATGCTTATTAAAGCAGTCAGCTAACTTCAAGAGTTACTAGTGGTCTGTTGAGGTAACTGAAGCCCACTTCACGTGTGGGCAATTCACTTAAGTGTAACTACCAAGGTGGGAAAAAAGGGTCAGATCAAAGAGAAAGCTTATCTTGTGATTCTTAAATAATACAGTACTTGAATGCAAAAATTATGAAGAACTGTAACATTTCTCCCCTTTCACTAGGGAATACCCAGACAAGACATCACTCTAAAAGCAAGGGTTCTGCTCTAGTTATGTTTAGTTTACTCCAACAGTACAGTTACTGCCACTAAGACTGAACACAGGCCCCAGTAAATACAAACGTGAACTGCTACTGGCTGCCACAGTGGTGTTGTCACGTTACTCCACACGGTGGAGTTTCATAGCCAAGTATTTCTTGATCCAGCGTGTAAGCAGAGAGCAAGTTAAGATCAAATGACAAAAATGCCCGAAATAATCCTGCTAAGGCTTTACACGTATAGGAAAGCTGTAGACATGGGGACAAGTACTCACCTCCCCAGCTTTTGATGCTCTTCTTAAGAAGTGAAGTGGAAGAGGTCGTCCCAAACAGAAGTTTAACTCTTTAAGAATCATTATCTCCATTTCTCTAACTTCATCACTGGTGTAGGCATTGTCAGTAATGTAAACAAAGTCTTCTACACATGGAGAGATCAACTCTTCATATTTTGAAGCCAGAAACAGTGCTGTCACACCCACCAGCTGAAGGGTCTTACGAGGTACTGGATGATTCTGCAAAATATAGGAATTTAAAAAGCAGACCCCCAAATGTCAAACTCTAGATAAACAGATTCTAAATTATGAGTTTAAAACACCAGTATGACACTGCTCATTCTTACAACATAAATGAGATTTTCCACTTCAAGTCAGAAGCGTCCCTATTATGACAGGCTCAAGGAGGTCTGCAGCCTCAGAGTTAATGCTACATTATACAGAGCTCTTCCCCACAGAGCAGATTTTGTAGGCTCTTTATAGGATAAAGGATAAAAGATAAATCCTAAACTCCTTTAAAAACATAGTCATTAAACAAGCCTGCTAATCCAAACATGAGTTGAACAACATCTTACTTACTTGTAAGAAGCGATCTAGAACTGCAACGCACATATACAGTGTCTCCTGCAAAAGGTTGAGTCTTGAGTGGACCTGGACAAGCCAGTCAACCAGAAGTGCACGCATACGCCCATTGAGCGTCTTCCCGTCAAGGTAATGCGGGCGGATCGATTGCTGCAACTGTTGGAGAAAGAGCTGTGTGAGCAATAAGATTACCACTATACTGCAGAAGCGCAGACTCAGTATGTCATACCTCAAGCTCTCTCAGATACAGATAGATATCTTTTACGTAGTCACTGCACAGCTGGGGATTCGCCCAGTCATCAGCATCAATGTCTTCTACATTGTTGAGCAACACATCAGAGAAGGCTTGGCACAAATCCTTCTCTTGCATAGACACATCCATAGGGACAGGAGGTAGAACCTAAAGAACAGATCATAGTGCATACATATCTACTGTTTAAGCTGCAACGTTCCTTTGTCTCCACAGTTTTCCAGCTACTAATACAATTTCTTAAAGATAAAAGAAGTTGAAACTGAGCTTACATTCTAGCGCAGCAAGCCTTCACCAAGATGCTGTACAGATAGAATCAGTAGACCTTCTAGTAACTGCCAGCTAAAGCAGAAACATCATCCAGTACTCCAACAGCTAGTTCTGCCACATTAGCCTTTAAGCACAACATACATTAAACCAAAACCCCAGTAAGGAAGCTTTGCTTTTTCAGCTGGGAAATTAGATACATCTAGAGATAAACTATTCTGAAGTTAGAGCTCCAAGCATCAAATCAAATTAAGAATTAGAACACTATCATTAGTTCCTACCTCTGGAACACCAGTTTCTTTCAATGCTTGATTCGCAGCAGCTGGAGGTTTAGGCAGTACAGTTACATTTGTTGTCTTACTAGGTCCTTTCGTAGGTTTTATAGGTGCTTTGGAGCATTCTGGTTTCTGTAGTGAAAACAATTACTGTTAGTACAGAGCTAGTAATTGACCTTTTCCTTATAGAGACATTTCAAATGTTCCTTTACCTTAACTATATGTGTTCCTCTTGCTGTAGCTCGATTTCCGATTTCTTCCAAAGCAGTCCTTTTACCAGTAAGGCGAGTGTTGGCTTTACTTTTAAGTTCCATCCCAGCATTTTCCATCCCTCTAGTGACCTAAGCCAGTAAAATTGCCGTTTAAGAGTCAAAGATTAACTTTATTTAGTTTTCAGGTGCCTAACTCCATTATACACTTACCACCGGCGTACCTCTCTGCATGCTATCCGCTACTCAACCTGTTCTTATTTCATACCCGTTCATGTATGCTCAGAGGAAGAAGTCTCCTCTGGATAGGTTTCAGACAGCACTGTACTCTCTGAAACCATGCCCCAAGACTAGAGCAATGCACCCCACCTCGTTCTTCCTCACTGACAGTTTTTTAATGTGAGTGCGTACCTGCTACTCGGCTATTTACGGTATTTACACACTTTCTAAGTACAGCAGCATTCCCACGAACAAAGCAATTTCTTTATTGCATATATAACCCGTAAATAAAAAGGCTACGTCAAACATACAAAAATAAACATCTTTTGTTACGCACAGCAAAGAAACCACCAGGTTTCAAGTCTCTCGTATAGTTTAGTTTAAACCACTAGACAGCCACCGTAGAAAAGCGGCTCCCGTATTCCATTCTTGCACCTTCCCGTTAAGCAGCTTTAGTTTTCTTCCCTTCTCCCACACGCCCTCCCCGCACTCCGAGGGGGAGGAGCGGCCGGCCGAGGCCAGGTGGGAGCTGGGGGCTGCGCCCGGCGAAAGGCCCGTGCCCTCCAACGCCGGGGGGAGAGGGAAGGCTGCGCGCAGCCGGTCCCCACCACCACCCAGTTCGGCCCGGCTTCAGGCCCCTCTCCTCCCCCCGCAGGCCCGGCCCCGGCCATGCGGGGGGCG
>NW_009648526.1:3598851-3609717 GCF_000708025.1 Charadrius vociferus | reverse complement strand
CGTCGGTGCCAGCGAAAGTAGCGACTGCCGCCTAGCTCCGCCGCGGCTCCCTTTAAAACCCCTCCCGCTCTCCTATAGGGCAGCTTTGTACGATGCACGTCCTCGATTGGCCCACCTTCTCAGGCCCCTCCCAAACAGGAAGCGGCTCGAACGACTTCCGGCATGCGGGGCCGTGTGGAGGGGGGCGGCGCAGGTGCCGCCGGGCGCGTTGAGGCGAGCCCAAGGTCGCAAAACAAAGAGATTTTACCTTGAAAAGCGCAGATAGCCGTGCCGCCTATCACGAAAAACACCGGCCAAGGGTGTTGCTGGGCGGGGGGGCAGCCGCCCTCAGGGGCGTCTGACAGCCTTGATGTTTTCACTGTTGCTGCTCAGCCAGCAAGAGGCCAGTAGCAGTCGGTTTAATAACGAGTCTGGAGGTTCAGGAACTTCCAACTCTACAGTAGCTGCCCAAACTGACAGAAAGGTCTAATCACAACTAGTCTGCAATCTCCCAAAATTGGCATATGTTTACTCACATATGCACAAGCTAATATTTTTATATCCTTCATAAAGACGGTTTTCCTGAATTCCTAAGTGCCAGATGGTTCTGTTTATCAGCATATTTAACTACGGCTAAATGTCGATCCTTCACAGAGACTATTTTTTCTTGGGCAGTACCCGAAAGAATACAGTTCAAAACTTACAAAGGCAAAACAAAGCAAAAAACAAACCCACACGCTTGCGTAAGAAACAGATTTTGAATGATACCAGTCTAACATTTTATTTATTGCATACAAAAGGATTTCTTTTGACAATGGAATTTTATATGAAAAGTAATTTGATGCATACTGTTGAGAATCTTATCTTCAAAGTCAAAGATGCCGCAGAAAACTTAAGGCAATGCATCTAAGCATATAAAGCACAGTAAGTGGTGGAAATTTTCAAAAAATCAAACGCCTATTCTTTTTCCTTCCCTTAAATTACGATTAAGTCACAACTTTCTGGAACAGAAGTAGGCTGCAGCTTTACTAGCCCCTGCAGTAGCATGTAAGATCAGAACACTGTGATTCCTGGCAAATACCTAAGTGTTCAACATCACATTACAATGTTATGCATACATTTAAAAGCAAGACAGTATCAGTAGCAATTATAAAACAAGTCAATTCATGGACCACTAAAATACCTCTAGTACCTCTAGGCACCCAAATCAGGCGCATAAAAGATTTCCTAAAAATAAAATAAAAATCCCCCAAACCTGTGCTTCTTTGTCCTGTAAGGAAGCCAAAATAGATTCTATCTCAATTATTTCAGAGGCCCCATTTTTTTGTGTCCCATGTCTCTCAAGTACCTTCTTGGAAACATTTAAAAGTGAGTATCATCAGACTTCAAGCATCACTGCTCCACTAACCTCCCTCCTCTTCAACAGTCACCAAAGAACAGAAAGTATCTGTTCGGTCCTTCCAGTTACTTTTATTCATTTTTACCAATCCAGCTTCAACTTCATACTCACTTTCAGTTTCCTACAGCCATAATGTTCAAGAAGCTTAAGCATAAAACCACGTCAGGTTTTGAAGCAGTCAAATCATGTGTTGCCTCTCTCCCATATTCCCCATCGTACAAGCACAAAGTGGTTTTAAGTTCAGTTTTAGCAATGCAGTTAAGCTTGAAAACGTCCATTTATCACACATGCTGGAATAAAATTTCTCTTCACTTAAAGCCTCAGTGCCAGAGGTGTTAATTTGTTGCCAGCAATAGACACTGCACTGGCAAATGCTACCCCTAACAGATTAAAAAAAAATGAAAAAATAAAAGGGAAGCAGCTTTAACCAGACAGAAACAGGCATCAAATTAGATAAGGTAATATTTATAAATGGATCACTTTAAGTGTAAACATAACAGTTAATCTCCTAAGTTTACTGTAAACCATTGTACACAATCTGATTATGAAAGACAAAGACAAGAGAAACTGAAGGTATTTATTATTCAATCCACTTACAAAGCAGGTGGCTTAATGCAAGCTTATTGACATGTTCATATATGATCCCCGAGGAACATCTCTTCCAAAGTGACAGTAATACTGTCTCAATGTTTTTGCACATTTGCATTTTGCAATGTTGAGCACATTTAAATAAACTATAATCTATCATATGTGAAAGAATGTTGATGAACAACTTGAATCCTGATGTGGATTAAAACCTCCTCCAAAGGCGAAATGTTAGTACATTATAACTTAATTCTATATACTATATTATGCAGCAAATCTTAACTATAGAAAATATTTCAAATCAGTGATGGACTGTTGGTAATTTATAAAGAGGGAATCTATGATCAAGGCAAAAACTAGGTAACCACATAGTTTGTGTCTCGTTTTCTACAGAAATTTACAGGCTTTCAATTTACTAATGAAAAATAAAACAAGAGACAAATGGATTTAGCTAACTTTATTAACTTTAAAACTAATAAAAATCCCAAGACAAGCCTGGAATCCTTAGAAGTTCTATGAATGCACGTATATCTGCCACCCCCCACCCCCCCAAAAAAAACCCAACCAACCCAAACCACCAAAAAAACCCCAAAAAACCTGCAGCTCTAAGTCCTTATTGAATGGTTTTATATTTAAAAAAATCCACCAAAACCAAAACAAAAAACACAAACCAAAAAAACCCCTCAATGTGCGCAGATACTTCAACTTAAGTTAGCAGAAGACCAAACAGATTCTAAGCTCCTTCTCCATTTCCCTAATAATTCTTTTAATCTGCAAGTATCTACAATCCAGCTAACTGAAATCAACATTTAGTGTTCACTAGAGCTGTTTCACAGCAGCAAATATTTAAGTTAGGGATTCAAATTTCTAGACATAGGAAGAAAATGATAAATACAATCTGAACAGCAGTCTAAATGTTTAATATTGACATTCAAATATATCTGCATTGTGCTGAAATTTTAAAAACGAACACAAAAATCCAAACAGACAAAAACTCTGGTGATGAGTATGCTATAGGTATCAGTCAAACTGAATATAGTTCATATTCTGTTCCCAGCATTAAGGATGTTATTTGACTCAGAACTGATATTGTAAATATACAGCAGCCATTTTTTCCTAATTAAGGAATGTCTCAATACATAATATTATCCTTTTCTAGATGATCTTTATACATTTAAACTAAAATATATGATTGATTAAATTAAGGAATCCGAGGTTAGTAATGAGTGAAATCATACTTTCAAAGCTCGATACTATGTAAAACAAACCAAAAAAAAAAAAAAAAGAGACCACACAATTCTACTTACTAAAGCAGCTAATCTTGCCTGCAAGTTTGGGGTCACAAAGCCCATAATATGTGCAAACAAATGCAATACAAGGAACCATGCAAAAATACAGTAATGAATTAAAAGAAAAAAAATGTAAAACCTAAAAAAAAAAAAAGTTTTATAAATACACTGAAACTCAACTGTCTTCTACATAAACCGTAGGTCTAGAATTAGTTGTACCATATAGCAGAGCCAGCACTCTAGGTTCAATGCTTCCAAATCTGCGCAGGTAAGTCATGCCATCTTTGGTTGACTGCAGTACCAGGAAGGATGAGAGGGAGCGAGAGGGAGGACAAGAGTTCTGGAAAGCGCCGTCAACTTTCACTAGGCAGTTGAGCCTCAATGTCCACTCTGCAAATGGGGCACTTCTTGTTAGTAATCAACCACTGATCTACACAGACTTGGTGGAAAAGGTGCATACATGGAAGGCGCCTGTCATCAGAACAGAAAAACATTTGTGTTAAGAAAGCATTTCCATATCAACATACCCACTGAAAAACAGGTTTTGCTATCAAGGTGTCTGTTCTTTTTGCACGTGCATGTTTTTCCACAAATTTCACTAGCCTTTCCAGTTAAATCTGCATTTTGCCTAGTTGCAAGAAGAAATGGATACGGGCAATGAAGTCAAGCATCAGCTAGCTTCTGCTGTATTACACCGATTTAAACCTGCTACAGCTTAAGTAGCATTATGCCAGAAAAACTAAAATCGACAGTCCTGATTAAATCAGGGTATCGGCTTGGGCTTGTGTTACAAGACAGACAGTCAACTTCTGGAAGACCAGAAAACAACCTATATTCTACTCAAAGACAATACAGAGTGAACAATGTGTGTTTTCAAATGCAACTTGTTTTACTTATTGGTTCCATGACAGATAATCTTTAATTGTAACTGTTAACCTAGGGAGTATTGCAGAGAGTAGTGTACCATGTTCAACTACGGTCTCACAGCACATTAACATTATATTCTAATATTCAGTGGTACTATTTACCTGACATCTTCACCTTCCTCCAATATTGACAAACAGATGGTACACTTTTCCTCCGTGTCCTCTTCTGTTCCTTCCTCCCCATCTTGTTTGCAGTGCAGTTTCCTCTGTGAGAACCAATCAGTTGTTACCTTATTAGTAGAGATGACATTATTGACAAACTGAGTAAAATCTGTTTTTAATACATATTCAACACATACTTCTTTGAAAGCATTTAATAATATTTATTCAAATATATTTGAATCAAAATGAATCAAGAACTGGCACCTGGAGCAAAAGCACAGGACATTTCAGATTTAACTACTGTTAATTACAAAAGTTTACTGGACTTTGAATATATTAATTTTATACTGTTGCAACCAGTCCTTTTACTTCTGCTCTATGTATACATATCTTCATTTCATTCATGAAGAGGCAAAAAAAAAATAATGTCCTTCCAAACCTAGTATCTTCAGTCACTTTTTATCAAGCGTGAAAGAACACTACGTAAATGTGGATGGGATTCTATATTACGGTATAATAAACTCCAACTGAGAGACAACTTCAGTTGATAAAAATCTGTACCAGATTAAAACTTCCCAGCGTCTCTGAGTCTTCCTAATGTGACCAGAGTAAAGGTTAAAATGTTACATACCAAGCAGGTAAGCATCATGAACAATTTATTGCAAAAAGTCTCACTTTATTTGATGAATTCTCACTGAAGCCTGTTGACGAGTCTGTTAGCTATTACCAATAGTTATCTCATTGCTCACAAGGCTGTTCATAACTGCCGGACAACTTACTCAATCACATCAAAACACTTTTGTTTATCACGTTACAGTAGCTCTTTATCTAGGGACCAAATTTTTAATTTTATCTAAGAAGTGATATTGTAAGCTTTGCTTACAATCCTTGAAATTGCAAGATACTGAAAACATGCACTCTTTGAAGCTGGTATTTCTGCAGATTTAAGCTAAGCGTAAATATTATTACATTTTCCAAGAAATACTACAGACAGGTGACAATTTGAGAAATCCTCACCTTTTTGTATTTATGTGGATACGTGCATCTTTCTATAGTTCCCTGTGTTGCTCCACGATTAACATTCCCTAATCGTTCCTCCAAGTGAATCAGCTCCTAAAAAAAACCAACAAGGAATAAACAGTGTAAGAACTGTTATTTCAGCTATCTTGAGTAAATATTCATTTTGTTCTAACCCATTTGCAGAAAGACAAACTCTTGATTCCCAACTTATTTAAGTTCAGGCAAAGCAGAAAAGAATATATTGTGTGGGAAAAGCAATGGGTTTGTGTAGAAAAACCCACACAATGCTGCCTGGTATTTTAAGCAACAGGGAAACACTATTTTGCTCCTAAAAAAATTAGAAATTGTTTGTCAGCTAGGAATGGTTATCAGTATGTTCACATGTACTTGTGTGTCTAATGAGGAATTTGCAATTAAAATGCACTACATAAATATTTGCTTTCTGACAGTCATTAAGGCTTAGAAGAAAAAAAAAGTTGCTTAAGTTGAAATACAATGACTGATTTTTCTCCAGCAATGAATTTATCAGAACCATGAGATGTCACTGAAGATGTTTTCAGTGGACTAGGTCATTAACTCTCTGCATCTGATACCTTTTATTCTCTCTCTCTCTTTTTTTTTTTTCTTCCCTCAGTTTCAGTTCCTGCGCTACATGAACAGGACAGCACTGTTAAAGCTGCCAAACTGCACCCTCACTAGGAGGATCCTGGCACAGTTTTCAGAGATAGCACTACCTTTTACCAACATATCATGTGAATACTGCATCCTACTAACGAGGCCGGTGGGCAGAGCAAGATGTACTGTCAGTTAATAACCACCTACGCCTATATTGTCCAGGGCACCTTCTATTGACTGACTTTTCAATGTGCTTTTATCCCAGTTCACAATAGTGAGGTCATTCCATAAATAAAGGGTATTTTCATTCTGATTCTTTTACATCTATACATACTACTAGCTCTACCATACACCCTCCCCATATTCCCTCATGACACATTTTGACATATATCTAATTTTATTCTATTACAAACCTCAAAATTGCCCCTGAAAGGGCCTCTGAATGATGTTCCATCCAATCCCGATGAAATGTAACGGATGTGAGGGTAGCCCGCCATGTCTGGTACCTATTCAAACAGCAGACGTTAAGTTAAACCTATTCAGAACAGTTTCAGTATTTTACTGTTCACTTTGTAAAATTTAAGATCCTTTTGCTTTTATTGAATCACTTATTATTTATACTCCTCAGCTGGAGCATACAATTCCAACTGATGACATAACACACCACCACTCTGAGCTCTCTAAACATAACCAGAAGCAAACCAGAAGTGAGACTAGATCCTCTATTATAATCTCTCCATATCTGCATTACGTATTGCTTGGTCTCACTTCCCAAGTCTCAAAATCTAAACCTACTTTGTATAAACCACCATAAATATCTTCCTATTTTTGTAAACAAAACACTTAAAAGCTACACATGAAGTTACAAAAAGGACTCGCTATAGATTCTTAAATGTCAGTTTTTGGTACCACAAAAGAAACAAGGCTAATACTCACTCTTAAAAAAACCCCAGCCAATATCCTTATCTTGCCCCAAAACAACTGAACATCTTCAAACACTCCTCAAATTTCGAGGCAGATAAAAAAAGTAACACTCAACCTCACATCTAAAGTCACAGGCCACTCTACATACACTGTCTTCAAGCATCCACTGACTTCCTTGCATACTGAGATACAAGCAGTGAACAAAATACCAGCGTCCAGCGATATACCCTACAGGCACTTCAAGCACCAGCGCTTTTCATGCAGGAAAGCAGAATGGTAGTTAAAACACCAAGGACCACCTGCGCAGCAGGGCTTCTGCGTTCTATTTTTACCCCCTCAAGATGAGTGAATAACGGTATTGACTTTTTGTCAGAAACATACCAGCAGCAATTTTTAATGAACAGGTAGGAGAAAAACCCAAAATGATCAGCAGATTCAGTTTACGTAATCAGGTAGAGTGCACTGATACAAGGACTGTAAGCAGCAGCTCATTTGGAAAGCACGGTAAGTACTTGAGAAGTACTATCTTCCTTTCTGTGCTATCAGCTGGTAACGTCTCTGCTGCTGCATATGACAGCTCAAAATTAATCTCATGAGGCTGTCAACAAGTCAGACATCCCAGATATTTTTCATGAAGTCAGGTATTCAAGTGTGTCTTTCCTTATTTCCAGCAGACGCTTCTAAGCTTAACATACATACAGGTGTAAAGCTGAATTATGCATTGTGAGAAAGCATAGGCCTAGACAAAGTTACTCACATAACGTAACAGACCAATAAGCTACCTTTCTATATTTTTTTCAAATCCAGCCTGGTAATCAAAAGCTGACAGAGACAGAAAAAATTTCTCTGCCCTAACTATTGATTTTTCCAGAACAGAAAAACAGAATCTGATTATTTGAAAGCAGTTTACATGGTGCTTGTTAAATGATGACCATGCAGTGCCAATATAAGCCACAAATACAGCCACAATATTAGTATTAGATTTCTACAAAACAGAGTGATAGAAACTGAAGATTTAACTTCGCAGAGTATTTCCAGAATCCTAATACAGGAGGTGCCTCTCTCATAAGCAGCCTACTTTCCTGTTGGTCTGGTACTAATTAGAGCTGGAGATGGGAAACAAGCAAGACAGAATGACTGCTCCAAACTTCAACAGCTGATCAATTTAAAGATCTAAATTGTTATGCAATATGCAGAGTGTATTTACAGAGGTTATATACTAACACATTAATTCAATATGACTGCAAATATAGAATTTTTATATCACAAGACAGGTATATTCATCTGCATGCCTAAACACTTCATGTAACATCATTGGTGTCACAGGTCTTACTGTTTGACAATAAAAACTGCAGCTGTAACAAAGGAACTTGGGAGAGTTTATTAAAAAGACAATAATTTGTAAAGACCACATTGTAAACAATCTGTCTCAGATAATCAGCGATTTATGATCCATTCTCCATTTAAGCGTGTAATTCTACTTTGTCCTCCAATTACAGATAATGCACTTCAAGAACTAGGTCACTCATCTGTGCTATGAACATACTTGTTGTCCCAGGTTTTTACTAGGCACAGACCCGGCTGGCATCATTCGGAAGTTTCCACTGCCTGTTCTTGCAGTGCGAATTGGTTGCCTCCACTCAGAGGAAAGGAAACTCCTGACAAAAACCTAACCCCAGTCTCAGGAGTGACTTTCACTGCTTGTTTTTTGATTCCCCAGGATTTGAAAACGGCCTGTTGGAAAACAATGCGTCTGATAGTGCAGATAGTGCATCATTACAGGTGTATTGATGCAATTAAATAATTACAATTCCAACTGCCTCAAAGGTCAGAGTTTACCAACTGCAGTGATGTGCACCTGGACAGGTCTCCCATTTGGAACAAATTCTGCTACTGGAGACTATCTATTTAAGAAATCTACTAAATGTATCACTAGAAAACCAACACAGAATTTCTCAGAGTACGTACCACAATGAACTGCTGAACTCAGACAACAAAAATATTGGGTGGGATAATACATTTTCATGCTAATAAATGGGCCTTCATATTATCCTGATGGGGAGTGGCATAAGACCTCTGCAAAATTACCTGAACATACATTCTGTACAGGCTCTTTTATAAAATATTGTGAGAGCACAGCTTTCTGGCCAAGTAAAACACTGAATTTGAAAAAAAATCTCTGTAAGAAAAAAATAGCTCTTCTAGGACTGCAGAATAAGCAGTCTGCTAACACAGCAAGATTTGAACTAATTATGTTTGTGACTACAAGCTGGAGGAAAGATGGGCAAGAGAGAACTATCAATAATGCCCAACTACGAACAGTCTAATTAAAATCCCTTTGACAGCTTCAAATGCAAAGAGAAGATTTCAGCTCTCTTGAAACAGCTTCACACACAAACGGAAGCGTGTTTTCATTAAGTTTTCATATTGAACATAAGAAAAAAGGAAAAGCTTAAAGCTAATGAAGAAAGTAAAGAGTTAGAAGTAATGCCAGCTTGCAGTAAGTGCTTGTATGTATTCTTTCGGATACAGTAAAATTACACTATACGCTTTAAAGCGATATACTCTGGGCCTGCACGTTCCAGTACAAGTTTGCCAAGAACTGTTTGTTTCCTGCAGAACAAGTATCAACTGTTTCTTGTTTTGCACTTTCTATTGACACTTCCCGCTATCACAGAAATTTGCAACAACTAAAAAATTCAAGGCTAAGTCTGAACCATTTACAACACAAACATTCTGAAACAGTTTGAAACAGCTAAACTGCAGGAAAGATTTTCTTCCTTGCTACCTTCCTGTCAACACCTTCTGCCTTTCCAGGATATTTTTGCCTTTCAGCTGCCACAGTCAGTGAAGATATTCTTCCATCGTATGGTACTACTTATCTTGTCCATCCCATCCTTTTATTCAATGGTTCACATTAAGTACAATCTTCATACATATTAAAACAAATCCAGACAATAAGCTTATCCAGCTAATCACTTAGGTCCACATCAATACTCAAAAAGAACTAAAGCCTATCAATTAAAATCTTAATGAACCAAATTCAAACAAGGAAAATTCGCAGGTTTCATAGAGAGACACTGTGCGAAGGAGCAAGTAATGTGTGCTGCATAGCTAAAACCTAACTGTACCTGTGTCTGAGGGGAACATAAAACCAGCATTCTTCAATAGCCAATATTCTACAAAAACCTAAGGAATAGTAATTCAAGTTTATACTAAGAAAAAAGTAGCAGCTGCATTACAAAAGTCCATTTTCTTATTTGAAAAAGGCAGTTAAATTTGATGCAGCTCATCATGGCTATTTCAAATCTAAAGTTCACCTTGAACTACTATTGCTATATTAAGTTAGAGCGATAAGCTAAGTGTTCAGATATTTTACAGGAAGTTTGTTAGCTTTTTTGTATTGAACAGTTGCATCTCTTATAGCTGTGATGCCTGTATGACTACACTCTGGGTGGTATTATTCTCACCAGGAAACATCTACCATAATGTACTAGAACCTACTGGCCTATACCTCCAAATCCCTCCAAATTTTTACAACTATGTGTAAAGATGGCCTCAACCATTCTGAGTCTTTCAACAGTTAAAGGAACAAACCAGGAAGGCTCTGAAATAGAAGAAAAAGGGGAGGACAGCATATGAAAGCTGGATGAATAACACCTGAGACAGGTTAAGTTACCATAACTAACTTTTTTTTTTTATAGTTGTGATCCAGAGACCTCCCTCTGCCTGGGAATCTACAGTTTAGGTTCACAGATAAATTAAGGAGTCTTCTCAAGGCTTGCATCAACCCTATAGAGACTTATTGCACCGTAGCTAGCAAACTAAAATCCAGATCGTTTCCCTCCCCTGAAATTCGCAATCAACAGGACACCATTCAAAAAGGCAGAGGCAGCTGGAGTCAAGAGACTGGAACAGCATATCCCAGGAACTTCTTTAACAGGTAACTGAAACAATTTGAGAGGCATGCTTTCATAAAACAGGAACTAAAAAAAAAACCCAAAACCCCCAACCCCCAACACCCCCC
>NW_009648526.1:3583111-3598798 GCF_000708025.1 Charadrius vociferus | reverse complement strand
CCCCCCCAAATCCCACTATTGTGCATAACATGACCTGAAAATTGTGTCTATGACAGCTTTGTGTGTTTTAAAAACAACAAGCTGAACAGAATACTCTATCAATGGCAGGTTTGTTGCTTAAGTTTTAAATAGTCAAAATCCCAGACCAGTTGTAGTTAGTTATTCACCTGAACAAGAGTAAAGGTATACTAAGCTAAAAGGCATGCAGGGAACACTTCTCACTTCAGGTCTATATTCCATTGAAAATGTAGTTTAGTTATCAGTTTAGAGCTGAAGATATTTTGGTTTTCTTCTTTGATTATGAAGAGGATAAGGTGGAAGCAGGGAGAAACAAGACCTTCTAGTTTTAACCTTCCACCCCATTCCCCATTAAATGACAAAAAGGAACAGATCCAATTAACAAAAAATAACCCTTTCTTTAACAGAGCAGATTGAAAATACAAGGCAGTGATTTAATTTTTTTAAAGTGTCCTAGTAACAAATTCATATTCCGAGCAAGTTCCTGTTTCAAAGCTGAACTAAATCACTATGTCTAAATAAATGTCTGCAGACTTCTGAAACTTTACAGCAAATAACATGCTATTCTCCATTTTTCTAATCCTTTCTTATTTTTTGAATCCTGAAAAGTGTGACAAATATTACCATCTTTGAAATTACAAAATTACAACCGATTTCACAGCTAAACATAGCATTCTGGTCATTCAGGTAAATGGATAACATCTGGAAGACATGAGTGTCCTGATTTCAGCTGGGATAAAGTTACAGCTGATGTGTTTTGGATTTAGTATGAGAATAATGTTGATAACACATACTGTTTAAGTTGCTGCTAGGTAATGCTTATATTAAGTCAATAACTTTAAGGTCCCTTCCAACCTAAACCATTCTGTGACTTTTTCAGCTTCCTACAGAAGCAGAGTGGGAGCATAGAGAGGACAAGCTGGCCAAAGGAATATTCCATACAATAGACATCATGCTCAGTATATAAACGGAGGTTGGCTGGGGGACAGGAATCCACAATGGTGGCTCAAGACAGCCTGGGCAATCAGTCATCGGGTGGTGAGCAATTGTATTGCATCACTCATTTTGTATATTCTTTTATCATTACTGTTATCCTCATTTGCTCTTCCATTACTGTTCTATCAAACTGTCTTTATCTCAGCACAGGAGGTTTCCTTTTTTCCCCCCTGTTCTCCTTTCCTACCCCACTGGGTGAGGCGGGAAGTAAGTGAGAGGCCACGTGGCCCTGACTGCCACTTGGGGTTACACCACGACAGTGAGACACAGAAGAGATGGCAGTGTAGAGAAGGGGACCATTTCAGGCTGTCCTCAGGCCAAGTTTAGAAACATCTGGAGATTTCTTTTTGGACTTTTCCCCTTCCAGATTTCACTACAAATTAGGATGCCTCTTCTTTCCTGAAGCAACAGAAGAAAAGGAATTCTGCTTATATATATATGCATTACAGCCGTAAGTATGGTTTAGCTAGTCAAAATTATGGCTGGTATGTAGTTCATTATGAAAAACTCAATGTTCCTTTTAACATCCATCTCAGCTTATTAAATTAAGTAAATTCCCATCCTGTCCACCCAGATGTGACAACTGGTGCTGGGCACTGAGTCAAAAAGCAAACAGTGCCAAAAGAGCAGCCAAAGTCACTCAGAGTAAACAGAAACTGAAGTGGCATCTAACAACAAGCACCAGCATCGGGTAAGAACAGAGGAGCAAAAAAACCTCTGCTGTCCTGTGTCTTTCTTGTCTGATGCTTCATTAGTTATGCCATGCATTGATCTTCAGTTGCTTCTTTCTAAAAATGTTCAAGTTCACAGACTGGATATTTGTCCAGAATGGAATCCATAGTAAAAATCTCTTTGACAGACCATCTTTCCTCAGTACATACATGTCATTAAAGCAGTAATGGTGGGAACACTAATCTAATCCAGGGTCACACTTAAAGTAATTGTGTTAAATCAAGCAGGGAAGCAGCTTAATCCTTGTCTACGTAGATACAAAGGAAGCTCTTTTAAACTGCTTTTCATCTAGGATTTCACCTGTTTAAATGTTGCTTCCGGTGGAAGTTTCTTCAACCAAGGTAATGGAAAAGGAGATTTTGTTTCCCCCACCCTCTATTTGGACTGTCAAAACTGCTGAACACTAATTATCTCCCCCAACAGATCTTTATCATTTTGTCTCCCTGAGGATTAAAACTGCAGTCTACATTCCAGCACTGACTAGATGAAGATTAGGTTACCTGCAATCCAAGTAAAATCTAAAACTGATATATCAGAGTACTAGTGTCATTAATGCCAAAATAATCCATTATGCCCGTTATGGTCTGGCAGTAGTTTGAAGGGATTTTAGTACTCCAGAGCGGACAGGAAAAAGGCACACTGCGTATTGGGCAGCATGCTATTTCAGAAAGTGGATTCAACGTATATGAGTTTTTTAGTTGAGCTACTGCATGAGTTACTTTAAAAGACACCCCCCACCCAATAAAGAATGGAGAACATCATTTGATGACATCTGTATGATGAATACAACTCATGAGCCTTGTAAATTCCTATTTAGCACCCTCTGTACTTACTGAAAGAAAAAAAACACTCCTCATAACATTAACCACTTAGCAGAGGGACCCTAATCACAGTTCAGCCTCTCCTCCTCTGCCCTTAGTCCTAGAGTTACAATAAAAAGAAACAGGTGACAGAAGGGTGACAGAAAGCAGGTGACAGCTGCAATTAATCTGTTTCTCTTTTATAAAAACTAAAATGGCGCTTTTGTTTAATATCCAGTTAAGTTTGTTAGATGAAAATCTTTACTGACTACTTGCTCTATATTCAAAGTCAGTTTTGCTGACAGATCTGTACTCTCGCATGCAAATGAAGAAAGCTTTGGCTTTCATTATTGCCATAGAAGGGGTAGAATCATCAAATGCATTTGTAACGCTTTGAACTCACTGTGTATATAACTTCTAGTAATGCTCTAACCTGCCTTTATGTTCTTCTGCTGTGTGAATCTGAAAACACTTGAAATTAGTCTGAGACTGAGAACACAACTTCAAAGTTGTAAGACTCTATGTGGTCACAGCAAGGTTCTAATCAGACCCCAAACTTTGAGGAAGTACTGCTTACAGTACTGTATACACTGTAAAAAGTGCTCTCACTACAGGGTGTACAAAAACTCAAAATACAAAAAACTTCAATTCCATTTCATCCAGAAATTAATGAATTACTGTTATGAGGATTAGATATCCCGACACAAACACGTGCACAAGTTTCTGCAGAGTTAAAGAACCCTATTGCATCTGACACCTTATCAATTATTAACAGCAGTTAACTGAGCAGAAGGGCAAGACTCCCTGAAGTATTTTATCACACGTTCAGGAAATACTTCTGAAGATTCACTATTGCAGCTGTCTTCCATTCTACTGCTAAAAGCAGGATAAACAGTGGGGTCCCAACTACTTGCTTGTGGAACATTTCAGTTGTAGGAATACCCCTATGAAAGTTAAAATACAGTTAAAAGTTTCTCATCACGCTGTAATAGATCAGCTGAACTCTGAAGTATCTAGAAACTTCACAGCAATAGTAGAAATAAATCCCCTGACTGACTTATTAGCCCTGATAGAAAAGGAGATAAAATAGACAGATGTTCAACTTGCTGCCTCCTAATGCAATTGCAGTTCCCTGATCTATTAGGAGGGCCCTTTCTCTTTGAGAATCTAAAGCAACTGATGTTATCAGTTACAGAACAACACAGGAAATAAATGTGGGAGTCAAGCCATTTTTCATCCACTTGAAAAAAAACCCAGATACCTAACTGAAGAAGAATGCAGAAAAATCTTAATTTGAGTGGTTTATGCACAGGAGATAAGGTTATGCAGTAAGAATCTTTAACACTAAAATACCAAATTCTATAGGCTGCTCTAGAAAGTCTGTGGTAAGCATGCAAGCTGTGCCTCAATGAATTACCAACGCTAATATAACAGGGAAGTACTTGAGGATTATTATCATGTTGGTTAGTTAAATAGGAAGCAACAAGCAATGCAAGGCCAGACTGAAGAAATGGCTATTACAGTACTGATGATAAATTTACAGTTTGACTCCTAGATGTAAATTCTGGCTACTAACAGAGGAATTTTGGATGGACAAGACTTGCAGGTTGATTTCTAATTACAATTTCAGCATTACAGATAGGCCCACAATTTTAATTAGATTACCTAGCTTGATTAGTAGCTAAAGTTGCTGAAGCCTTAGGCCGCAAGCTGCAAACTTTCTCCTAGATAAGTTGAACTTGTTTGGAACTTCTACATAGTTACACAAAGGAAGGCCCTGAGACCGGTACAAAACAGGAGATAAAAAAGCTACTATTGTTAGCAGAGGCTGCAAACTGACAAGCTAAGGACAGTTAACAGCCACTTGGAGACAGAGGAAGAATCCAATGAGGAATAAGAAGACGGGGAGATTTTTGCCTGAGACTCTGCTACGGTAAACCTAAAGCGAAGAAACTTCTTTAACGAGCCACACAGAATACCACATAGAAACACTAAACATATGCCATTAAACTAAATATGTATCTCTGAATTTCATTAAACAAAATTAAGAATATTTTAAATAAACCTACAAACATTCTTTCAAAAATAATACTCTGTAAAAGTCAGAGAGTTATGCTGGTTTTCCTTGGTTTTCTACTGTAGATTAAAAAAAGAGTTATGTGTAAGAGACTAGTCAACCCTCACACTTCATGTTGCTTATAAGACTTCACGCTACAAAACTATATACTTTATCACACAGAATTAGGTTGATGAACACCAAATATTATTTGAAAACAACCAAATCTCTAGGTGGAATTCTAGCTGTGCTGTGTACACAGCGTAAAAATAAAGCACCAGTGCTAATCCTCATGCACTGGGTGAAAAATTGGTACCTTTCATACTCAAAACTCATTGAGAAGAATCTGAACCTGAACTTTAAAAATCAGATGCAGAGGGTCAATGCATTGCAATGCAAGTGACAATTTAATTCAAGTATGTTTCATTTTACAGGTGCTGAAGTTAGAAATGTTAGTGTCCTAAACTGTTTTCTCTCAGTAGTCACAAGCCTGTTCTAGCTCCCTATCTGGGAGCAACACAGAAACACTGGAGTATTTTCTTCTTCAATTGAACCACTAACTTTTGCTGCAATGTATACATGTCCAATTAAATGCAGTAAACCTTAAAAAACAAAATAATTACAATGACCAATGATAATCGCTTTTCATAAACTATCTCCTTACCATTAGAGGAAGAGCCCCTATTTGCAAGTGATGAAGTCGAGGAGGTGCATGGTAGTGGGCCAAGTGAGGATGCAAGGGCCCTGGAGGGTAAGTAGCTGCAGTCACACCAGCTTCAATTCCCAGTTCCCTGTCACATGAATGAAAGTGTCATTACACTAAAGGTACATCTTGACTCCTAGGTACAATTCCACTGCTTTGGAAAGCATACAACACAGCACAGCTACCGTAACAGTTTTACATAAGAATTTTTTTTTAACTTATTTAAACTTTGCTAAAGAATCATCTTAATCCTACTATAACTAAAAGTAGTTTTTAAATCAGCTGTGAAGATTTAGGATAATAAATCACTAGAGACAACTCCACACTTACTGAGCCCAGTAATATTATCAGTGTGGAGTCTTCTCTGTAGCTCATGCTGTGGGAACTACTGCTGTCACACATGGACCTCTTCCCTAGTGGTCAAAAGCTTTTTTTTTTTTTGAGTAATAAACATATTGCAGAACTTAAATGTAACCTTCACGAGTGGGCCTGATGCAATTTTAAATGAGTTCAGACAAAGAGGATAAAGAATAAATTAGTTTGTCACCCAAATCCAAACCTCTATTTCACAAAGAACGTAAACGTAAGAATAGTCTTCAGCAGTGTTTTACTTGCCTATTTTAAAATCAAATCTTGAATAACTACCTAGAGTCAGTAACATTCAATTCTGTTTTAAAAGCAATGGGGAAAATCCCTAGAAAAATACTTAAGATATTGAGTACTCAAAGCAATATTTCAAAGTCATATCAACATCTATAAACTTTAAACTACAGGTGCACACAGCACTTTTAAAAATCACAGTCGGCATTATCAGCATTGTGATCAGCACATTATGGTCTTTTGTCCCAAGTCCAGAAGAACTAAAATAGCATCCAATTACTAACCAGGCAGATCTCTCTGGAGCTTGTCGAGGATGGGAAGACATTGTCTGAGGCACATGAATGTGATGCCCATGACCATAATTGGGATGCATTCTGTGAGGATGCGGAGGAGGCCGTTCATGGGCACGTCTAAACAACGTAAAACAGCAACAGTTAATTTTACATACTTGTTAGTATCAAGAAAGCAACATCCATAGTCAAAACATTACAGGCTGAATTACTGGAATGCATTTAAAAGAAAAAAGAAAACTCCTGATACAGTATTTAATTTCAACTTTAGATATAAGTTAGAAACTAACTATAATACAGATTTCATATTCAAAGACAAAACCAGCTTCAGCTATTGTGATCTGCCCTTCACTTAGCAGACGTGACTACAGAAGGACTGACAAAGTATTTAATCCTAACCACAAACCACAGGTAGGAAAGCAAAGGCCACATGATGGTCATGTTGAGGTTCGGCATCATTCACAGCTATATCGCAATTTATTTCCAGCAAAACTGTACCAGCAAAAGTAATCAGGGGAAATTAACACACTCATCAAAGGACATTTTCCTTGAAACATGTTTGTATCACAGCTAACGTAGTAAGAGCACACAGTTTTTTCCATGCCAGCTGGTATAGGGCAACTACAGTTCTGGAAAAAAAATCTTCAAAAAACCGCCTGGCTAACTTCTGTTCCTTTACTGCTTCCCAGTTACAGAAAGAAATGGATTGGTTTTTTTTTTTTTTTTCAATGCTTTCAATGCAAAAAGTATTTTTTATTCAACCTAGAAACCTGGATTTTGCCAAAAGCAGTACACTGTCTTCAGATTCAGTACCACCTTAAGCTGCCTGACAATGTAGACTAGACATTTTGTAAATTTACATGTCTAGAGCAGTAAAAAGTTACTTAACAGCACACTATTCTAATTACTGTAAACTGTCACTTCTCCAGAGAAATCTGTCAAGCTTGTAGAAATTAGGTTAAAAGTGTCAGTTTTCTGCAACGGTACAGACCAACACAGGAACAGACCTATCAGCAGCACCTACTCCTAGTCTCACCTCCCTTCAATTTATCAAACAATTATAGGGAAAAATCTGAAGAATTTTAATAAAAATAACATTTTTATTAAAACATATTTTAATAAAAAAACATAGCAAAACAACTTCCATAGTTCCATAAAAATCTAACGTCATGTAGGCCCATTCTTCCTAAAATGAGTCTTAATTTAAAAGAAACACATTTGAAATTATTTTTATGAATGTAGAACTCCTACGCTGCCTGTCCCACAATCTTAGCATAAAGTGGGTGAACAGACTTAAAATAAACAGAAAACCCATATGTTAAACAAACACACTGCACCCTCAACACTGCCTTTTGCACATTCTGTGGCTGATTCCAAGACCCTATGGAAGTTATAGCTGTTGTACCCACACTTGAGACATGTCAGTGAGAAGAGGATTCGAACCATTCTCTACTTCCAATCCTGAAAAAGTCCTATATCGTTAGACAGAAGGTATACAAGCTAGACAATCCCATATGCTGTTTCTAGAAATGAAGGATGAAACAACATCTTAAGAACACTTTGAGATGCTGGGACACAGAACCAAAGAAACTGCAAGTCTGTTGGCGGTCTCAGTCTATGTATTAAATAACGGAGCAATACACAGTAGTTTCTGGTTGCCAGAGTATAATCTAATTCATATGAGGTTGGTCCAAGACACCTACAATACTGATTTTCGCATGTAATTTGTATGTGGATGAGGGTGGAAAAGAAAGACCAAGAGCAGAACAATTTAATAAGATTACAACCCAAAACTGTAGAGACCTCACAGAGCAAACTGACACTGTCTGACCTAAGATTGGTAATGTTAGAGAGAATGCGAAGGAAGAACCTGTTATAAACATTTGGCTACAGTTTCTATACAAAGAAAATTCACTAGGCTAAGAAATGCCAATCTTCACGTTTCCAATCCCCAAACTACTAGACTGTTTCCAGAAGTGATAAGATAGCTACCACTATTATTTTTCCTTAAAATGCTATCTTGCTGTCTCATGTTCATTGGCTTGAATGTTCCAAAATTAATTTTTGCATATGATAGGATAATCATGGGCATACACATGGTATGCCTGTATGTTTAGGTGAGGGTGTTTAGAGGTTATGCCATTTGCATAGCAAAGATAGCAAAAGAACAGGTGTGGGCTCAGATAGATCAAAATTTTCATGACTGGGAAAGCAGAGTTATACTTGACTTTCCTGGGGGATGGGGAGAAGTCTGACATGTGCCATTCTGTGAGCAGTTACTGCCTACAGGTATTTCTATTAAGTACCTGGAAACTGCTGCAAAAGTTATAGTTAAAGCAAGCTGTTGTTTAAACAGTAACTTCTAAATCAGTTTTAAGTTAGTTACCAGTAGAATCTGTGTAACAAAGTTAGGAGCAACAGCTAGACAGGTCATTCTTGAAAGTCTCTTGGATATTTAAAAGCACTATCTCCAGAATTAAAATAACTTAATTTACTTTGTGATTGAATACCAAGCCTGTACTGACCTGATTTCTGTTGATATTAATGTCATGAATCTAGTTTAGCAACAACAGTAGCATCTCTTAAACAGTTACAAGCTACATCTCAACATTGGTCACATTCGCATACAGACATTATTCAGTCTCTTCCTTCTCTTCTAAAGACATAAAGGCATAGTAAAGCTAGGTAAGTATCTAAGGTTAAATCTGAATTAAACCTGGTAAACAGTCGCTTATGATATTTCTTATGATATCTCTTTATTAATTTCATTTTAAAGCATTAGTTAGATAAAAAGAATCTTAACAGCATCAACAAGGCCAAACACACTGTCAAGGAACGCATTTGAAAGGAACTTATGATGTGCTTTCTAGGCTGTCCAACTTGAAAAAATTCCTGCCTGTTATCTGGAGGATGAGTAACAGGCAAGAAGAATGTAAGCTTCCCTTCTCTTCCATGCCCCATTGGTACATTACCTGGAGACACTGTTGAGAGATATAATGGTTCAGTCTTAACGCTCACACGACTGCGACGGTACGTAAAGACACTTCTTACCATGGTTTAATACTAACAGTCCCTAACCATGCAATTAACAGTTCGAGATTCACATGCAACATTTTACAAACCTGAGGGAAATGAATTATATGTTTAGATACTGTTCTGAGTACATTTGTGACATACGTTGGGTGCTGCATCATTCTTCTTCTCTGGACCTCCATCCTCTGGATCACTTCATGAGGATGTAGCCTCTGTGCTGGAGGTGCTGTTGCAGGGATGTGATGCGATATAGGCTGGTGTGTTGCAGGAAGATGCTGTGGTATTGGAGCAGCTGCATTGGCTAAAGGATGAGTTGGTGGTGGAGGTGGAGGTGGAACGGGATGAGTAGATGCATGAGAGGAGATTGAAGGATGGAAGGGATGCACTGGATGAGGGATAACATAATCTACTTGAGGTGGAGGTTGTGGCTGTGGAGCAGGGTTTCCATGAGAGTGAGGGCATGCAGAAGCTTGATGGTGAAGAGGTCTGGTCAAAGAAGCATCTGCAATGAAAACAGTAGATGCTTTTAATTTGGTCAGTAGCAGGTTTTGACTTTAATTTATTTTAAAAAGTATCTTCACACAGGTGCTTCAATATTATTACACTAGTCAACAGTGGTGACATGGGAATATGTGTTTATGCAATAGTCAAGGTTTCTTGACCCACACTTTCTGCAGTCAAAAGCATTCCAATTGTCAATGTTGGTAAAAAGGAAAAAAAAAATACAAATCTATGTGACGCATGCTGAAACAGTTATATATAGTGAGAAATTTTACTTCAAGTTTGTTGTTTATTTTTTTAACAATTCAACCCCCAAGTCCATTATTCTGTAGAGACAAAATCTAAAAAAAGAAATCACAATCAAATGAGTTGACTCTCTGAGCTTGCTCAAGCAGAACTTATTGGGGGGATATGAAACGGGACAGACCGAGGAAAAAGAAATAAAGGCATTGCTAAAATACAAAGGAGATAAAAAAAATATTTTGATAGTAAATACAGTTTTTGAAGTCTGAATGTTATTAAAGTCACTCAAAAGAAAAGATTTTAACTTCACCTTGATCCTGTTCAAATCGTCTACGCAAGCTGAACTGTTTAAATACATGTTAAAATGTGTTTTGCTGGGCCAGTTCTAAGATCAAAGCAAGCAGCTAGTAACAGTGTTCATATATTGTCAGGGAAGCTGTTTTCTTGTTTGCTCTCACCCCGCTACCCAGTAATTATCATTACTTACAAGGAGAATGCATATAATGCCGACAGGAAGAGAGCGATGCCTGAGGAGGAGGTTGGGGCTGTGGCTGCGCAACCATACTCGATCCATATCCGTCGATTGTTATTGATTGGCTTGGGCCCGCACCAGCCTGATGCCCATAAATTGCAGTTCGAGATGAAGAACCAGGACAGCAGGGGTCAAAAGCAGATGTTCCATGAAAAGCACCACTTCCATGACTTCGTATACCACTGCTGCTTAAGTCTACTGGCAATGCCTGCTGTGTAAACAAACCATCTTTTTCAAGCAATTCTTCAGACACTGAAAACAAAGTCACCCTCAAACATAATGTGATAAAAACTAAAAATAAGTAATACTGTCCCAAGCAACTGGGATCCAAATTTTTAAGTTTTAAGGCTCCACTCTGGAACATTCTTTAGATATGGTTAATGTGCCTTACTCCTAAGTTCTTGAATCTGGTGAAATAGACTAAATTCTGTACACCAGAATGTATAAAAAATAACCCCCCCCTTGACGGATAAGTCGGCAAGTATATGGGAGCTACACGAACTGAAATATTTGAAGGCAAAACCCAATCTTTAGCCTTTTCAGTGGGGCCTAAAGTATTACACTTAAAACAGAAACTAAATTGATATTTTTCCATGTTGTAAATTCAGTTTGCACAGTATTGTTCTCACTTAGAGAACAACAGAGTTTTAGAGCTGTGTCCTGTTTTCAGCTGGGATAGTGTTAATTTTCTTCCTAGTAGCTGCTGTGTTTTGGATTTAGTTTAAGAATAATGTTGATAACACATATGGGTTTTGCTGTTGCTAGGTAATGCTTGCATTAAGTCAAGGACTTTTCCAGCTTCCCATAGAAGCAGAGAGGGAGCATAGACAGGACAGGCTGGCCAAAGGAATACTCCATACCATAGACATCATGATCAGTATATAAATGGAGGTTGGCTGGGGGGGGCAGGCATCCACCATCGCGGCTCGGGACGGGCTGGGCAATCAGTCATTGGGTGGTGACCAATTGTACTGCCTCACTCGTTTTGTATATTCTTTTATCCTCATTATTATTATTATTATTACCTTCTCTTCCATTATTGTTCTATCAAACTGTCTTTATCTCAACCCATGAGGTTTCATTTTATCACCAATTCTCCTCCCCCATCCCACTGTGGGAGGCAGGGAGTGAGTGAACGGCTGTGTGGCCCTGGTTGCTGCTTGGGGTTAAACCACAACAAGCTGCAATTTCAGTTACTTAAAAAGTCTTAAACTCCAATGCTTTTAGAAGAGCAACTCTTTCATACCTTTTATAAACAGAACATTAGGCTTGATTTCTTTTCTCCCCTTAAAGCAGCTCAATTATCTGCATTGCAGAACTGCTACAATCAACAGAGTATATTTGGTCTGCTTAAACAGCCACTATCATCTTACAGTCATCAAGAGGATGTCAGCTGTCAACGATTACTTGTTGGATTATGACATTCTGTAAAATTTCCATTTTTTGTGTCCATTTATTCTAGCTCAATTTTTCCTTTTAGTTCCCTTCTATAATGCCTGCTACAGAACAAGAGAATAATCCACAATTCAGCGTCCTATTCTGTTCTCTTGTATCTACAACAACTTGACATCGCAAAAGGAGAGTCACAAGAATTAAACATGCCTGGTCATGGTAACTGGTGCCAGAACTGCTGCTTGCTCCACAAGGTGCAGGCACTGGAGGCGGCCTTTCAACTGGGCAGCTGGAGTCACTGAATGAAGGAGATAGTGGAACAGCTGGGTGAGGGTTGTGGTGGTGGTGGTGGTGATGTTGAAAGTGGTGGCTGTGCTGCTGAAAGCAGCTTGTATGTGGGTGCCCCAATGCATGATGAGTCTGCGAAGGTCCTCCACAAGGAGAATGCTGAGGGCAGCACGATGGTAACCTTGGCATGGCCGGAGGGCCATTTTCCAGTGTTGTATTCGATGCAGTTCTTCTTATATCATCTTGAAGATAAAGAAAGTTAATATTGAAGTGAAAGAAATTAGTAAAGCTGATCACTGTAAAGCAGTGTCTTAAATAGAAAGAAAAAAACTGTACTTCACTATTAAATAATTAACTGATTGAAAAACAGACCTAGATTAAACCAAAACGAACCGGATACAAAAAAGATTTAGCTATGCCTGCCAAATGAACCAACTGAATGTTTCAGGTGGATGTTCTCATGGGAACCACTAGAGGACGTGAACCGACACTTGCCTTTTTCCACTAATCTGAGACATCACTGGGGAAAGGAGGAGAGATTGTCCCTGTGATTAGCATGCAGAGACCTCAAATTCTTGTGCAGCTGTGGTCAGCTCAGATTTTTTTGTACCCACCTGACTTGCAGATAGGGGCAGAGCACCCAGTTTCAAAGGTGTTATGAGTGGTACCTGTACATACAGCTCTATTATGGGTCAGTATCTACACAGATCTGTATAAATGTGCTTTCAGTGAAGTAATCTACAGGATTTAAGGAATCTGTATACATCCTTCATTTCCTTACAATACACATTAAAAAAACCCACCCCTGTAACACACTGCAATAGAAGACTTAATTCCCTGTGAACTACATTCTACCTCCTCAAAAAACAAGGATGTGGTTCATTAGCTATAACCAAGTCATTCCAACAAGCAAAAGCAGAATGCTCCAGCACAACCTCCTTTAACTTTGGGGAGCTGAATTAATCATCTTTTTCAGATTCCTGTCTTCTCAACTTATTAGTGTTATGTTCAGTACTAAAAGTTCACAGGCCGTTTAATCTAGAGAATGTCAGTTAACTTCCTCTACTTGCTTTGTACCAGGAGGCAACACAGCAGTTTAGAAAACTCTCTTGCTCTGTACCTCCAGCTGAAGTCCCAGCAGTGCCGCCAGTGGGAAGACTGGAAGTCGTCTCCGGTGCTGCAGAGGGCTGGCTGCTGGAGATGTTGGGAGCTGCATCAGAGGCCTGCTCTGAGGTAGACGTACTAGAACTGTTACTGGTAGCAGAACTCACGACCTGCGGCTCCACTCTAGCTGATGTGGTTGGCACAACTGTCGGGTCTAGTGAAACAAAAAAGCTTTCATGTTCTTTAGGCATTAAAAGCTTCCGAGGTTTTGGTTTTTTACTGTTGTTTCTTGTTTCTTTTTTTTTTTTTTTTTAATTATTTTACAAGAAATTCTCGATTCTGGTCTTGCCAGATGCTAAGAAAGTCAGAACACAAAAACCTGAGAGATATAAAATACAAAAAATTCTTTTTTTTTTTTAAACTCAAATTTTAAGAATTAATATAAAATCAATTCCCAACCAAATGTGACATATCAAGTTTTATTTACTGAATAAAATACCACTAGAAAGGAAATGAAATTACTTTGGTACTTCATGATGAAAACACTTGCTGAGATCTTTCATAAATCCACAAACTACTCTATGATTAAGTATTACCCTTACCATTTTTTAATGCCTACAAAGTGCAGAAAAACTTCTAGATAACTAAGAACAGCATAATAACACCTAAACTAGCAGTACTACTTTACAAACTTCAATCATTTTAGACGCACAGTGCTAAAGGCTATAGCAAGATAAACTTGGTTTCTAGTCTCAATACACATTAAGAGCAGATTCATTAAATCAGTGTTTGCAACTTCTGTTAAAGGTACATACATGTTCATTTTGCATACTGTAAAGGTAATAGTCAGCAATATATTTAATTGGATCCAGGGAAATACACCAAATACTTGATAAATCTTGTTTTCTACTACACAGTTGTAAAAAGGTTAAAATTTAAAAAGATACTTGGTGGCATAATTCAAATCTAGTTTTGAAAAAGTCTGCCTTTGACTGCAAGCTTGAAATTTCTCTTTAATTACTGACAAGGCAATGACATGACTGGGAATATGAGATACCATAAAAGGGACTATCATCAGAAACAGCTCAGGTTTTTTTAGTAAAAATGTCTGCGTGGATATCAGGGGAAAAAAGGCATCAAGACACTTCAAATACTTCTCTTACACAAAGTCTCAAAATAAAACATGACTAGTTTTCAAGATCTCTCTCTATCTAGCAAGTCTATCAGCAGCTCAGCAAGCAAGGGAATAAACGTATCTCCCTTCTTGCAAGTCTTCCAACTCATCACATTAAAAAAACATGATCCGATACCTACATTTAAATTCCTTTGAATTTTAATGTGGCATTCCAATATACTGATTTTATTTAAAGGAAAACATTTTGGGAAAAACGTATTAATGTTTAAATTCAGAAAAAAACCTAGCAAGTATATAGGACACGTATAGCCTAACATTGCTATGTGATCACACAGTGTTTAAGACTGGATGCTAACACATTCTGAAAGCAGTCCTGCAGTCAGACAATTCTCAGTTCTCTCAGCCTCCATCACCCCGCTAGCCTGTTACTGTTTTGACTCACCATCAACAATAACAGACAGTTCTGTTTCTCCCCCCCAAACCAGTAAAAGCCAGTGGGGGCTTGGTCAATCTCAAACTACTAGCTAAGGGAAACTTCATTTCAACACACTTCAGAGACATTAATCTAGGAAGACAGATGGAGGTATGATCCCTATGCTCATGGAAGCAGCTAGCAATGTTTTATGACCAGCATCTTTGAAGACATCAGTAAAGTTAGGCTAAAGCGCAAAGCTGCCTTGTAACAGCGTTAATTTAGAATTTTTATCATTTTACACTAATTCATGTCTGAAATTGGATGCCTAAACCCAAAAATAGTATCCCTGAAATCCTGGAAGACGCATCTTAGAAAGGTATTTCCCCTCGCGGGGGAAGAAACAGGTAGTCTTAAATATACAGGTTACAGAAGAAAAAGTTCATTCAGCAATAATCTTTTTTACAAGAATTTGGTTCCTGAATTTAAGACTAAATTTTATGATTTGAGTTTAAAGAGTAAATTAAAGCATCAATGACAGAGCTATTGGGATATTTCACAGAAAATCCATAAAGAAGAGAACGTGGAAAATCAACCCATCCTCTTCCTTAAAAACCATCAAACGACCAAAAACAATTCCAAACCCTTCCAACTCCTCAACCTACCCCAAAAATCAAGACAACTTGAACAATAAGATATTGGAAGATTCTAGCTTATGATGCACTCGGGGACAGAACCACAACAGGACAAAAATTCTGTTAAACATTAAAAGTAGCATGCACCCAAGAAATCCCCGAAACCACCACAAAAATAAGCCTGCAAAAACGTACACAAGCTTTAGTTTTTCCTTCT
>NW_009648526.1:3575997-3583068 GCF_000708025.1 Charadrius vociferus | reverse complement strand
ACCTTTTAAGTGCCAGTAAGTTTTAATGTTAGGAAACGATGAAAGGTTACAGCTTCAGAAGCCTAACATACTTTACTAGTTTGGGGTTGTTTGTTTTTTGGTTTGTGGGGGTTTTTTTGTTTTGTTTTTGTTTTGGTTTGGGGTTTTTTTAATTTTTTTTTTTACTTCAAGGCCTGAAAGAATAGTAGCCATTCCAAGGCACGGGCAGTGATAAATTTTCCTTTCCTACTGAAGTGCATATTTTTAAAAAAGTAGTTCCAACCTGTTCTGCAATTTCTGCCTGGTGAGTCAGCCCTCAGACACACACCCAAGTCTGTTTTGGAAGAAAAATTAGATCTAGTAGTCCCACTGGGAATGGCTAAACTTCTAATTTTTAAAGGAAGGCTGCAAGACGATTTTCTGACTGGCTTGGAAATTAGTTTGTTTAGAATTGAGACTTTTTCATAGAATGCTACACTGTAACTGATGCAATTACTTCCACTCCCCTTACACTGGTCATCCTCCTCCTGAAAAAGGAAGAGAAATTTGAAGAACAATGCAACTTACCATCTTCATCCACTGTGAGGTCCACTACCTCCGCTGCATTCTGCCTTAGCGGCTGTATGACTGTGGAGATCCTACTGCGGTTCCGCTGTTCTGGAGGTCGTACAGCATGAGAACTAGAGCTTTGTCCCCAGTGTGATCTTGTGTGTCCAAGTGTGGAACGAGACCTTAAAAAAGGTAACACCTTAAGCATTGACCTGAATTTTGCAATTATTAAATTTTTCTCCTCAGTATTTGAGAAGCTATTTGAAGTACTTTTTTTAATTAGAAAAGCATTTTGTTATATTGAAATACCCCATTACTCCACATTCACTAGAGGTGTACTTACAAACATTACCGCAGCCCTTACCAGGTAACATAGTAAATATCCAACAGTCAGAGTTTACAGGTCTTTAAGCCTTGACCTATGGTTCCTATGAAATACACACAGGTGACTTACAAAGAATTTACTGTGAAACCCTACAACCACAGTCAGGCAGCAATTATATCTGATGTTATGTTTTAACTTTCTTAATAATAAACAAAAAGTCTCCAAATTCTATACTATTCCTACGTAGTCTGAAATAGCGGATCAATGAATGACGGAAGTGTAAAGAAAATAAAAATTTGTAAACATTAAGTTCTTTTGCATGTTAACTTATGAAAGAATATTTTTAGAAAATAATTCCTATACTTTTAATTTAAATTTCCAAAAATGTCCTAAAAGTGCAAGATCTCTGGACCTGAGATCATTCAAGATCTCTCTTGAATGTTACTTCCCCCCCTCTACTCTAAGAAGGAATACAGCTTTGTGTAACACTTAAAGGTAAATAAAATGTGGCTAAAGAAGAAGAAATCATAAGCCTATATCCACACCTCAGGAAAAGGATGGTTTTCTCTCTGTAGTACAACCCTTAACATCCATTCTATTCAATTTAGCCATAAATCCAAACGCTCAAATCAATGATGCTTTGGAGTTAAAGTTGAGAGGATTCTGTCTTTAGTTAAAGGAAGAGTATTTTTATATTATTGTATTTAGCAATAATATAACACTCAAAAACCTATGCTTTGAAAGTGGCTGTATCTTGATGGAGAAGGGAGGGGGAGGGAATAATCATCAGTGTGTAACAATTTCTTGATGGAAT
Source organism: Charadrius vociferus (assembly GCF_000708025.1). NCBI lineage: Eukaryota > Metazoa > Chordata > Aves > Charadriiformes > Charadriidae > Charadrius > Charadrius vociferus. Next base: position 3,581,401 of record NW_009648526.1, on the reverse strand, counting down.
ATGGCACACTAAGCAAAGTGAAGGCCATGGAGGAAGAAACTTAGAATGTTTTGTTTCGATGTTCTTTATCCATTCCTCGTCTTCCTCTGCCCACAACACATCGATAATAGTGAAAGATGATCTCATGTCCACTAACATGCTCCTGGTTCTACATCCCAACCGATGCTTTGCCTCAACATTTTCAACACAAAACTACTTTTTTTTTTTTTTTGTCTCCAGCTTTTCCAAATCTACACACAAATTTTGAGTTTCTAAAGGATCCAGGTGTGTTGTCTGGAGAATGCTGGCATCTTTATTCTTCCAGTTAGTTTTCTTCTCTCCCACAAAAAATTGATATGACTGAAAGGAGGATTCAGGAAGAGACAGATTAAATACTTCATGAATTTTCTTTCCTTCTCTCTAATCTTTAAAATGCCCAGAAGGCTTGTACGCACACTCAACCGCCAGCTGACCTTCAGGTATTAGCAAGTACATTCATACAAAAAACCCCTGTATTCAAGTGCATCAATTCCTTCCAATGTAAGTTTCACCTGTAAACTGTAACTAAATTAAAATATTACTATTATCCACACATGGCCACTTGTTTAAAAGTATTTTTCAAGAAATAATCCTTTTTGTCTTCCATTTAGGAAGGTAGAAAAACCAGCTTTAACATTCTTAAACCATCTCAACCATGGATTCTTACTGTAGCTTAAATTTAGGGCCTACTATTAGATTCATCTTTTTTAACACTTCAGATTTTTTAAGCTTTTTGAAATTGTCAGGTGTAATGTTGCAACGTTCCTGCAGAACACTTTGTATAAAGACAAATGTCGAAGTGACAGCCTCCAGAATTTAAGTAAAATTTTTCAAATCTACAATCTTTTTCACCACTATTAATTTGCATTCTGAATGTCCATATATTGCTATGGGGATATATACTGCTACTCAACTAGTAACTGAGTTTTGAAAAAAATGCGAGGTTTAGTTCTAGAGTATTCAATGTATGTAACAAGCATTAGAAAGCTTAGCCTCGTGTTTCACAGAAAAATGCTAGCAGTATTATAAAATAGTGTCAAGAGGTATCAACTTTTGCATTTCTGATTTGACTTTTTTTTTTACTTCTGTCTAAAAAATACACTTTTGCCTTTTAAAAAAATACAGCAACCTCTCTCATCTATACACAAGTTATAAAGAATAAAAGTACTCATTTATTTCACTCCTGACAGTATTCCGAGTTTGCTGAATAACCTTCACAATGTTCAGCATGCTTACAGCATTTGTATTTATAATTTTATATTGAACTATCACTTAGATATCCAAGAGCTGCCTCTGTTCCTTACATTGTGGTTGGCAAAAAACCCATGCTTGAGACACAAGAAAACCTGCATAGGAAGTAGTCTACATTCGAAGCATAAAAGACTAGTTTAGAAGTTCCTGACATTTCAAGCTCAAGATTTGAAGTTAAGACTCTTCCTCCTCATAGCAAACTTCCTGGAATTGTTTTCTTATTATATTTTTTTTTAAACATTGAATCATGACTTTTTCCAATACAAAACAAAACTCAATCAGTTCTTTAATCTTCTCAAAAACAGTTAAAGAGCAAAACTTACTTTGACCATTCTGCTATGATCTTAAAAAAGATAAATAATCAAATGCCTTTGAGAAATCTGCATGTTAGAAGGTCTAACAAACTGAACAGGCCAAAAATTTAAATTCACCAGAAGGTGCCCTTGGTTCAACCTCCTTGTCACTCAAGTCACCAGGAAAAACATGACTGCCATCAATAAATGGGGGGAATGTTTTGCTGTCGTCTTTTTGGCTGTAGTATTGCAGAAGGTAAGGGAAAAAAGAAATAGCTTGATAAAGTCTTTTATGGCTACTACATAAAGCATTTCTCATTGATGCTAGGAAGACAGAAAGCTGTTTATTTTTTAAAAGCATCTTATCTGTCTTTGATCAGGTTGAATTAATGTTCTATAAGCACTATCACTGTCATCTAACCTAATTTTTCACCCTCTAAACCTTTACATGGAAGTTGTAAGAGGCTAAAGCATTAACTTGACCTAGCTCAAGTCTTTTCAACCATACACATTTTTTCATAAGTTTAAATGACTGTTCTCAAATACATGCATGTGGATAAATCAACTATTTCTAGAAACATGTTTCTCATCACCTCAAGTCAGAGCATCTGTTGATTATGCACCTTTTGTTTTCCTTTAGCGAGAAGGAAATATAAAGAAACACACTGTTGAACAAATGAATTTCTTAAATGTTGATTTCACTCATCTCTCCCCACTTCCTCTTTGCTATAGATTTGGGCTGCATATTTTTGTGAGTATGGCATCCTTTGTGTTTTAGAGTTTACCAAAAAATTTAGTTAGTTCCAAGTGTTCATGAAATATACATTATGCACGCATTTGTCTCAAACATAAAACTGGTTTGCTCAATGTGGTATTTTTTCCAATAAAAGTCACTTTTGCAGGAAAACTTTTCTGTTATTTTATATTTAAAATTGTATTAGTGAAAGCACTAACTGTGATGACAAACAGATGGAATGTTTTAATAATTTACTGCCTATTGTTCCTTTGTCATTATTTTATAAAAAATGGATAATCATTCTTCATATTCTATAATTTTCTCTTCATGTTCCCAAATAAGAAAACATATGTAACAGGCAGCCACCTACAACAGTCCCATGCACACGATAATTTCAAGTTTTCTTATTGAAGGTACCATTTTACTAGATTCTGCAAAATCTGACAAATGTGGAACAAAACTTCCAGAAAGGCATGGAAGAACAGGAAAGCATACACAGCGGCAGCTTCAAAAAAGTAGGATGCTTTCCTGAGAAATGCTCAGCTAATCCCTAGACAGTCAACTCAGCCTAAACTTGCTCTCTCCAGGATCTCACTGTACAGCTTTGCTTCCCCCAAATTCTGCCCAGTCACACTAGGTGCAGCCATCTCAACTATTCCAGATTAGCTGAACTGTCAAGCTTTGGCAAAAGCTGTGGTTTGGGTGGCTTTTTTTGTTTCTTTGTTTGGGTTTTTTGTTGTTCTTGTTTGGGTTTTTTTTTTTTTTTTCAATCAAAAATGCATACTATGCATCTTGGTTAGAATTTCTGTGACGTTATCTTATGAGCTTTTAATGATACAGAGCCTTGTGACAAACTTGGAGTCAAGCAAAATTGTATTAATACAAAGAGCTGCAAGCCTCACCTGTAGCTTTCACCAACTGTGACAATCTCCACTTCACTATCTGTTGAGGTAACATTTATTTCTTCATTAGCAGTAACCTGGGGAGTGGAGGATGCTTCAATCACCACAACATCTTCATCAATGCTTCCTGATGAGGAAAAAGGAAGAAGAAAATTTGTATACCTCAGCTATCTCAGGAACTGTCATTATAACAGACTCTTTTTTTCCCTAGACTTAAAATACACATAGGTAGGTAATTTCATGGTGTATGCCAAAACTTCAGGTGCAACTGTCAAATACATGACCTAATTATTAAAGGTAGCAAATCTGCTGTAAATATTGTAGTAAAAAGCAGCAGAAAGAAGATGGAGGGGTGGAAGGAAGACATGCAAGCTTACATTCTACTGTGTATTGCAAGCAATTACAGTGAATTTTATTAGCTGTAACACCAACGAAATTCAGTCATTTAATATAAAACAAAATAAACTTTCAAACTAGCAAAACAGTGGTGGTTTGTTATTAATAGCTTTATTTTTTACGTTTTTGTAGGTATTAAAATCTCAAGGCTAAATAGTGGCAACAGGAGAAAATGATGCACCAACTAATAGATGTTGTTTATTTCTACAACAAAATAAAGATCACAAAGCCATGGGTGTTTTAAAAACGCCTTTACATCTACACTTTCAGTGGCATTCACAATCACAAACTAGACAGAGGAAGTTAACATGAAACTATCGATGGTATGAAACAACCACCAAAACCCCCCAAAATCAATTTAGAGACAAGTTTTGATAGGAAACAATTATCACTTTAGGAAGAAAAACTGAAGTTCTAGCCTAATACCCAGACACATGGAAGCACTTCTCTACAGCTGTAATACAGACAGTGACAAGCCTGACCTGTCTTGAATACATAAATTGAGCTATGGACTATTTATTCACTAAAGTAATACCACTGAGCACAAAGTAACTTACTAAATAAATGAGCTAGATAGCTGAGAAATAATGAACTACCATTTTGAGATTTGCAAATTTCTTCAACAAAAGTGCTTGAAGAATTTGGTCTCATTGAAGTCAGTGCTTACATCCTGTAGAGACTGGCTGTTCTCACCTGCCCTACCCAATGACAAGGTGGGGCAGATTATTCCTGCCCCCCCCCCCCGAGGTATCAACATTTCTATATTTTTAAAAAACAAGTTGTGTTACTTATTTTCCAATGGCCTTTTGTTTGTTTCTGCTCATACTTATCCCAGAGAGACTGGTGCCTGAAGATGAAAAGGGCAACGCTTCCAAATACTGGTATTCACCTAATTCTCACGATTGGAAATAGTATGTGACAAAACTGATTCTCAGAACTTGCAAGAAAATTTTTGGGAAAAACTGAAAATGTTACAGTGTCTAAAAAACAAAGTCACATGCTAAAATTGAAAAGACAGAGAGTCCAATCACTCAAAGTGAAACAAAAGTAGCTAAAGTCATCATCACATTCAGAAGAATGTAAATGTCATGCTTTTGATGTCTTGAAAATCCTGGGCAAATAAGCTACAGCTTCCTTACACAAAACTGTCTTAGTTGCTTCTCAGACAAAACCAATTAGCCAAGCGGGTGGTGAAAGGTCAGTTAGAAAAAAAAACAGCTATTTTTTCCTATGTCTTGTGCTTCTAAACATGCACTTCTCCAAATTACGGTAAGTTTGTGAGCACTCCTGGGAGTCTGCATGTCCTCAGACTCGGTATTTATTGTTATGACAGGTGCAAATGCAGGAAGATTTGGGCTTAAGTATGATCCCATTACTTCTGAAAATAAACAGCACCTCCTTGAGGACAAAATCATATGCCATATAATTCCAGTGTGCATCTCTACCTAAATTCTGACACAAACTTATCTTATGAAAACCAAAAGGAATTCTCAACTGAGTATCTACACAATTCAGATACTCACCTTTGTCATGGTTTGAGTGTTCATTTTACTTAATGCTTTTTTTTAAGCAAATCTTTAGTTGAGATGTTATTTTACAGACTACATGAGTCAGGATGTAGAAACCATCAGGATTGTTACTGGAACAGGTTTAATGACTTCCAAAATAATAAAGAAAATCTTTAGGAAAACAGTCAAGGTTGCTATAAGTAGGATATTGCTATAAGTAGGTTCAACTGTATGCTCATGCTTTCTAATAGCACCCTCCCAAGTCAAAAGCACCAACTGACTGGTTTTTCATCTCATTAA
>NW_009648526.1:3556396-3575969 GCF_000708025.1 Charadrius vociferus | reverse complement strand
AGGCAAAACCCCAACTCCTCTAAACTATGTAAATATTTGTAAGGCATTTAGTAAGATTATATTACTAGGAAAAAACTATGAATTAAAAAAGTTATGTTATTAAAATAGTTATTAAAGTTATGATCATACACAACTTTGTACCTCCTTTTAAATAAAAGGAGCTTTCAAGTAAGTTCTATTACAAGCACACCAAGGGCAAAAGTACATGTATGTGACCTTCACTTATTTTAAGAACATTGCAGTAGTTTGGAGAACAGTATAGACAAATTAGACAATCAGCCAATACAAGCTGATTTCACTACATTTTTCTGAACAATAAAATGTCAGCTGAATAGCAAAACTTCAGTAACATAAACAACGCTGAAGTCATGTTCACAATCCTCATGAAGTAGCTTCCGAAGTTACACACTAGCCCCAGAGCCAGTAGTACTAAGCGGTAGGAAAATCTGATCTTTCATTGTCAACAGGATTTACTGTTTTTTCTTTGCCTCTCCTCATACATTGCTAAAAGGAAGAGAACACAAGTTTTGAAACATCGCAAACAAAACCAGATCAGTTTATTCTGATTTAGACAAGCTGCTACAAAGCAGAGCACAGGATAGTGTTAAAACAAAGAAAAGTTTCTGAAATAATGCATCAAAATGAGGTCTCGGAAGACAGCCCCCTTAACAGGCCAACAGGAATACAGGGTGCCTGCAGCACATGATCAGCAGCACAGCTATCAAGGAGAGCCCTGTGAAACTTCAGCAAGCCCATGTGTAAGAGATTTATCCTAGCATTAGAGCACTGCATTTACAAGGCAATTAAAGAATTACGACTGTACCGATACTAAAGAACTAGTGAAATTTAAGATGTCTTTTTGAATGTTGTGTGGTATCAAAGCGGAGGGTGGGGGGGAGTTCTATGCCAAATGCACTTAAAATCCAAGTTTGAACTACTCCAAACCTAATCCTAGCAAAGCCATGATTTTTTTGCAGTTCCACATAATGTAACTTTGCAGGTTAAGTAAGTGTCCAAAGGTGAACTTTACTGGTACATCAATCAGAGTAGTTCAAGACAGCTGACTTGAATTTTAAGAGTGCACAACCCTGGAAAGCAGAAGGAAACTTTCTTTAGTAAGATGACTGACATGCAGAAGAAAACCAAATGGATTTTCAGAAGTTTTGCTATGTTGTTTCTAAAAATATTTGCTCAAGAGAATTTTGAGGCACTCCCATGCCTCAAATATTTATCACATATGTAACTGTTAGGAGCCATCTGGTGAATCCAAGGCTACACGTTAGCAGTAAACAGCTGAACACATCTTTAAGATGTCTACATCTTTAGACCTACACACGAATATACTTGGTATGTATACACACACCTGTAAAGTAAATTCTTAGGAAGGGCATAAAACCAACAGCATTTGATACTTCAGTAAATGCCAGTTCTAAGGTACTGTATAATTTATAAAACATACCAACAGCCAAGGAAATAAAAACCACAACAAAATAAACAAAAAAATCCAAATCCAGAAATATACCAGATGACAAATACCAGTCACTGACCAGTCATCTTCTGTCTGGAATGAACTTCAACTAAATTTGACCTTAAAGTATAAATATGAATACCTTACTCATCAATGTATCATCTAAATGATTGACCCTGTAAGAGAAGAGCTAAATCTGTATAATGAGAGTTACTATACTAATCCTACACTCCTTGAAGGTAATCTCCCTTCAAGGAGAAGAGTCGCTGGACCGATGGCAGCAAAATAGTTATGCAGATCTATGAGAGGTATTTTGTACTACTTTCAGCTTAACACCTATGGCTATAAAACAAACAGAAAATTATTCTCCTGCAAGTATACACTACTTCTCTCTGGCATCTCCTGAATAACAAAACGCAGCAAGCAAATTATACTCTAGTTGTTTGTGACTAAATTAGCCTTTGGGCTACCACTGAAATACTCATTCTACGTTTTAAATGAGCTGGTTAAAAACAAAATTTCTACTGAAAATTACATAAAAGATTTTATTAGTTTCCACCGATTTTTTTTTCCATACTCACGTCCACAAATAATATCTCATAGTGCATGCAAACCACCACATTTTAGTTAGCAAGTTTTGTATATCCCCACAATTCAGATCCATGAACAAAAGTTAGTAATTAGGTTTTGTACATGACTAATAATCAGTAACATCTTTACAGAAGCTTCTCTCCTCTCTTTTAAAAGCCTGTTTTATGATGGAAACCTAGTGCTCAGCCAGCCTAGACGAAGGGATAAACTACGCTGGCTTGAATCCAAATTTGAACATGCACAAAATGATAATCACCCCTTAAAAAACAAATCACTCCCTCCGCCAGGCCCTACATCCAAAAGACAGTAACTCTGTCAGATTGAAGTACTTTATTAAGCACATGTAACTTTTAAAATAATATAATACTGTGTAGTCCAATATTTAGATCAGTAAATGAGGATATCTTTTCCCCTGAAAGTTGTAAGATTATTTCAGAACTGTAACCGCTAGGTGCTGTTGACAGACCACATGCTGTTCTGCAAAGCAAGTTTTAGAATCAAATACTTTAATAATCCAGAATTTACAAACAAGAGACTAAGCTTTGCACAGTATAACATATATAATATATACAATTATACTCCATGTATAATATATATAATTATACTATTACTTAACTCTGAAGGATCCCAGCATAGCTGAGAGATTAATCAATCATCATCAACACAAGCACCCCACCAAAGACATAAATGACACTGGTGTAACATCCAAATTTATGTTTGGCTGATCGTTGTTCCTCCTGGAGGGTATTTTACATCTATTTTGCAACTAACGTGCGGTTGAAGTAGTTTAAATATTACATGTAAAATAGCAAAGGAGTTTTACAATACCCAATTTCAAATGAGACAGTCTGACGGAGCCGTAAGTGAAAACCGAAGAGATTTAAAATAAGCAGTCAAGTTCCGGTGACAGAGATGACTTACATATTTGGAGTCCCAAGCTTTCACTGGATCAGACCACGGGCCTGCTGAGGCCCATGTTCTCTCCACCAGCTGCAGCAGGCAAAACTACATGGTCAGAGGAGAAAATCCAGGCTACAATCTTTAACTGAAACCTCTCACACCACCCAGCATCCACAACAATGTTACAGATGTCAGAGCCCACGTTCTTGTCAATTCATTACTTGTGGACAGCTGTCACTGAGTGCATCTAAACCCTTTTTGAACTTGCCGGTACTATGTGCCTCTACAGCACCTTGTGCTGGTGAGCTCAAGAGAATTACCTGGATAGTAACTCAGCTTGAAATGGGTGAAATAAGAATATCCTACTAGTGTTAACGAGTACTCCCTCCTTTAACTTGCAAATTCTTGAGCTAGGTGTAACTGGTTCCGCCTGCTCCCGACCCCTGGTAGTACGGCTAGCATAACTAACGCCATTTTGTGAGGCACACAGCCATTCTCTGTGACCGAGCAGGTCACATATTCGTTCCCTTTCCCCTCATTCTCAGACTCTGAAGGTCCTGTGAACCAAGCAGACAAACCAAACAGACTACTTCCCCTCCCTATCAGCCTCAAGATTCCTGGGCGCCAGGCCGATTACTCCCTTCCCTGCCGGCCTTGACGGTCGCAGGCAGGCGGCCAGCCAGGTGTTGTTGACCCTGGCACAGAACAGAGAAGTGTAACAGCGCACAGAGCACTGTCCATAAAAGCAAGCAGTTACAAGTCCTAAGCGGGAACCTGGACCAGAACTGCTGCTGGCCAGCGAGACCCATGACCCCCTCGGCAGCCAGGGACGCCCCTACCATTGCCTGCTTCCTCCCGGGACTGAGTGAGTGACTCATCTTTTATATGACTTTGGAGTCTAGATTATGATTATTATATTGATACAACAAACCATATACCAAGATTTGACCTGATCTGCAGAGGGCCCAGGTGACTAGAAATTGTACGTTAAGTTGTACTATCAACTCTGCATTACGCTACTTATAGATTGGACTATATGGATTCTGTATTGTACTATATTGTAGTACCCGATTGTACTATACTGGTTTGTAGAAAACCTGTGCCAGTCTAATCATAAATTCTGTGCTATACTAATCATATCCTGCTAAGAAAATAAACCTTTAATCATAACTACGATTTAGAGCCATCATCATTCTGCCAAGGATCCCTAAAGGAACCTGCCTGTCCCCTTAGTGTTGGATGACACTAAGTTAGAAGATGGCAGTTTTTCTGCACCCGAAACTTACTTGGAATATAGCTGTGCATGATGGAAGACATTTTCAAAAAGACAGAAATTGCTTAGGAGTCTGCACCCTGGTGGAAAAGACAGTCAACAACCAGAATTTAGGGCATCTTGTCTAACCGCGAGCCATACTAATATGGGCTAATCCAAAACTCTGACTGTTCTTAACCCAGCACATAAATCTTAGTCCTATCAGCAATGCTACAGCAAGCCAATTCGAGAAGTAGCATCTTTTCAGCACAGAAATCCGTAGCAGCTACAGGGAAGTACTGAAGTGAATTTCATGCTAACTTTTATTACTGTAGCTATTTAAAGCTCCAATTCACAGCAGATAGGTATAGCAACGATGGTTAATGTTGACTGCTCACAAAGCCAGGTGCTTCTTTCCTCACCAGTTCCCAGTTCTTCCCAACCCCTCTCTAATAAGAGGCACAGCAGAAAGGGTATGTATTCACTTCCTTGTCCGCTAATGCTATTGAGACAAAAGCTCTGAATTATGAGCTGCATCAGTTACTGTGAGAAAAGGAGTGCATGCTGTAGTTTTAGGAGGGATTAAGTAACTGAAAAATAATCAACTCTAACAACAGGCAGCTCATTTCCACTTCATACATATTTATCTTGAAACTGTTAAAAGAATCAGAACGTGAAATGGTATATGTTTAACATTTTCACCAGCCTCTGGCTTTTAAAATACCAGATGTCTATATTTAACATTTCTGGGAGAGGGACAAGTATGTTAGAGGAATCAAGAGGATGGTAGCAAGTAAACTCAGTCTTATCATTCTAAGCAGCTTTGAACAAAAACTGGAGCAGCTTCTCATCAGCTTTACATTCTAAGAAAAGAGGCAAGGCTTGTTGAGCACTAGCTGCTGAAAAATATAAAGTAACATGTCAGACCCTGAAGGAATTTTAAGTGCTATTGGGTGAACAATTTATGACAATGCAAAACTCCACGCAGCTTTTTTTATAACAACACTTTCTCATTTCCCAGGATTCAGCTTTACTGCCAAATCAGAGTATGGTGAGGCTAAAAACTTGTTCCAATTTTAGCATTTGCTAGATTTCCCCTCTCAGCTTAGTTGTCTCCAAAAGGCACCCCCAGCCCTTTAAATTCAAGCTGAAAATCAAATACCTGTACAAGCATATCAGAAAATTTGTATTTCAATGTTACAGAGATCCAATTACAGTAAAAGGTGAAACTTTGCCGCCTCTGACAAGGGAAGTCAAAAGAGGATTATCTCTATATTTCTGTAAACAGGTCCTCCAAGGGTTAGTGAAAAGTTTCAGAGCTGCCTAAACAAAACACAGAATCAAAAATTGCATTGCACTGCAAAAATGTTGCTGCTTGCAGTTATTTTAACTATAAACCCAGTACTTCAATTAAAACCAACTCATCAACATTCAGATTAGAACATACACCCCAGAAAGCACTTGCGCCTTCATTGGTAACTGTATCATTAAACTACACATAGTTGTTTTTACATTGTCCTTATGCCCCGAACACTCCTCTGTCTACTGACTGAGCTTCATCTGGTCATCCCAGATTTAACGAGGACAACTGTCTTTTATGGCAAACAGTTGGTAAAACAATATCATCTATTCCCAGGTGTCAGGATTTCATACTTGTTTAATGCTTTTCCACTCCCAAAGCACTAAGTTCCACCAGAAGAATAGCTGAAGCCCTGATAGAAAAGGAAAGAGAGGAAAAACCCTATATAGTGTTATTTGGGGTTCTTTTTTGTAAATGTTTCGTTAAAGTTTTGTTAAAAACAAAACAAAACAAAAAAAACCCCACACACATCTCCATTCATACAATTTTCCAAAAACAGGCAAGTTAATTTTACTAACTACAAGAACTAACCCACTAAACACGTATTTGGTTAAAAAGATCTGTTACTATAATTTTGCGCAATAATCGGAAAGAAACATTTTCAAGAACAACATACACTGATTAAATTTACTGGTTCTTTAAATGCACTGCATCTTTAGATAAACATCAACATTCGAAGCAAAGAAATATTTTGCAACATATCCTTAATACAAATTGCCATTACACAGGCTACAAGACTGATCACATCACTTTGATGTCTGCTTATTAAAAATTCAGTTGTTACCATATCTTTTTAAATTATATTTTCTTTTCTGATTATTGTTCTCCCTTCCTAAGTCCATCCTCTAGGACTTTTATGCATATGCTGCAGCCCTCATATTCTTAGCAGAAGTTCTTTGTCCTTCAGTATATTCTGTAGTTTCAGCAGATGCATACTTAACCTTCACGTGCCAATCTAGAGCAAAAAAATTCTTCCCCAACACTAACAGGCTAGTGTAGCATCCCTAGCACTACAACCCTTTCCTCATACAGAAACACCATCATGCTTGCTCACTATACAGAGAATTCGCATAGCTATTTTTCCAGGTGGCCCCATTTCCGCCCCAATTAACTCAATAACTAGAAATGCCTTATATAACAGCAGAAAGCTACAGAAAGTGTTAATCACACTTTTATCTTACTAAAAATAGGACACATACAGGAAGTCTGCTAAACTTCCCATTTTCTCTGCTGTGTAAATAAAATGCTCAAAACCTTCCCCTCAATACATATTTCCACTGGAAAACCCCCCATTAGTATCCACGTACTGCAAGCTAGAATTACTTCTCAGCTCGGTGCAAGTTAGTCCTGAAGTACAGCCACCATAATACATATTCTTTAAAGCATACCTTATTTCAGTTACAATTGATGTGAGTATTTTAATCTAAAATTAACTGGTGCAGAGCTAATTGATTTTTCATTCATGACATAAGAATAAACACTATTTCATAAATTAAGTGTGCTTTTCAAGTAGTGTAAGAATTAAGCCATTGGACAATACACTTTTCCACACAACTAGTCGAAACAAATTGCAAGTTCAAGTCTTGCTACCATCAAAATAACATCACACTGAATTACCAAAAGTTACCTGAACAGTTTGAATATTCACTAATCACTAAATCAATTTTTAGAGGTCTCTCGCCAAAAAGATTCTTTTGAAATGCCTATGTAAAGCCTCACTATGGAAATACTTGTTCTACACTTCAAGGGAAATAAAAGCACAGAAGTACTATAAATTAAATGTGTTAAAAAGGAGCAGTAGGTTTTAACGGTTCAAGTAGACTAAAAAAATTAATGGAAAATTCTCTCTTTAAATACATTTATCATGGTTAGAAATAGATTTTGCCTAAGAAGCCGTAACCTACATTTTCTCATCCACACACCAGTTTCAGTGTTTCATGGTGCTCTATGTGGAAAGAGAGTTGTTAATGGTACTACATCATTTTACAGTTACATGAAACTCCATCCTCTCTGAAAATGAGAAGAAACTATTAACTTGGAAACAGAGTTGTTAACACAGTAGATTCCCAAACTGTTTTTAATATGAATGTATGCATATCCCCATACATTAAATATTTACAAATCATACCCTACGATATGCTTGAACGTGCATGTCAAATGTAACTTTTTTAGGCTTAAAAATTACATTTCTGTCCCCACAAATAGACGTGAAGATGATTAAGGCTGTGCAAAAATTCTTCTGTTTCAGAGTCATTTCTGCAGCCTTAGTACTGCATAGTAACATTTTTGCATTACAAATTTTACTTCTGGTATTTAGATAGTACATTAAAGAACAACACACAAATTATTTCCTGCTACTATGGATAACAAGCAATAATCTAGTCTTTAGTACTCTAGTTATGTTCAAGCATAAATCCTGCCCTAACATGAACATTAGGAAAGAATTTTTCACAGAAAGAGTGGTTGGGCATTGGAATAGGCTGCCCAGGGAGGTGGTTGACTCACCATCCCTGAATGTGTTTAAGAGACGTTTAGATGTGGTGTTGGGGGATATGGTGTAGGGGAGAACTTTGTAGAGTAGGGTAGATGGTTGGACTCGATGATCCCAAGGGTCTCTTCCAACCTAGACAATTCTATGATTCTATGATTAATACACAGCTTTTTTTTAAAAAAAAAACAAAACCTGCCCTTGTATTTTCAGTCTTTTTTTTTTTTTTAGAGGAATGATCAGCACAGTCTGAGATACAGTTTCACTTTCTAGAACACATTTGTCACTAGGCAAAAAACATGGTTGCACAAATTAACACTATGCTACGTTCTATGTATCTACTTCCACATACTCTCTAAAAACCTGAAATGATAAACAGAAGGCACAACTACAACATTCTGAATGTTACTGGTCCCAGTCTTGGAACTGCCTTTCACTTGGCAAATTTAAGATGAAAGGAAGTCCAAGAAAATTGGTAGATGGCAAAAAAAAAAACCACCCCACCACCCCGACCAAAAAAAACCCAAACACACATCCCACCCCACACATTCAAGCACTACCTCAAATACTGTATCAAGACATACTAGAGAAACATCTATGTAAACTAACTGCAAGAATATTGCATTGAGTTTATCTAGATAAAACATTTGGTATATATACAATACCTTGCTTTCCTCAACTTCAGGCCTTACAATTTTCTCTTTTTATTGCAATACTAAAGCTACTTTCAACTGAATCCTATTTTCAGGCTCTTATCACAATGACCTTTTTTTTTCTTCTCATCTTTTTTTCAAGTTGTCAGGTGCAGTTAATTATGTATCAGCAGATATTTCTATATTCTACATTACTATATTCTGCAATCAGACAGAATTATTATTCCCACAAATCAATTGACAAAGCTATAATAGCTAAAATTTTTTATAGAAATCAACAACTAAAAAAAAAAAAATAATGAAGCAACTCCACATCATGTGACTAATCAGATTCAGCAACCGTCCAGGACATGCTTTAGAAACCCTTAACTTTACCTTTTACATCAAAGATTCTAGATTTGCTGTAATTTTACTGGAACCTCTGAATGTACTTTTCCCATCAAGAATTTATGGTGTAACGTTCACATTACTTGCAATAACACTATTTGTAGTATAACTTCTACAAAAACACAAACACACCTGCTCCAAAGCACTTACAAAAAAAGCATATTGTACATGACAAATGCTCGTTAATAAAAAGTACCTCAGGAATTAAATTTTACCTGATGGAACAGCTGCGCTGTTCTGGTGGTTTTCACCAGGCGACACAAATAAGTCTTCCTCCCCTTCAGTAGATGAACTGGAAGAAGATTCACTACTGAGATCATTCTCACTGGAACTGCTAGAGCTGGGTAGTAAAGCATACTTTCTTCGAGCTAACACTTCCCGCTTTTTCCTCTGCATTAAAATTCGTTCTTTTTGGTTCTGCGTCCGCTGTGATGAACTTGTTTTCACAAATCTCTTCCTATATGGAAGTCTTCTCAAAGAACTGTTGTGAAAACAGGGCCTTTTCATTAATAACCCAGGTACAGAGTCTGCCTCGGTCCGAGGCCACTTGTGTGACCTCGCGCTATGAGTTCTACTTGTAGTATTCAACACTGCCTGAGGGTGTCTCACAGAAGCATCTTTTTCTTCATCAGATGTTACTGTGTCGGAGTCTCCAAAATGTAGGCTAGACGAAGGCGAAGAGATACAGTCACTAAAAGAAGAATCGTTGTCTTCACTCTGTGTTTCTAGATGCTGTCTTAATCCTAAGATTCCTTGGTTTTCTTTATCAGGACAATTTTGAGTATATGAAGGACCAGCCTGCTGGCTCTTGCGTTTTTTTCGCACCACAATACTTTTGTCTTGGTCTGTACGGTTGCCATTCATGTCCTTCTGCTTTTGAGAATCACCACATAAGTGAGAGAACTCATTCCCTACTTTACTGGCAATCATCTCAACTTCTGCAGTGAAGCTTTTGGCTGCCCCAATAGGCTCAGGGTTCAAGAGGATCCCCTTCAGACTCTCCTGTCTCTTTGGTGCATCAGAAGAAACTTCACTCTTCATATCCGCTTTTAGAGTATAAACTATATTACATTCAGGAGTCCATTTAGACATGGAAAGTTTTAAGAAAGGCCTAGAAATAAAAATAGATATGCATCAAGGAAAAGAAGCATCAGATTTTTCAAGTGCAAAACTGAAATAAGAGAAAAGGCATTTACTGCTAAGACTAAACCCCATGGGAAAAGCAAACCAGCAGTAACTGAAATACAATTGTTTCATAATATTAATAGTACTGCTTGACAATGTAATTTTGAATTAAGACAGAACTCTTATAACTTGCACTGAAGGGAAGTTCTTATAGTCAGTGAAAACATTATCACTTTCACAGACCAAGTATCTATGTATGTCGCCTGCAAAATGTATGGATGATGTCTGTTTTACGGCTGCTTAAGGCCGAGAGCTTTACAGGCTACTGGTTACAGACGTTACCTAAGTCCAGCTAAATAGCTCCAACAGCCATCAACTAAACTGCATGCTTAAACAAGGCCTTCATCTTCCCCTATAGCTGTAAATATGGATAGTAAATACCTGCAGTATGGTGACAACTGAGCTATAAAAATCAGTTACTTTGAATTCACAGTTCATTTCTGACAGGAAAAGGAATAAAACAGGAAAGATTTTGAACCTTATTATTTTGAGGTAAAGTAATAGAAATCCATTATTACCTAGGGTTTCTTTAAAAAAACCCACCAGACATTAATAGTATACAGTAGTGTACAAAGCTATTTTCGGTCCATGTACTTTTGACTCTAACCTGTGACAGAAACTGAGTATATCATATCACATGTTCCCTTAATAGTTAGTACCAGGCAGGTTCCCCTCCCTGTCAAAATATTACGCTGTCAACACACAACAATGTGACGTTAGCCTCAAAACTATTTCAAAGAACTTTTGCACTGGAAGGCTACTGAGAGACACAGGCAACAGGAACCTTAGCAGCATATTCATCTTCAATCTGCTTCATCTGGCATCTCTGCCTTCTGTTTAAATTCCCAAAAGGAACTGACAAAAGACTTTGGTTCCCACTGTGATAACCACTGAAACATTCTTTACTGTAACCAGTATCACTTTTTTGTGCCTCAGATGAATAAGGCTACAGTATACATTTGACACTCGCACTACTTAAGCAGTTAAGTGCTTTCTCTTTTCTCCCTCCCTCACCACTTGCTTGAAGGAACACGTCCTATGCTCTTACAGAAGAAATGTTTGTGCACTGAACCAGAACACAGAGCTGACCAATCTGACAAATTTCCCAACCAGATCAGACACCGATCCCATTCATCCCATAAGCACAGAAACAGCTATAACTGGCTTACAGCAGGTTGTGCTGAACTACCAGAGGGCTGCTTAAGAAAAATCTGTCCAACTATACCTTCTGTGGAAAGGAGGCTCCTTAAGCAGCACAGCTGGAACATGCACGAAGCCACAAAAAAGCCTAAGGTGGCAACAGAAAAATCTATGGCAGGTTAAGTAGCCCTTTTCTCATCCTCAGAAGGTCACCTTTAAGGCAGTATTTTTGGTCTGTTATTTATGCACCAGTGTTTTACAGAAATGCAACACTTAATCTTTTCCATAGTCCAAAAGCAAGCCAGCCCCTCCCACAATAACCCTGTATTTCATCACTTTTTTTTTTTTTTTTGAAACTCCACAAAGTATTTTGATTTGGAAAAAAAAAAAGTTTATTTATTGAGAGAGCTTATGCTCTTTGAACACAGCCACAACTTAACCATCATATACTGTGTCCAGCCTATACACAACAGTTTCCTGTCCTTTTAGCATGATAAATTAAGGGGACAATTTTATTTAATTCTGAAGTTTTCTTAAGAAACACAAATCTGAACATTTTCTCATTATGTGAGCACTATCAGGGGCTGGATTACCAAGGGCTCAGTTTTACTCATTGGCAGGCTCCTCCCAGAAATTTCTGCATTCTGAATGTGATTATCTTTGTATATGAGCTCTGTTGACTACAGCACAGAGGCCACTGTGCTGAAATACAGATAGAGCTATTTAAGTTACAGCAAAAAAATTAAAGCAAGAAAGTTTACACTTTGAGAAACGTCAAACTACTGTAAGATGACAAAAAAAATCGGGACCACCACACAGTGAAAACTCATGCACTCGAAACGCTATTCACTTGCTTAGTTTTATTCCAACAAGCAGCCTAGACACAATAGCCAGTTAACTCAGATTCAACCATTTTGTATATTTGCACTCTTACAACTGTGGAAAAGTCTGCAGTAATTAAGTAATCGAGAACTCTTTATTTTTGCTAACCAACAGAGAGCCCGAAGGGCTGCTTAGTCATGGGAGAGCTGCTGGCTTCCGATTAAAAATTACACAACAGCTTAAACATCAGTATATTTTTTGACATGAATGGCAGCAATCAACAATGACAAATCGTCCATTCCTTCAGTATTTAGAAATTCTATTACAAACCTGAAAAGAAAAGATTTGACCAAAAAAGACAGAAGCTGGAAGAAGAGCTTACCGTTTAACTAGATTCCAATCCATTGCAAGTATTTTCAGTTGTTAGGCAAAAGAAACACCCCTACTACATGTAAGTCCAATGCTTTTACATAGAAGACAGAGTTTAAGAGGGACTACAAAAATATTACACAAATAATTATGACTCATTAGAATGAGATCACCTACTGTTAAACCTTTAGAAGATACTACAAAATTTCCAATTTAAAGCAGTCCTCAGACGCTTTTTCAAAAAGAAGCAAGACACAGTAAGTAAGCTCTATCAGCATTAACGTTCCTCTGTCCCAATCGAAACCTTTGCCTATTAATTTACAGAATTGAGACTTTGAGAGGAAAAATGGGGTAGTATCTTCTTTCAAGCCATTTTAAGTAAAGACTTAATGAAGAGCTGTTAAGACAGCTACCTGAAAACTACAAATAGTTATTCCAAGTTCCTCTCTAGTGTATGACTCGACTCAGAATCATGAAGTGTATATAACTTTATCCATTCATGTCAAAAAATAAAGACCTTTGACATTAATCACACCAAGACACACAGTGATGCAAGAAAATTCATGCAAACTGGGGAAGTCCCTCAAAATTGCAAAGTCAAAAAACAAGCTCCAAGTTTGAGATCTTTCCAGCAGACAAGTTTATGATCAAGTATAAAAGCAGAACACATTTGAGTCATAAGATGGAGCGAAGTATTTTGACATTAAGAATTAGCTCCATTACTAGTAATCAAAAAGTATGACAGCATTAAAGCACTATAAAACAGTGAAATGGTTGATTACACAACATTAACTCAATTTTTTGGTGTAAATTCGGTTGATGAATACATGCAATCCAATATATCATTACTTTGAAAATGTATTTTCAGTTACATTTTAGAATATCACCAACTCCCTTCACCATCAAGAAACAATCTCCTTTTTAGGTGTCAAAAAGCACCTTGATCAATTCTCTCAAGCTTGGCTACAGTAAGTAGACACTGCTTTGACACGTGACCAGCCAACCACTTTGCAGAAAACACCTATCTTAAGCACACACTTCCTACATAACCCCAAATTACTGGTCTCTGTTGTTAGTGTAATACATACACCTAAATCCAGCTAGCCAGATAGTTTCTTCAGCAAATATCTAGACTTCTAGCCAATTTGATGTAACGCTGTGAACAAAAAAAGCTTCATTTACAAAAACAGTTAGTACTCTATTTCCTCATTTTCCCCTATCTTCAATTTCCTGTGCCTCTATCACTACAAACGCAGTAACTTCCCCTTGTCTGACGCACTCGGCACCACTCAGACCCTAAAAGTCCTTACAGGCCACTTGGGTACCCACCAGAGTTGAGCCTAGAGGCCAGTGCAAACAATTCCTAGCATGACAGGTCTCCAGACTACCAAGAGCTTGCAGAACATACTGTCGTCATAATCTCAGAAAGAACTCAGCAATTCCACTTCCACAAAAATTCCGCGCTGTCTTAGACCACTTACGTACTTGACCCAAGGACCCAAGAATGATATCAAGCAAGAGAATGTTTAAGATTGTCTCAGAAAGGAAGTTTTTATCAGTTGCATTTGTAGTTCCATATTCAGTCCTCTTATTTTCTTTGCATATGTTCACTGAACTCACGATTAACTTTTAAAATTATTTCCCTACCCTAATATGTGGCTTTTATCAGATTTTACTGTTAACATTATTTTTACTCTGACAAGCTAAGAGTGGTACTGTTATCTTCAGGAGAAAACCTCACAGTTGAGGTTTGGCATGCACAAAGAAATCTTTATGTTGTGTACACTATTCCTACCACAGTACTTTTTTTGAATTGGCAAACATGGCTATCAAGAGCTCAAAGAATGGACCAGTGAATGAAAGTATCGCACGAGCTGTATTTTAGAACACCAATGATCATTTCTTTCATCTCATTAAAAAGATACATTTTTATTCTTTTGGCAAGACTCTTCCATCAGATGAATCAAGACACCAAGAAACAAGATAATAAAGAAGCTTATAAAATTCGTACAAGATCTTCAGCAAAAATGAGACAACCTAAGTACTACTACTTCCCTTTCTCAAGGGCAGAGAGCCAAACAAGACTGATTCATACATGACCCTGATGCAATGGAGGTTGACAGAGGACTTGGAGCCATATGAGAAGCTGCACCACCAACACAATCCCATGAAGATCAAATCTCAGTGCTACCATGCCCTGCTCCAACAAAAATAAAGAACTCGCTGAGCAGTTTGTGAAAAAAATCCACTTGATAGCCTAAAAGGGGCAGTCATGCCCTATTCATTTCATTCCTATCAAGCAGGGACAACCTGTACAATGCAGAGTAAGTAGCAAGAACACAAACATCCAATATTCAGTTCCACTATCAGCAAAAGAAGTGCAATCAGATTTTGAAACTTTCTTGCACTGTTCTTCACTTTTGGTTGCTCTTCATTTTCACCACTTCATGAGACACACGGTGCTCTTTTAAAGCTTGCTTTAACGACTAAATTTTAGCATACTACACATTGGTCCTGTAATCTTCGCTGGAAAATAAAGCAATTGATAGTTAAAGATCTATGCGTCTTTATAAAACAGCAACAAGCAGAAGGTAATTGGAAACTATCATATTTGCTTTGATATTATGTCACAAACACATCTTTATTCACGGGACAATATAAAATACCATTACAAACCACTCTCAATTTCCTTTGTTTGCTTTAATGCAGGCACAGTGATGACAGATACTCCAATTTTTGAATGACAAAATTACCTGAGAATTCTCCAAGCAACTACTTATCTCTTGTCCTAGAGAAAGGTACAGTATTTCAGAATAACATGCATAGCATTAGTTACTAACTGCATGATAATGTTCTGGAGACAGGTTCTTGCCTACGGTCTCACAAAGAGTCTCCATTACATCCAGCCCAGACAGAAGAGTTTGTGCTTTGCAGAGGGGTGCTACAGTTACATGAGCCTGCAAGGCAGGCTTACTCGCCCCTTGCAGCCAATTCTAGTAACCACCACTGGCTTGGAAAGTCTACTCTTAAAGTGAAACAATGTTATTTCAAGTACAGTACCACTCTTACTAACCTTCGCAATGCCATCTCAAGGATAATTCAGACCACAGTAGCTGTACTGTAAAGTACTGTAACCAACAGTATCCATCCTCTGGACCAGCAAAGCCTCATTAATTTTACATCTGAAAAAAAAAATCCTCCGAGACCTTCAAGGTTTGTTTCCTCATGCATAAGTCAATTCAGATCAGTAAAGCAATTATCTTGTAACAGAAACATCAGGCCACCTATAGAATAGCTACAGAATGCCTCCGTTATGCCACGTTATCCACCTCTGAGACTTACCACCACTGCATTCTTATGGAGACACTATTGAAAGCATATATCTCTCTCTCACATCTTCTAACAGAATCCAGTACAGGACAGCTACAAACAGAAGAGCTCTTCCCTAGGACTGGATCTATGGCCTGGCTCCAGCTGGAATAGACAGAATGCACAGAGCACGCGCAGCTGGAAGCGCCTCAGCTAGATGAGCTGGCAGGCTAAGAGCAATTCTGCAGAGAGTTCTACAAACAAGTTAGTTCTCCTGCAATACACTATGAATCAGTCCAAGACCATAAGGCACCCACAGAAATCCTAGCCTCAATCAAGCACCAGTGAAGCATTAGCATGCCCATACCCACCTGGGCAAGGAATCCGCTTGGCTTTGCACAACGGATGCAAGCAGGTGGATTTGATAAACATGGTGTTCACAAGCACATTCTTCAGTCTAGACATTTCTTTGCTCTGTCCTAGGCTTAAACTCAGTTAGCTACATTAACACTATGTAAATCATGGTCTTAAGACATAAGCATTATGATTTGGCAATCAGGAATGTTTTGGCTTCAGTGAACTCCAAGACAAACATAACAGCAATGAACTTGGGAATAAGGAGTTGTAGCTTTATAAAAGAATGACAAAATACACTTTTTTATTGGAGCCTAAGATCTTAACTAGGAATTCTGCTTCCAGAGGCAGCTAGGGAAGTTCTGAGTTACACACCCATCAAAAATAATTTAAAAATCTATTTCTTAGTCCCACTGGCAGTTTTGACCTTTGAGGTACATGTAGCTTCTCTCAATGCAGTGTCATTTTGCAAACACTTCTTGATAAAGCTTTCAGGAGCAAAGTAAGATGTGATCTTTGCCACAACTGCTAACAGGAACCTCACAAGTGAGAATTATGAAATTAACCATTAGGACAGTTTTATGCTGTTCTTCAGTAAACCTGTGATAAGTAGGGGATTTTTTAGATACTAAACCAAGTAGATCTACCAGTTTAAGAGGGAAGGACAGCGTAGCAGACTTCTCTCCTCTTCGTCCAGTACAGCCAAGTGACAGTGGGTAAAAGCAAACATTTTACTTGACAGCGGCCAAGTACTAGGACTGCACTTTATTGGCAAAAGGAAAAATACAGAAGGAAGTCTCTTGCTAGCAAAGTTGTGAACCAGCCTTCTCAGATTTCACTTGATAAACACTTACTAAAGAAGACATCCCTCTAATTCACTGTAGTTACTTTTCCAAATAGCATAAACTATATAAAACATGTACACCTGGAAAATAATCTTGTTAGCAAAATTTTGAGTTAGTGAAAGAAATGTTTTCCTTTCTTCCCTCCCCTCTGCTCCATTACGGTCTCTGTTAGGCCTGACATCAGCCCACCAAGAAAAACACTCATCTAAATTTAAGCCTGAAAGAAGTTCGCTAGTGTAACACTTTGGCTGTAGATACAGTTTTTGTTTCTTTAAAGAGCACTGTCGACTTTGGAAGCAGCTGATCACTGTCACACTGACAAAATTTAAGAGACTACAACTGGGAGCAATTATCCTATCCCTATGTTGTACATGTGTCCCATATGACACTACTCAATATACATGTTTCTAAATCTCTTCTAACCTCACTGACACACAAACAGCTAAAGCACTACAGATCTGATGATAAAACTGACCTAAAGGAGGTTCCACATTAGTAAAGCTGTGGGGAAATCTTTATACAATATCTGCCTATGGCATATCCATCTCTCTGTACTATCCCCATTGTTTACAGGTGAATTAAAACTGTCCCATTCCCGGTCCCACCCCTACCATCCACCCCCCAGCAATGTTTTCCCCATTTATTCAACTGCTTGACACCTAAGCCTCCATAGTTCATCAGCTAGGCAGGGGGGCACTATTACCTGTATCTTCTCAAAAGATATTTCCTCTAATGGTGAGGACATAAAAAAAATGAAATGAAAGATTCTTTATCTTGGGAAAAAAGGCAGTAACTGCTGTCAGCTAAATATTATTGCAACACAGCCACCTCCACTGAAAGACATGACTGTTATAATTGATCTGGTTATGTAGGTCTACAAAGTTATTAATTTGAAGATAAAGTACACGTCACAGATATGTTAAGATACACTCTTAATACACTTTTACAAAAGCTATCACTTCATAAAAGACACATTTCTGAAAGGTCAGAATGTTCCCATCCAGATTTTGAAAGGACACGTGAAATATGCACGAATACTAAGAGCTGTTGTTCACCCCTGGGCTCCCAATACTAGACATAACCACAGCTCTAGCTGCCAGGGCTTCAACCATCAATAAAAATAAACAGATTTTTAAATATGTGAGACTTCAAGAGTTTTAAACAGGAAGCTTGGTGTCTTATATACTTTTATTTAATTAAAGTGAAATGCAAAATATGCACACAGCCTTTCCTGTCTTATGAACTCAATAGGTCATTTCATACTGTGGATGACAGCATGGGACAGGTGACCAGATGCTCCCTTTATCAAACGAGGGAAAGATGTGATCTTGGCTATCAACCCTTGCACATCAGCAAGAGTACAAATCTGAATTGGTGATAACCTTGGCTAACAGCCTTTTTGGTGAGTTGTGGAGTGGTTTTTTTTCTTTGGTTGTTTTTTTTTGTTTTTTCTCCTTGGATAGTCCCTCTATCCAATAAAAAGATGAGTAAAAACATCTAAAATGGTGGAAAACTACTTTGACAGCAAGGACTACAGGTATGTGAACTATAAGAAGCTTTAATTTTTGTTCTTGAGTGACAAAATATTCCAATCCTTTAAATATTAATTGTCCTCAAGAACATTTCTACTAAGTATCCAAAATTAATCTGTCTTTGGAATTTTCTACCAGTTACAAAGACAACGTGAAGTCTTATTTCACCACCTGAAAACCTAGTATTCCTTTATTAGTTTATAATACAGATATTTCATCATGATAAATGCTACCTACATCTCCATGCTGAACAGTAAATTCTTATCTTCTTTTGTCAAATATTTGTTTCTGAAGTAATCGCGTTAAAATCAAAGCTGGGCTATTACAGCAAGATCTTACCTCCTGCATTACATTTTCTTTTGGAGGAGTACTTGAGTATCAGGAATTAAGGGTATCACTTAATCAGCTAAAGCAATCAGGCCTTGCTTATCATTTCACAAAACCATTTCAAGCCATGGAGGAGCTTACTCAAACAACACAAAAATTCCACAAACATATGGCTCAGCCCTAATCACCGAAACAGAGACACTTAGAAAAAGTACAGAGATCCTTAACACCTGCCCATTTGAATAAGAGTTACAAACCTACGTACCTCTGAAGATCCTGGCCTACATTTCTGTGAATGAACGTTGCTTCCTTGTTTATCAGGCAAAGAGCATCTGACAATGATTTTTGTTTTTTTAATATGGGTTAAGAAGCTGAATACCAACTTTGCAAACAAAACAAATGACGCTATAACAAACCCTATTACACACACAAATAAAACTAATTTCCGTAAGGGAAAATTTGTGCCCAATTTTCAAGCAGACAAAACCCAACCGAGTGCTGCGGCTTCCCGCAGTGAGGATACCGCTTTGTGCGTCAACGAGGCACCGAACGGAAAAAAAAAAAAAAAGATGAGGGTGAAGCTCCTACCCG
>NW_009648526.1:3548033-3556228 GCF_000708025.1 Charadrius vociferus | reverse complement strand
CCCCCCTCGGTGGCGCCCCTGTCCCCCGGCCTGGCCGCAGCCGTCCGGACGCCGGTGACACGCCGCGAAGCGGGCGACGTTTTGTTGTTGCGCAGCCCCCGTCGCTGCCGCCGCTCCCTCCCCAGACGCAGCGCGACACTCGGTGGTGCTTTACAGCAGTCCGCAAAGCGCAGCCGCGCCGGTTGGCGCCCCGCCTCCCGTCAGGCGGCGCCGCGCCCCCTGCTGGGCGGAAGCGGGGAAAACGCAGCCGGAGAGAATCCATGGAACCGGCACAAGCGGGTAAAACAACACAGAAACTGGTCCTCGAACAAGGGAAAAAGGCTTTAAGGAAAGATTCTACTTCAAAAAATGCCTACCTCAAAAGAAGGTGTATTTCAAGGGCAGGAAAAGAGACTAGTCGGCAAAGGAACACCCAAAGATGCCAGAAAATGTAGAGAAAATGTGCAAAATGTGCCAGACCGTGTAAATGATATGAAAATAAACAAGTTTTTCAGCTTACGCATAACACTACAGCAAAGGAAAAACTGAGAGCCACGTACAATGACGGTGGAAAAAAGGATTGCAGGTGATGTCACGTGGCTGCGGAGCCAAAACAATAATTAATTTCAGTTTTCAATAGAGACATAAATACAGCCCATCCAGCATTAACTTCCTGCCTTTTTCTACACAGTTTGGTTGTTTTTTTAGTTTTTAAATCTAGGAATGCAGTATGTGGCATCCGACCCGACTTCAGTAAGCAATGACATTGGCCCACATATGAAGTAACAGCTGAAACGGGGGAGAACAGGGAGCAGAACAAAAATTAGAAACACGACTAAACGGCTCGACAGGAGATCACAAGGGACAGCAGAAAGAAGGTGGTACCCTATTCGATGGAGGTCACCAATGGCTTGATTGTGTGAGCAATGTTAATATTTTTCACTAATGACTGGAACCAAAGTTGAAATACGCTAATAAAAATCAGGGGGGGGGAGGGGAATTAAAAAATAAAATTCAAGATAACACATGGGAAGAACTGAATGACCTTGAAGACCAGACAAAATAGGAGCAAGGTGAAAAAAAGCAGTCTAAAATAAAAAGAATGTGCACTTGAATGTAACTGACTAAATGTTTTGGTATACGTTGGGTATTGGTCAGGTAGAAGGCAGTACCATGAGAATTTCACCAAAGTATGTAATTAAGAAAATGACCAACAGCCAACAACATGATGTAGCCATGAAAAAAGCAAACCTCTACTATATTTTAGTGTAAATATTTTTCAGAGAAAAAGAGAGAGGTTTCAATACCTGATGTAGTCTTACAAATATTTTACCCAAGTTTTTTTTATATGTATTCAGGGAAGATGAACTCTAATCTTAACAGGACACTCAAGGGAACATAACATATAAAATATGAGAGGAAGTTAATGAAATTTGGCTGGATTATCTTAAGAAATGAGACAGAGCAGCACCGTCTATAAGCTCATCAGAGGCTAATACCAATTAAAAAAAATACACCAACTGGTTATACATTTACCTATTTACTTAACAGTCATTTTGAACAATCATGCCAAAAATGACAGCAAGGTAGTTCTTGGCAGATAAAATGTACAGAGTCACTCAATGCTCACCAACTGAAAGACTTACAAGGACCATCTCAAAAACAAAAAAACCAAGGGGCTATAGAGTGGCTAGAAATTTCAGTTCCGAAACCTAAAAGCAATGCATGGTAAGTACAGATACTCTTGATTCTCTCCCAGTGCAATGTCAGAGTGGCCAGATGATCTATAAATGCATTACCTGTCTGATTTAGCAGACCTTTCCTCCTTGGGTAAATTAAAATAAATTAAAGGCAGAATTTGTAGGATCTTTATTAGCTATGATTTCTTAATTCCTGTTTCACCATGGGCTACCAGCTGACAAGAATCTACTAAGTTGTGGGCCAATTCATGCTTAAATTAACACTTTATAGAAATTAGTTTATCAATTATTGACTGGTTATTAACATAGTTTTTGAAGAAAAGTGATGGGGAAAATGCACTTCAATGCCCAGAATTATTGACAATTATTTTAAAATAGCTGGTTTGGGGTTTTTTAATTATTTTTAACCTCTATCTATGCCCTTTGATATATTTCTTGAAGTTACTTCTGCCATTATTTTGGGATCTTGCAGAGACACAGTTGCCTTGAAAATATTTTATTGATTTCTTGGACAAAAACAAAGGATTCTCCTTTTCACACTTAGCTACAGAAAACCAAAAGGTTAAATTGATTCATTCTAAATCACTAATGCAAATTTCAGAGCAGCTTTCAGGTGTCATCAATTCACACTGAACTCTTCAACTTCATCTAACTAGAGCTAAACAAAACCATTTATATGTGCACCCCAGGGCCTGGCAAAACTAAAGACATAGAGAAGAAATTATCTTATCTAGGATCAAAATAATGCCAACCAGCAGGAGATTGCACTTTACATTTTTGGCAAAAAGACAAAAATCAAAGCCAACCCCTATCTTGAGGTACCTTCAGCAGCTCAGAGTTGGACCCAGTTCCACGCAGAAGTGCTGTTTCGGTTTGCTCGCTCAGGAAGGAAAGCCAGGCACAGCTCTTTCCAGATGCAAACACCAGCTTCTGGAACGCAGTCCCACCGGGCATGTGGCCAAGACACACGCTGCACTCTTTTGGAAAGATATGTCTTTGCTCAGAGTGCTGTTAACTGCGAGCCTGGTAGTGCCCAGGACAGTACAAACAGCACACGCTTATAAATCTCCTGCCTATGTACAAGAGTATGTACCTCCTGTCACAAATACCACTTCTGCAGAAGCTCAAAATCACTTGCAGCCCAGGTTTTAATCCAGATGAAACAGCCCATCCTTGATATTTACATCATCCGTAGTTGTGTAGACTTAAAATGAACTATACTTAAGCATACATTTAAATGTTCGTGTTATGTCAATTTACAATTACCAGTAATATTAACAAACTGTAAAGCCTCTCATAGTAGTATGCTGTGAGGATAATACAGAAAAAAAAAAAAATCTCAAAAATTGTGGAATTGCTATTCAGATGATACAAATTGTCACAGCTCCAGTCAGTCCAGATGAAGGTGTTACAGTGAAAACCGGAGAAATAAGGAAGAGGATAAAAAACGCTGCAAAATTTGTACTATGAAAAATTGCTAGCAGGAAACAAGAAAAGACTGATGTATTTGCAGAGTCAAAAATAAAACTCGACAGCTGACTGTGCTATATATTTTATGGGGATAAATACAGGGAATTTTCTAATGTGATTGATCTAAGAGCTTTCAAAAGCACTGAAAAATAACATGCACCACTTAGGTTACTCTATTTTAAAGATATATGGAAGAATCAAATACCTGATGTTACAGTAAAACATAGATAAAGAAATAACCCACTGGTAACTCATTTAATTTCATATTGTACAGCCTGATAATGCTTTAAAAGGTTAGAAACAGCATTTTCATAACACATTACTTCAGAAATTATGCAAATCCCTACTAAAATCTCAAGCACTTATATATTCTGAATACGATATTTTAAGTATTTAAATTGTCATATAATTAAGAAGGTGTGGCACATATAATTACTTAGAAATAGCTACTTTGTTGACGGTATTTTAATGGGTCTTTTTCTTATCAAAAAACAAATACACCACCAACCTGTTAATAGAAAGATCACACAAGATATTCCTTTATATTCTTTCAGTGCCTGTACAGTAATGGGGCCAAATGTATTTTTGCATTTTAATGATGAATCAGCAGCTATTTTTAGGGGCAATTAGGGCAATTAGGTTTAAACCAAATAAAAACATACTGCATTTAATGATCTGATTTTACACTAAGAAATTCAATAGCCACTTCCTACCATGTACGTATACTTTCAGTAGTAAAATAAAGGAAAATATTTACCTTTGATTTACAAGTAATTATGTTGTTCTCCTTGCTATTCTGTAGAATTATAACAAGAGCTACTTAGACTAGAAGTTCACTTCTACAGCCTTCTTCTGACTGCTCATCATACAGTATATCAATAATACATCAAAAAGAAAAATATGCATTCGGAGTGGAAAAAGCTATTTTTTACAGCAGTGATGCGTATTAAATTATCAGTGATTCTTAATCTCAATATATTATCAGGCATTCACTGAAAACATCTCAAATGTTATTATTCATTCTTGCTTTGTCTGCAGAGGAGAGAAATAGCGGAGCAAGCACACCAGCTAATAATTTTTAAATGTAAGCTTGACCAGAGGTTTGAATACAGTCAGGCTGATACCAAGAATTACTAAAAGCAAAATTTGAAATTGTAGCAACGAGGCAATGTAACATGAGAACTGGGACAAGACTCATTGCCTTTCAAAGTAAAAAGGACTCTTTCTGTTGATTTCAGTTAACCTAGCATCAGCCCAACGTCTCACACTTTTTAAAAAAGAGTTAGATCCAAAAAGGAACTGAGTCATTGCGTCATTCATGGCTGTAATAACTAGCTTTGATGTAGTCAGCACCCAAAGTAGAATCCAAAATGCTGTATTAGAAACTTAGATTTCTGAAGCAAACAAACAAAAGTCTGAAGAGTGAAAACACACACTGCAAAAATCAATTTTTAAACCACCAGTATGTTAAGCAGAGAACTGCATACAGCTTTGCTGACAGAAAAGACAAGGCAGTATGTCTCAAATGAGGCAGGATCCTGCTTAATTGTAGATACTTTATTTGGAGGTGAGCTTCCAGCACCCCCAGTCCCCCCTTTCCTTAAACCATCACCTCTTCTTTTTAGAAGGCTTTTTAGGAGGGGTATGGACAAATGGGTGGCTGTGTGAAGAGGAGAAAACTGGGACAGCCTGTTGAACTCTAGGTGAATACTCTAGCCAGGAGGCTTCCTCACAAAAAAAAAAAAGGGAAAAAAAAGGGGGGGGGGGCAAGAACTACTTCTCTATATTTTAAAAATACTGAATATCACTGCATTTTTACAGAGCCCAATCATGGTAAAACTGCACGAAGTATACCAACTGCATTAAGCCACAAAAGATGATGAAACAGCTAGTGTTTGGGCCTTCATTATGCTTCAGTGTGAGATTGGCAATAGACTGGTCAGCCCTGTTGAAACTGGGATAATGTTCTATGTAGGAAAACAAGCAACATTACAGAGCCCAGGGAGAAACATTAAAAATCTAAGGACATTCACAACTTTCAGATGTCTCACATATAAGATAGACAAAAAAAAAATATTTACAAGAGCACAGTTTTGGAATTCTGTGTTCGTTGTCATTTTAAGATGAATATCTGGGCCAATCTCCTTTTTGAAAGTCTATTACCATTTCCCAATCAAACGTTACCACAAATTTCAGAACCTAATGGTATAAACAATTTTCTCTTTGAAAACTAATAGCTGTTTCAAGACACTACAAAAGAATGAAGAGTATTTCACTTTAAAAACCAAGCAAGCAAGCAAGCAAACATGAAATTAGAAACCAGCCAACTTAATTAAAAATCCTGGACAAATTCAAAGTATGTGCAGATACCTGGAAAATAACAAAGTGCTAAATAACAACCAACATGATTTGTTCATGACAATCTATCAAACCAACCTAATTTCCATTTATGGTTCCACAGACACGAACAAACTGAAGATCTTCATTTCAGCGAGGCTTTTGACATTCTGTTCCACTGACATTTTCAAAAGGAATACAAGGAAATTTGATCTGGACAGAAACTACATAAATCTGGTGCAAAACTGGTTGTACTCAGAGGATCACTATTAGTAGTTTACTATCAAACTGTACATTTATATCAAATAAAATTCCTCATACACTTCAATATTGTAGTATCTTTCGGCAAAGGCTTAGAAGTTATGCTTATAAACCTGCAGCTGACACCAGGTTGAGAGATACCACGAAGAGCAGAAGTCAAGACTAGAGTTTGAAATCACTGGAGGTGGGGAGGGAATTCTATAGACACAAGTGCAAAGTTGTGCACTTAGCAAGACATAATCAACTGCATAGAAAGGAGATATTGTAATAAACTTGCAGAAAATAAACCAATAGGTAGACTGGATCACAAGTAGAACATGTCAACACGTTCATGAGGTTGAAAAGGGCATACATCCTACTGAGATGCATAATCAGAAGTGTTGTCACCAAGATAACTTCGAGAAGTTGTGGAAAGATTGGACATGAGGTAAAGGGGTGCAACAACAAAGGATCATGTGTTTCAGAACTCTGATTCAAAAAAGGAAATAATGCATGCTTTTAATCAAATAACAGAAGACAACAAAAATATGGTAACAGTCTTAGTTTATGTAAAACTATGCTGCAAAAAAGAAAGGGAACACTGTCCTTTATAGTCACTTTGAATAACAAGGCTAAATTGCAGAAAAAAGGATTTAATCTAGACATTCGAAAAAGGACAGTTAAGGACTAGACTAGACTGCCTGAAGAATGAGTGGAATCTGTGTTTAAGGCTTTAAGAACAGGTTAAACAAACATCCACCAAGGTTGTTTTCATAATAGCTTATTGTGCCTTGAGGCAGGGGGATGACTGAGAACACCTCTTAAAGTCACTTTTGGCTCTGTTGGTTGGGTTTTTTTGGGGGGTGGGTTATGTGTACAGCTTTGTCATCTACATGACATCAACCAAGAAGCAGTGAGGTTTAGGTAAGTTAAGCAACCCCTACAAAACAGTGCTGTGTTTGTTAGCCCTCATTCTTTCCTGAAATTGGACACAGTAAACTTGTCTTCACCAATACTAGAACCTAACCAGTGGGTTTTGTGTGTATTTGTACAGCAGATTACCTTAGTAAAACTGACAGCCCTGATTGAGACTTTGTTGCACTGCTCAATTCAAAACAATATGCAAATGAAATACATTTAGGACTTTTTCATGCACTGTATAAATGTTACACACTCACAAAAATCTGTTTCTCTAGTCTAAAGTTAAGCTCAAGAGTTCATTTATTAACCTCGAAGTAATACCAATGTATTTGATGTTAATGCAAATGCTATCACAGAAGATAGTATAAGCAAGAATATGTATTCATTTCTTATTTAAGATTATTCTTTTATAAAATCTTGGTACCAAGTGCAACAGCAGCATTATATATCTAAAACATACATGCAACTGTCAGTTCAAACTGTGTTTTCTTTTAGACTTCTGTGCATGCTTAACTTTCAAATACATGGATATCAGTCTTTGTTAACTGATAACCAGTTAAGCAAAGTATTGTTTAAATATTTCACGTCCATTTTGAAAAGAAAGAAGAGGATGGTGTTAGAAATCTTCGTAGGATTCAGGATTTAATTTGCACATGAGGTTGTTTAACCAACATTTACTAAATAAAACAAACATTCATTTTTTCAGTTTTATCAACACGCAGTTTCTGAATGAAAAGACAGAACAAGAGGATCGTTGTGATTTAAACTGGATTAGACATACATAAATTCACAGATTCTGCATCATTTGAGGATTTAATAGCAGCTGTAGCATCTAATACTGATAAATAATTTCAAGTATTCCACATAGAAAGTGAATGAAATCGTACCTAGGACATAACACCTTCCATTACCTGGTAAAAATACAGCCTAACAAATCACAACAAAAGCTACTTTATTTGTTAACAATTTAAAACATTAGTATTGTACTTCTGGAATACTTCCAATAAAGAACTGTTATGCAAATAAATCTACTTGTCCCTAGATTGTTCTTCCTCTAATCTTTAAAATCATTGGAGCTACTGATTAAAGGAACTACTACTTATCCTGAGGAAAACTGGTAAAATCAGCATCAAATATTTAAGCTCTGAGAAGGCAGAGCAAGCAAGAAGGTACAAGCCAACTTGTTAATGCGAACGGAGAAGCACCAATAGTATGTAAACACATATTTCGCTTTTATTTAGGAAAAAAAAATTAAAAATAAGTAATCAAAGAATTATCCTGACACGAATTCATTGCAAGAGCTAACAAACCGAAACAACAGATAGGTAGATGTGCTTCAGTAACGCGTTCAAAAGCGCACAAGAAGTGGAGAAAGCCCACAGAGAGGAGAGACAGCCCCAGGCGGGCCCGGCGGCCGCTCCCGGCTGCGGGAAGGCCCCGCTGGAGCCTGACACCACTCGCCCCGGCTCAGACTCACTCCCCGGCCGCGCTACCACACACATCAATCGCCGCACCCTTATTACACGTTATTTTTTCCTGAACAGGCCC
>NW_009648526.1:3513358-3547147 GCF_000708025.1 Charadrius vociferus | reverse complement strand
GGCGCGCCCGGCGCCCCGGGGGCCGGAGCTGGTCGGGCGGCCGGCGGGGCGAGCCCCCGGGCGGGTCCCTGCTGTAGGGTTTCCGTGCTTCCCTCCCTCCTGTTCTCGTACTGCCCTGAATGCCATCACGGGTGCCGTAGTGGCGTTTCCAAAGAGAAATGTGCCGATCCTTGATAAGCTGTCATTTTAATAGCTTAAACTCTTGCCGTTATCACTAGCGTTCCCTCCCTCTCCTCCAGCTTTAAGTGAAAGGTTTAATCTAAAGTGTTTTATAGAATACTTTTGAGATGGAAAAAAATAATAGTTTGGCTCGCTGACTTATGCTGAAGTGAAATTGTCCAGCTTCCCACTGAAATCCATTAAAAATTTTATTTTTTGTCTCTTTTAGGCTATTGAAGAAGAAGGGGGCGATCCAGATAATATTGAAATAACTGTTTCAGCTGACACACCCACCAAGAAACCAACTAAAGGCAAAGGTTAAGACCTGTTGATATACATTACAACTGCAGAGATCCGTGAGGCCTGGGGTTAAGAAAGACAATTTCTTGGAAATGTTTGGATACAGTTGGGACTTCGCTGTTTATGACTTCTGTCATGTAAGGCATCCTTTGCCTCGCTCGCCTGTTTTCAGTCAGTGTGTATAGGCAATGTATAGGCATGCTGGATGTACATGGAAAATGATCGGGTTAAAAGATGTATTCTGAGGTAGTGGCTGTACTGCCCACAGATCCTGGAGACCTGTGCTGTGTGTGCTGAGGCTGTGTAGATGATCTGTTGAGATTTTTGGAATGTGTTGTGTTAACAGAGGTCCTGAACATGGAGTGTTACAGGTACAAAGTGGGTGTAGGGACTGCTGTGCAGCTCTGGTGCTGGGTATCTTTGCAGTGTCTAAGAGTATCT
The DNA here is from genome assembly GCF_000708025.1 of Charadrius vociferus. NCBI lineage: Eukaryota > Metazoa > Chordata > Aves > Charadriiformes > Charadriidae > Charadrius > Charadrius vociferus. The sequence continues at coordinate 3,546,247 of NW_009648526.1, read as the reverse complement.
GTGCAAAAGCAACACAGGGAGAGCTAAGAGGTTGTTTATCCATGAGAAGGTGCTGGACCTAGGCTAGTGATGAGTGTATGATGGATGATAAGTGGTTAGGGTCACTGCCTGAAGAGGACTGTGTCGTGCGGTTTTGTTACCATGCTTTTTACTGAAGACGGGATTTATAAATGAGAATTTCCCAAATGGGCTCTGAAGGCTCACAGTGAAATGTCTAATTAAGAGATTTTGTTTTTTCTCTTGTGAAAAATAATTACTTAGTTTCTAAACTGATCTGTTTGGCAGTGATTATGTTGGCTCTGTTTTCTTTTGCATAAGTATTTAAATACTGGTTTGTGAGTTTGGGTTCTGGGAGATTTTTGTTAGGGTTTTTGTTCTCTGTTGTTCTGGGAGCATCCATAACCAAGTAATACCGGGAAAGGAAATGTCTGTTTTATGCATAGCATTCTTCATCAAACATACGTGCTAAGAATGTTCATACATGTGCTGTAGATACCTGTTTTGGAAATGATCAATCTTATACCACTGTCAGTTGTCTTAGGCTGAGTTTTGTGGTGGAAGTGATTATTCATGCTTTTGTCTAGTGCTGCGAATGGGGAATTTAATAATAAAACCTATCTGCTTAAAAGTTTGAATAACTTACCTGTACTTTTGACACACTAGAGAAGTGTAAGGAAATAAACTGTTCCACAGCGCGTTTTCATTTTCTTCTGTGACATTACTTTATTCCCTTCTCTGGAGAGGTAACTGATGCTTAAGAAAACTACTTGGGAGCTGAATAAGGAAATGCTTCCCTGTTTTTTCATGTAGATCTAAATAGCTACTTTTTCTGCTGTGATGAATGCTTCTCATATCTACTGCTTTTCATCCTCCTGTTCTCCAAACTAATATCATGATGTGCATAATGTTCTTGAACTGACTTCTGCAAAGGCAGTTTGCCTACTAGCGATGCTGCTGCCTGAATCAGTAGCTGTTCCCTGCCACCTCTTCTGTGGAATTGAATTGTAAAGTGTACCTACGGCATTTATGTTCTTGGTAAAGCTCAAAGTAAAATGCAACCTTCATGAAGTTCTTATCTGCTCACTTTGCAAGCTCAACACTTTTTTCTCATTACTTTTTGGATTACAAGTCTTATGAGCAAATTTTGTGCCAAAAGTATGAGAGGTTCATGCTGTATTAATCTTCAAGTGTGGAACAAGGAAAAACTCACTAATTTGTCTAGGGAAAATCTTTTTTGATCTTACTGGTTTACGTCTAACTGTAAGAAAGAATATATTCTTTCTTTTTAACTATTCCTTGTATGTGTTAGCTGCTGATTCTGATGTTATCTCCCTCTGTGGTGCTTTCTGCTGAAATATTTTGCTAGTAAACAGAAAATATCCCTCAAAACTTCCAAGTTTTGGAAATTTAGTACTTCAAAAATGCATTCCCTAATGTGTCACTACAAAACTTTCGAAGGCCTGTGGGAGGTGCACGCCCATCGACTGGGTTCAGTAGGACTGAGTTTTGGTTTAGAATTAACTATCTTGATCCTCCTTGTGCTTTTACATGCTCTTTGCTATGAGTTGTGTTGCCTCCTTCACTGATTTTGGTCTAGGCCTTTTGCTAATGCTTCCCCTCCACCCCACAGCTTCAGACTAATACTAATGGACCTTTTAATTGTTTTGCTGCAGTCCAGCAGTAAAATTAATGGCACTACTAGTCCTATAGTATTTTTTTCCCTATGCTATTATTGCTGTACAGAGGAGGGTAGGAATATTAGATAGTCAGTGGCGTTACAGAGCAAGTACAACCTCAGAAAAGGCCAGGGTGTGGGAGGAATGGATAAACCTCCTCACAGCAGCCAGGGAGAGGTGGATGGGAGGGAGGAAGGAGGTTTCCCTTCTGAAAAATCACAAACTATGTCAGATAGCTCTCAGTTTTAGATTTGACTGTCTTTTGTAGCTAGTTTTACTACAACTCTTGAGGTCTGTGGAAAAGTGAGATGTCTAGTTCCCTAGCACTGTCTGTTAGAAAAACTTGATCCGGATATCGACACAAGCTGAATTAGAGGGGGAAGAGTGTGTGTGTGAGTGATATATTTGTTTTCTCTCTCATTGCTTTTTTTTCTGTGTATGTTGACAAAAATGGAGATGAATAGGAATGGGGTTAAGGGTGGGACTTAACTTTAACAGAACAGGATTTTGTAATGGCCTGACAAATTCATTTATCAACTGAGTGTATGCTGCAGGTTTTTACTGGACTGTGACAAGCTTTTGAAAACGATGATACACAACCAACTTGATATGAGAGAGGGAAGAAACATCTATGAAACACTATGAGTGGAAGAATAAGGCCTTGAGTAAACTAGTTGAATGTAGACCTTCTTCCTCTCTTAAAACAAACAGTACCTTGCCACTGACCTGTACCAAGTTCTGCAGCATAAGCTATTGTATGAAAAAGGAGTCATATTTAAGACAGGGCATTTACGGACTTGCCCAAAATTGAGGTAACACAGAGGGAGCCATGCGGATCTTCATGGGGAAAGTGTATAGGTGGAGGATTCTGCATCATGACTTAAAGAGTGCTTGCAGAAGGATTCTGTAATCCAACAAGAATCCTTGGTCAATCCTGTATGCAAAGTTAATAAAATTCTAAAGCTTTTTCCAGAAGCTAATTTAATTAAGTATTTGGGGTAAAGAAGAACTGCAGAACAGTTAATCAGAAGAGCTATAGAGGTGAGATCAGTTGGTTTTGCCAATTAAAGTGTGAAAGCTTAAAGATGGAAAAAATACAAAGTGCTCCATCTTTAATTGCCTCAGCTGTGCCTCTCCACCCTGGAATTTAGTAGCTATGGGCAAATTTTTCTTTTTGTACAAAGATGACAGTTTTCAGAAAAAGCTGTTCTTTTCAAGCCTGAACATTCTGCTGCTTATTCTGCTATCCAGAGGAAGTTATTTTACTGCTAGTTTGACATATTTTTCAGATGTTTCTGATGTGAACATTCCTTTGAGCTTTGTGCAGTCAAAAATATTGTAGCATATTGATACATCATGACTTGGTGATTGAAACCTTTTCTGCCAAGTGGATGAAGAACAGATTCTAGGCTAATCAATTTTAACCTCAAAGTATTAATGTGATCGAAGATGTTTATTTGCTGCTCTTTGAGTTTCTAAGGTCTAAGACACTTTGTGTCTTAAGTACCCTCTAGTTTCCAACTGAATTCCCAATTTGACAATACTGTTTCTTAGATCAAGAAACAATAATAATAAGCTGGCTTATACTGTTGCCCAAATAATTTTGACTGCTTTGTTTAGTTACTTAAAAAATCAACCTAGGTTGAAGTTTATCAACAGTTGATAACCTCTCGTAATGGCATCTGTCCTTCAGGAATATTAAAATAACTGTTTTAATGAACTGACAGTTCATTATTTTTTCTTCTGAGTTGTTAACATCCATTAACATAGTTCTGTGATGTGATTTCTGAAGCGCTGCTGTGGAGCTAGCTTGCCCAGAGATAGCTCAGAGTTCTCCTGCCCAGTGAACTATTGCTGGAGAAAGACAGGGATTCTCAACTGCGCTGAAAATAGGTGTCTTACGGCCGTGTTGCATACGTGACATACTCTGCAGGGTGCTACTACAAATGCCTTGATTTTAATCTTGAGTAACCTGAGTTTCCAATATTTTCTAAATAAATATTTTTCAGAATAAATTTTCTAAATGAATCTTGTTCCTGAGCTTTGTTGACCTGCTTTTTAAAATTCTTTTATTTTTTAGGGCAGGCAGGTAGCTGCTTTGTTACTGCTTCTCAGTGGCTGGTTCTGTTGATCTGCTTTGTAGTTGCTGAATAAAATTGTAAAGTTTGAAAAGTGACTTCTCCGAACGTTCTTGGGAGGGGTGCCCTTGCACATAGTGCTGTTGCACAGCTAATTAGGGCTCTAATGTTACCAGGCATGTCTGTCTTAATTGACTCACAAAGTAGGTTTGTTAATTTATTATTATTTCTAGGTGTCTGACCAGTAGTGTTCAATCACTCTATATATCCCTGCAAACTTAGAAGTATTTCTGTCAAGATTAAGCCAATTGTTGAGACCCTCCTCTTTCTCAAGTGTTTTACGCAAGATAGAGTGCATTATAAGGAAGCGAATAGATTCTCCTCTTTCGAGGAAAGATACATGTAAGTTATTTGTAAAGAGAACATGCCTTTTAAACTAGACTTTCTTCTTGAATGTTAATGAGTAGATGATATATAGAAAAGAACCTTTCTTTGGAGGGAGGGAGTTATTGAGCGAAAATACCTGAGCTCAGTATTGATAGTAGAAATTTATAAGTTGTAATCAACACTTAAAAAATAACATGCAGACTGAACCCTAGAAACACTTTGCATAGGTGGTTATTTTAAATATTGTAAAGTTGTTTTCATCATTTAAGTTATGTTATATCATGCCTTATTGAAGTGAGATACCAATGGTGTACAACAAACTGTAGGTAAGGCTTCCGAGTGCCCTCAGATAGGAAGAAGTAATCTCACCAATACTTCCTAAGTAATTTGATTAAGGTGGGGGTGAGTGATATCTCTAATGAGCTGCACTAGAAAGTGTTACAAATGTTTAATCATGTGATAAAAAATTATGGCAAATCTTACGAGCAAGTCGGCGATTCTCTAGAGAGTATCTGACTTTGCAAAGTACATCCTTTATAAAAATGATGAATGACTAAAAGCAGTATCCTGCAGACACTGTGGAAGACTTAAATGATACCACAGGGCAACAAGATTATTTAAGAATACAGAAAAGTTACAGGATAATTTACTTTTGTTAATATCGTGGCAAATGATACTCTTCAAATTGCAGCAGACCTCTTAACTAAGTAATGCTATGAAGAGTTTAGTCCACTGTAAAGATATTTTTTTTTTTCCCCCCTTCCTCCTTTTTGCCTCCTATCCCATGTTTTTCATGAATCTTTAGTATCAGATATGACAGAATCCTGCTGGGGGTTTTAGCAGGAATACCAGAAGAAATGCAAACACTCGTTCTTCCAAAATTTTACGTTGTGTCACTCTGCTTCTGCATGAGATGCAGCTGTCTAGTTTGCTTAAGACTTGTCAGAAATACACTCTTCTATAATTCTGTATACACTCAGGCAGCCTGAATGTCTCGTGTAGAAGACCGTGAATAGGTAGAACAAGCTTATGGGACTGCAAGGCTTGTAAATGAGATGAAAGCTAAACCTGCATAATGTTAAACCAACATTTTAAAGATGTTCTAAGTCTTCGACTTACTTCTAAGGAGAATATTCATTCTCTTTGTAAATAGTCTGTTGCAATTTTCTGGTGTGTACTCATTGCCAGAAAAAGGATTGAGCATGGCTGATAAAGGAGCGTCATCATTCCACAAGGTAAAAGAGTATTTGTGGTGTTAGGCACCCAGATCTGTGGTGAGGGCTGCTTACACCACTGGCATTTTCTGTAGCCACTGCATGGATAAACCTGTACGTAAATTTTATCTTGTTGTTGACAACTTGTATGACTTGAGACCTGCTGTGCCTGTTGTCTGCAGAAGGTCCAGCTCTTCTGACCGCAATTGTTAAATGCCTTTTAATCCCAGTTACTTTCCTCAAAGTGATACTGGTCTTGAATAAATTCACAGAAACAGTCAGTTTCTGAAAGGTGTTGGTTGCAATCTAACTTAAATTTTATGAAATTTGAGCCACATTTGCCTTTCAGTAGCCTGTTGTGGATGAGTATCAGTGTGGAAAAGTTTTGAATTTTTGTGGCTGCTGCCTTTTTGGTAGTGTACCACCACAGGAAAACTATCCGTATCAGAACCATGAACTCTGAAGTGCCACTTCAGAGCAATGTGACTCCAACCAGATCAAAGTAACCCGAAACACAGACCTGAGAGGGAAAGCAAACTTCCTTCCACTTTCTGGCTTGAAGCTGAAAAATGAAGGTCATTGTTCAGCTCTCCTTATGCCTTGGAATACCTCTGGTACTCAGAGTAAATGGGTCGTATTGCAAAGACAGACAGACTAGTGAAGGCTAATGAAAACATGTATTCCTGTCTGGCTTAATTTAGCAGCAAACAAAAGGATGGACAGCTTCATTACTGAAAGGTATAACTTCTTCTTGATGAAGACATGTCAGTAAAATAAAGTTCTCTAGATGCCATTGCAGAGTGATGGGACTAACTTGAGGTGCTTTGTCAATTTTTTTATTCCCTATAAAGTCTGGGCTCTAGTTCACCTGCCAGATTTCCTCAGGTGAAGGAATGAATTTAAGTAGCTTTCATAACAGTACATGCTAGGTAGTTGCTAAATATGTCTAGCATCTGCTGTGCGTGTTTGCCTGTCTCTGTGTATGCTTAGCTGGATATGGGATGCAGGAAAAGCTTGGACTTTTAGGTTTAGCAAACTAAAGAACTGAAATGTGAGAGGGGTGAACCAGAAAACAGTTGACTGTGTGCAGAAATCCTTGCTGTCTCGCTGCTTTTTACTTATATTGGTGATACCCGTGGCTGTAGATTCTGTTGCAGAACGCTAAAATACTAATACAAAATTTGGGTTAGTCTTGCTTTCAGGCATCAGCTGTGATGCATACCAAAATCTGTCCTTTCCAGTGTGAGTGCACTCCTTCTGAGGAAAGCTAGCTTCCCGAAGTATGCCCACGCTGCTGGCTTTTTGCACCAAAATCTTACAAATCTATTGCATTACAGATACAAACCAGGAATGTTTTGCTTTAAGTAAAGTGAAATCAGCGGCAAGATCTCTGTGCATTTAGATCTGAATGTTTAGATCTCATGTTCTGCAGTTGTAGAAATAACTTCTGCCATGTGTCTTTTCCTGGAGACTAGAGTGCGCGTCTGAACTCCAACCAACAATCTGCTGCGTATAGGAGTACTGTCAGTGTCGCCTTTCAGTGGAATGAGTAAAACCAACTGGAATCTAAGTAAAAACAAAACGGTAGTCCCTCTTCTTGCTCGGTAGTTGAGCAGTTTCCAGCTTTGACATGCGACTTAAGAACTGTGTAAGAAAGACTATGGAAATTTATTGCTGACAAAAATTGGCTGTTCCAGGTAACAAAAATGTGTATACGGCATCAAACTTCGGCTTAGGTTTTTCCTTTCTATTGCTTTTGAATATCTATAGAATTGATTTAGCCATTCATTAGAGGATGAAGGGATGAGGGAAGATGTGATGTCAAAAAATAAAGCATTAAATGCTGATCATGACTGCCATCTCATTTGCATCTTGAATTGACACTGAGTTTCAGGAGGAGATAGTAAAGCCGCTTCCTAACAGAACTGCTTTTGTACCTTGAGCTACTGAAAAATATCACATAGGCTAATCTTTGATAGAATGAATCAGAGAGACAGAATGCCCTACAAAGGGTGTGTTTGTGTGGAGATATTTATATCTACTGTTCTTTGGTCTTGTTTTTGCAGAAGATGAAGGAAATTCAATGGGTTCCAAAGGGAACCATGTCTAGTCGTCATTTCCACAAAGCCATCTTTATTAGCGAAAAGTGTGCGTGTGTTGGAAGAACAGAATTCCTAACAGAACATGCCCGTAGTACAGTAAAGAATGTGTAGAAAACCCAAGTGTTTCACCTGACAATTCTTCTGATTGTTCCCTCTAGTCATCATAAGCACTGAAAAAGGTGACTTGGAGAGGCTGTGCAATTGCCGTACTTGTGGATACTCAAAACCACAGCTAGGTGAAGCCCTGAGCAATCTGATCACACTGGGAACTTACCTCTGCTTTTGAGCAGGAGGTCGGGTGGACTAGATGGCCTTTAGAGGTCCCTTCGACCCTAAATTGCTCAGTGATGCTAATTACCCTATAAAGTCAGGCTTTTCAAAGTCTTAAGTCATAAAGTCTAGGTAGCTCCAGTAATTCTAGAAATGTACACTGTAATGTTCTCCTGAATTCCATTATCACTCCAAGTAGAAGGATTGGTGTTAAAATCACTAACTTGGATGTGACTGCCTGTTTGTGCAGCAGCATTGATGGTTTGTGCTCACTCAGCTGACCTTTTTTTCACCTCACCTTAAAAATACTGTTTTAAATACACTATATTATAGTGAACACTTCAGATAAACTAAGGCCTAACGCATAATCGCTATTGAAAGAAAGTCTGCTCTACATAGCAGCCCTAGTCATAAGCATATCCTGTCATTTCAGGTAAAAAGCAGGAAGCTGATGAATTAACTGGTGAAGTTTCAGTTGAAGATGATTCCTTTGTCAAGGTAATAAAAGTATGTACATTTTTTTTCCCAGTTTATATTTAAGTTAAATGTTTGGGTTTATTTACCAAAAAAGCTTCAATTGTCTTTGTGCTAATTTATGTGGAAATTTGGGGCATTGTTTTTACTCTGTTCACAGCTGTGATGCCTAAGGGTGCGAAGGTGTGGGGTTTTTTAAACACGCTATGCATTTTTTTTAATGGATGTGATGTGGTATTTTGCAGAAACAGTGATTCTAGCAGTACATTTTTCAGAATATAGCTATTACCCTTAGTTATGCCAAGTATTTGTTGTTCACACCAAAAGGAAAGTGAATTGGAGACTCAAGACGCGAGTGATCAAGACGGAAATGATGAATTAAAGGACTTTAAAGAATCTGTTGAAGATGAGAACCTGAATTCTAAAGAGCTACCATCTGCAGAAAAGAAAAGATACCATGATCTGGAGCCAGCAGAGATGACAGAAGATGCAGAAAAGGATTCTGAAAGTCAGGTACTTTGTTGTATTTTACATGCATTTTTATCAGCAAAATATACATTTTTCTTAGGGTGTCTGTGGTACTAGGAAGTCAGAACTAGATTTTCAGTTTGTCTTGCTTATCTCCAGAAGATAATTTGGTACTTCCTTCTTTCTGTTCTCCTTGACTTGTGTTTGAATAGTCCTGAAACAAATGTGGCATTGATAAAATTCTACCACAGTCCATACAGAGTTCTAAGCGGTCCTTTTCTCTGCTACTACTAGTGACATACGTAATCTGAACGCTGAACTGAAAGTTGCAAGTCATGAGAACTGTTCGTTGATGATCACCTTATTGAGTGTGTTATCCACTTAACTGAAATGTTTTCTGAGTTTAATGAATCTCTTGTCTCTCTGAATGTTTAAGTGTCTTACAAATAGTATGCTGAGCAAGTCCCTTTTGTGTTCTCATAGGAAAATGAAGGTCAAGATATGGAAGATTACACTTTTCCAACTGTCCACGTAAGTTCCAATTAAGTTCTGTTAAGCTGATTTTCATGTCTGTTTAGTTGGAGAAGATCGCTTTAGACTGACTTTTTGTTCCAGCATGCGTCTTTGAGTCAGATGATGTAATACAGTAAAGGTAAACAGTATGGGAAGTTTTCATATTTTTATTATAATGTAGATGATTGTGATTTCCAAATAAGGTGTCCTATTTAAATGTAAATTCCTGTCTATAATTTGGGAGTATTCAGTGCATAGACCTAGCGAGGAATAGTTTTCGGTGCTTCAGAGGGCTATGCCAAATGCTAACATAATATATACAGCCTATAACAGAGTTTAGTACTCCTCTTTCAATGTAGAAATTTGCCTTTGGAGAATGTTTGCCGGGGGGACGCTGGTTGTTTGGGGTTGTGGGGGTTTTAGTTGTTGTTGATGCTAACATCTGTAATGTCTTCAAATTCAGAAATTCATTCTGAGTTACATGGAATTGATGTCTGAAAAGGGACATCTCATACAGCATGTCTTGCTCAGTGAGGTTAATGATAAATAAGTAAATACCTATTGAAATCACAGTTGCTTTTTTAAGTACTTGGTGGAGGAAGTCTGCCTAGTTTCTGACTTCTGTCCTAAGCTTTTAAAGCTACGGCTTGCTTGCATTTCATTGAAGTAGTAATTGGCAGTGTAACATCCGTTCTGAAGGCTTTAGTGAGGCATGGGACAGTTTAGAAACGTCCTGTTGAGTTAAGGCGGAGGGGGGAGGGAAGGGGAAGAAAATAGCTGCATGTTCCAACCAACTGCAAACCGCAAGTGTTGCGGATAGGTACCAGTGAAGCTTCGTACAAATTTTCAGTGATTTGACAAGGGAGGTGCACAGGCTTCTAGATCATCTTTTCTTTGGAAACAATTTTCAGTTCATTAATTTGCCTTTATACAATAGAAATTCTGTGGAAAATATGAACTGTTCTTAAAGTTTTAAAGCAGGAGACATTTAGTCTTGACTTCCTTTTCTTGCAGGATGGTGAAGATGAAGAAAATGAGAAAGGTATGTTTAAAGTTTAATAGAGTTCAGAGGTCTTTAGTCTGGTAGAGCAGGCAACTTTCTCTTGTAATATTCAATCTCTTTACTAATACTAGGCTTGTCTCCAGTACTAAGTATCAGTTGTCTCCTTACTAAGTTCGGCACCTGGAATCATTGCAGTCAGTGGGTTTATTTCGCTCCTAAGAGTTATTTTACTCTTAAGAGAGTTGATTACAGTACTTATCAGTTACTGTGGTGGATGTATAATATAGTTGTAATACTATGATTCTTAATGAAAAAACCCCATAGTATTCAAGGACTCTGATTTTAACATACGGTAAGTCTTGATGCAAAAGCTTCCAACTTGCACTGCAGTAACTGATGGTTAATTGAGTGAAATGATACACGCTTACACTGAACTTGAGCACCCAACGACTGTATGGACCGTCATATGCTTGACTTACTGTCACGTAGAAATACCAGTTGTATGTAGGATGGTAAAACAAGGGTTTGGAAACCTGTGGAGTGGCTACCTTTTTTTTCAAGCTGTGCTCATTAGTGAAACTATAGAAGGAATGGAATGCATTTGGGCAAAAAGACTTCCAGGACAGAAGTCTGAAGGATTCTCCGTATTGTGGACTAGAAAGGACATGGAACACCATCACTTCACACAAGGTGGAATAAACACGTTACTGAAGTTACAGGATAAAACTACAGACTCCATATTTACGAGGGACCCTATGGCTGAAGTGTCTCATCTGCCAAATCCAAGAATACGGTTGGAGATGCCGATGTGGGACTGAGATGGAAAATCTGTCCAGTGGATGAAGACAGAGAACCATTTGTCTACGAACTCTGGATTAAAGCTCGCTCGTCTGTTCTGCAGCAGCCTTGTACAACTAACTTGACTGCCAAACAACTGCAAAAGGGAACACCAGCGTGGAAGACTGGCTGGAATTCTCCAAGACTGTAATTCTTTCGGATTTGGGAAGGCTTGAAGTCCTAGAACCAGGAAGATTCAAAGACCGATTAAATCAAACTGTGAGCGTCCAAAGCAACTATTTTCTTCTGGAAGGCTAAATCGTAAACTGGAAAATGGATACTTCTTATGAAGAACGGGTATCTCCAGGATGGAACCATATTCTCCCTCCTAATGTTTTGGTATTTGTCTCTAGAAAATGTGTTTTGCCATGAAGAATAAGTGATCCTGGGTAAAGGATTTATATTTGTGTTAATACACCTTGTGTTTTTTTCTAACCTTCCATCAGTGCTAATAACTGGCTTTGTATTTTCTAGGTCCTATTCTAGCTATGCATATGAAATTGTTTAAACTTCTTGTTTTGCCGTATTTATTCCTGTTAAATCCTCTTAGATAAAGCAGGTTCTGGTGATGGTACACAAGAAGTATCTAAACCTCTTCCTTCAGAAGAAAGCCTAGCTGAGGCTGATCACACGACTCACGAAGAGATGGAAGCTAACACCTCTGTGAAAGAAGCTGAGGATGATAACATATCGGTTACAATCCAGGCTGAAGATGCCATCACTCTGGATTTTGATGGTGATGACCTCCTAGAAACAGGTAAAAATGTGAAAATTACAGATTCTGAAGCAAGTAAGCCAAAGGATGGGCAGGATACCATTTCACAGAGCCTGGAGAAGGAAAGCAAGGACTATGAGATGACTGAGAACCATAAAGATGGTAAGAAGGAAGACTGCCTGAAGGGTGATCCTGTCAAGAAGGAAGCCAGAGAAAGTTCAAAGAAAGCAGAATCTGGAGACAAAGAAAAGGATACTTTGAAGAAAGGTCCCTCGTCTACTGGGGCCTCTGGTCAAGCAAAGAGGTTTGTTTTTCTATGTCAGTTCTTTACGATACTGAGTACCAGCATTCAATAAGATCACTCTACATTAAGGGGGTAGCAGCAAGAATCTTGTAATTAGTATCCTATGCTCCTGCCTATAGATTTTTTTGACCGCCATAAGTTACTTTTTAAAATTCAAGATCTTCGTATAGACACTATGTCCTACTGATTGCATTGTCGAATTGTCAGCATTTATTTATTTTTTGCAAATTGACGATTTTTTTAAATGTCCTTGTGATGATGGTAATGAACAGCTATCAGTTCTAAGAACACAAAATGAAGTCAAGTCCCCGTCCTGAAATCTGGAGAAGATTGCCATATATCCACTGAATAGAGTTGTCAGAAAATCTAGATCTTCAGGCATCTTGGGGAAAATCAGTGCAAGAATCCATAAGGGAATCATTTGTTCAAATATACAGTCTAGCCCTTTTTTATTTTTATTTTTTGAAATGTTAACTTGTCTATTAGTATTAGTAGTGTAAAATGCAACACTTACCAAATTCTGTGTTTTCAATTTTCTTCTGATTTTTGATTTGCTTCTCTAGCTCTACTAAGGAATCTAAAGAAAGCAAGACAACTTCAAAGGATGATAAAGGTAACTATTGCAAATTAAGGTAGTATTGTCTTGAACTAAATGGTTTCCTGTTTGAGAAGTTGCTTGCTACAAACTAAAATGGCTTGTATAATTGAACTCATTCATCTGTAGTAAATTATGCTAGAGTTACAGTAGTCATTATTTATACGTATGTGTATCTCTATTTTTTTTTCCTCCTTATGCCTGATTCCTTGTAAGATCAAAAATACTTATTCTAAAGACTTGGTGAAAAGATATTCTCCTATTTCAAAATACCTTTGGGAGCAAATTCCACTTAACGTTTCCCAAGTCTTTGTTTTGATGAGAAGGTGTAATTTGCAGATAAGCCCGCTGTAACTTACATACAACGATTTGGGTTGATGTTATACACAGTACAAGCAAAAAATAATGTCAAGTATTTCAACATAATGCCAATGAATTTTTTTGTCTTCTTTTGAGTTCTAGCTCATTTTTAAATAGAGCAAACTCTGAACCAAGTATAACAGCTGAGATGCCAGCTAGCAAAATTGCACTTGGGGCTGTTGAGTGCATTAAAGTCGCACCTACGTGCCTACCTTGGAGTTTCCGTATGTTACCATAAAACCCCGTATTACGATTACAAATTCAGAGTGGAGCTCAAGAGCACGTTAATGTCACCAGTTATACTGATGCTACATAGTTGAACAAATGCATTTGTATAAGCTCATGTGTCTCCTTATTTTGCCTGCTAGCTCTCTGCCAAAAACCTTTGTCACAGAATCTCTTGCATATCACTAATGGATGAATGGAACTTTACCTGATAAATGAATTTCTGAGGAGAAATTTTGGTGACAGACATAATTCAGTCTTCTGCAGATGCATGTCTGTTTGTTATAGTTATATGCTTACAATGAAATTAAATGAGAATACGACAAATCTGCTTTCATGTGGCATATATGACACCTGTAATAGTAACTGTCAAGGCTGTTTTAAAATACATAGCTGAAGCCAGCATAGTGGCTCCTTAATGATATTTAATGATATTCGAAGCGTATCATGGTTTATCAAGATATCTAGGATTATCGAGATAATCCTAGATTGATGGTAACTGAGATTTGTTGCCTTTTGCTCTTGGTTCATCTTGACCTATTAAAGAAGAAAACCTACCCTTTTTCCTCAAGGTGGTTAAATTGCCTTTTAAAATTTTGCGTCTACCAGAGTTTCCAGCTCTTTAGCTGGAGATCCAGTTCTGATCTTGCCTGTATGGCTGGCTACATTTTAACATACTCAAAACCATGTCATGCATTTAGCAGCAAACAACAACAAGCTGAACTAAATAAGACTAAAACTTGTTGGGAATAAGATTATGTGAATCTCTTGAGTTCTTAGTCCTGTGTTGTTGCAAAAATGGCTACCGGGGGGGGGGGGGGGGGGGGTGGTGTTGGTGTTTAAGGCACATAATGTGTTTCTGGCTTTTCTTTGGTGTTTTCCTTAGTATGCGGGAAATCATTTCGGTGGGTTGTATCCAGTTCTACATGCAGCAGTATTTTTTAAAAGCTGCTCTGGATGGAGGGCAGATACTTCACAAAGTTGTGAAAATTGAGCACGTTATTCTGGAGGCTAGGATTAACTAAGCCTCCTCTATTTACCTTTCTGCTGTCTCTTTGGTAATGTGAGTAGTGTAAAGAGGTACTGATGAAGAAGGAACACTGGGTGCTCAAAAATTGTCTTGGATGGAAGTTATTGATAAGAACCAGAATTTGAAGCTAAATGCACATACCCAAATGAGGGGTAAAGCATGCCTTTAACGAAGAATTGTGTGATTTTTCTAGCTCTGTCGTTTGGGTGTGAGTTAGCCAAGCTGTTGGTCTCGATACATGGGTAAACGAATGAAATCTTATGGCCTATATTTTTTTTATATAGAAGTCTTTTCAAGAAAGGTAACCGGATAAACAGTTACTTAAAGGTAACGGGCTAAGTTTCTCTTTTCAGCAACAGTTTAGTTCAATATTCATGATGCCTTTGTCTCCTTAATTTTTTGGCTGTTTTGTAAAACTTATTGCAGGAAGTGCAAGCAGTGTTAGTGGTAGCAGTGGAAGTTCAACTAGAAACCTGTGGGTTAGCGGACTGTCTTCCAACACAAAAGCTGCTGACTTGAAAAATCTCTTTGGCAAATATGGAAAGGTATTTCATGGGGTGTGATACCATGTGTGTTGTGTGTGTCTCTTCCTCCTCTATTCAATTACAGAAATTGAGTAATACTTGATTTAAATCAGTGTCTGAGATGAAACGTCTAACCAGTGTCATCTAAAAAGCACAATACTTTCAGCATCTAAAGTAAGAGTACCTGCCTACAGGAAGAACCATATTGTAATTTTATATAAATTTTTTCTTCCTGTTGAGGTAAGATGGATGCAAGAGCAATGTCGCAAATATGACTGGTCAGGACTGGCTTTAAAAAATGTTTTTTAAAATTATATAACGGTGGCTATGTTCTTTTGCAGCAACTGTATTTAACTATGAGTGTAAGATAATGTGCTAACTGGTAAAATTGTAATACAGTCTGTCTTTATAGAACTGGCTGCTTTGGGAGGCTGTTCTGAAAATGTGTTCTGAGGGCTTATGAATGGGAAAAATAGCTAAAAAAAAGTGAGAGTTAGTGTCTGTTCTTTTAGGGACTCTTTTAATGACTTAATGAATTTTTTTATGGCCTACTTAAACTAAGCCTGTTTTCCTGGATTTTGGTTTTATTTAACATACAAATGCCATAGAACAATGCAGAATCCAGATAAGCTAAGCAGTCTTCTGAAAACAGTTTTTGTTGCAGTTGTTCTCATTTTCCCACAGGAGTTGCTGATAACTGTGTGAATTCCTAGTGTTTGTATAAGCTGGGGCAGTTATGTTAATGCATCTTGGGAACTAGTTCGAACCTTAGCACTGTGAATATCAAGGATGTGTACTGATTATTGGATATCTGATTTTCTGAATAAATTTAGTAGGGGATTTTATTTAATGCCTTCACAAGTGTTGAAAGCTGAGAGTATATTTTGTTAAAGCTTCAAATTCTTTGGCTGTTTTTGCTGTAAAGATGCTTGATACCTGTATTTCCTAGGCTTCCCAGTTTTAAATTAATTGGGAAATATTAATTTCTAAAGGTCTGTACCATTACAGGCTGCTACAAAGATAAAATAGTTGCATTAAAGCATGACTATGTCACGAAGACTGGCTCCAGTAGTTACAGAAATTCTAGCAAGGAGCAGGAACACAAAGCGTAATGCTTTCTCAAGAAGCAGGTGTCAAAGAGCTGGTTGCTAAGGTTGTTTAATTGACACATTTTCTAGATGCCTTTGAAGAACTGGCTCCCTTATTAAGTTACTACATAATAATGTTTATACCTTCTCGCCTTTAATTGGCAGCTGCTGACTTTTTGGGAGGCGTTCATCTGTCAGGGTTGAACCATCAAATTAAGATCAGTGGTGGTTCTGTGAATGAATTTTGACGGTAACTGTTAAAAGAAGCATTTAGATAATGTGCATGAGGTTGTGACTGGTCAAAACAGGATGTAAGCATTAATATGCCTTGATGGGAAGGTTGGGATAAAGTTCTCTAAGCTGGAACTTCCTATGGAATCATACACTTTTGAAGACTTCGAGTGTCAGTCTCTCTGGTGGGGTGGTTTTTTTGTTGTTGTTGGGGTGATTTTGTTCGTTTTGAGTTTTATATACCAGGGTAAAAATATTATTGGAATGCCATTGCTTCCTTACTAGAAATGTCACTCTCAAAACCCGAATTTTACCTGTTTACGTAGGTGCTTGGTGCAAAGGTGGTCACAAATGCACGAAGCCCAGGGGCAAAATGTTACGGCATAGTAACAATGTCTTCTAGTACAGAAGTGGCTCGATGCATTGCACACCTTCATCGAACAGAGCTGCACGGACAACAAATTTCTGTTGAGAAAGTAGGTTTAATCAGATGAAAAAAAAAAATCCCCAAATAGACCATCTTGTGGAAGAATCTACATTAACCTATTTGCTTTTCAAAAAAAATATAGGTGAAAGGTGATCCCTCAAAAAAGGAGTTGAAGAAGGAAAGCGATGAGAAGTCTGGTTCGGGTAGAAGCATGGGAGATAAGAAGACTGCATCAAGTGATAAAGCCAGCAAGTAAGACATTTCACATGTCTTCTGAAGTTGTGAAAATCCTTAAAGTTGAATTTTTCTCATTGCATTTGTGTGTTTCTTTCCTAACAAGAACTCCATCAACCAAAAAAGAAGAAAAGAAATCTGAGAAATCTGAAAAAAAAGAAAGTAAAGAAGCCAAGAAAACAGAAGGTAAAGATGAGAAGAGTGATAATGGAACAAGTGGCCCTAATCAAGAATCCACTAAAAAAAATGAAGAAAAGAAAAGAATAAGTATGCAACATAGCCATGTTTCCTCCTGTTGAATCTGTGTGTCTGACTTGTTTTGGGGGCATGTTCTTGCTCTTACCAGAAGCCAGATAATTAAACACTTGCTCTTTTTAGACTCCAATAACATCAATTACTTTAGAGCTGATGTTAAAGCTTCCATATTTTATATTACTACTTAATTACAGACATGTGCTGGTATGCTTCTGCTACCAGTAACAGTTCAATTTAGAGATTTAGAAATTTCACCAAGGAAAATCTGTAGTTGTCAAATAGGGCTATGTGTGTGTGTTAAACTTTTTTTTTTTCTTTCTCTTTCTTTCTTTTTTTTCTCCCCCCTTCACTAGGTGGTAAAAGCCCAGGTCAAGTTGTAGTTTTAGACCAAACAAAAGGAGACCAAGGCCACACTAGGACAGTTAGAAGGGGAAGGTTTGATAAAGTAAGTATCTATAGATTTGATACTACCTTACAGTTGATATTTGCACTGAAGAGTCAATAAACTATTACAAACTGTTAAGCTTAGATGGCAGCTTTGTATGCTTTGGGATAGCTAAGTAGTTAATGATACTTGAACGTAGCATCCAGAAATCTCCCTAAATGAATGAGACTTCTGAAATAACCATTGTAATCTCTATCTATAGCCACAGATATTGAGGAACAAAGAGCGTATTATTCAAGATAAAGTGAAATTCAGGGAATACAGGGGTAGAAAGGATATCTTGCCTTTTGAAAAGATGAAGGAACAGAGATTGCGAGAACACATGGTTCGATTGGAAAGAATACGACGAGCTGTTGAACTCCGAAGGTAGTAATTCAACTTTTTGCTAAAGGCTATTTTATACATTATTGATCAGATACTATATTTAGAAATCTAATTAGAATGCATTCTGTCAAGCCTTTTTCTCAGATGTTAAAGTCTGGGACTCTACCTAACAGTATCTTTATATGGATTAACAGACTCCAAAAGTTTTGTCTAATCTTTTGATAGCCATATCTGTACGCACATAGCTTAGTGTTTGTTGTACGGGGCGGGGGGGGGGTTGTATCTCATAAATGTTACTGCATACCAGTTTTCTTTTTGAAAAGATGAGACGTTGACTAGGAGATGTGGCCAAAAATAGTGTTTCGGGGGTTGGTTGTTTGTTTGTCTTTAAAGGGAGAACTGTTGTATATTTAAGTGACGACTCAAACGTAATACAATTTTGTCCCTTTAAATAAAAGGACCAAATGGCTACACTGTTCTATTCTGCTGTTTTCATATGGCCAAAAAGTTTGCAAAGGATAGTTAAATGAGTTGTGTTGTGAGCTGGATTTCCCAAGGAATTCCCAGCAAGCATAAAGCCTAAAGGAGAAAATGCCTTTCCTGCTCTTTGTAAGCTGTACTATAGGAGGTGGGAAGAAAAAAGCAAAATTAAGCTGTTGACAAGCACACTTAACCTGTGCGAGTCAGAGTGGTCATGTTATTCTGTCTTACTTTTGGACAGAAAACAGTAAATTTTTTGTTAGCTTGAAGAGGGCAAAAGCTAAAATAGCAAGTATTTTTAAGATCCAAATCATATTCTTTGTCACCTTGCAGACAATAACAACAGCTTAGCAATGTAGAAAATACCTCAAGAATAATGATTCTTGGTATAACTTTTCCTAGTATCTGTTGTCTGCTTAAATGGTGCTGTAGAATATGCTAAAAGCAGTTTGGCTACTTGGGGCTAAAAGGAGTAGACTTCTGATACCAGGACCTCTGTCAACAGCTTACTCCCAAATAGTGTTTTTTAATGTCTGTGCCTATTAGTGGCACAGACTAATAGGCACTAACTAACTGTGGTATTAGTTTTGGTTGAGAAATCTTTTTCAGATGAGTTTCTGCTACCTCTTTTTTTTTTTTTTTTTTTTTCTTTTTTTTTGGGGAAAGAAATAGCGTCGTGAGAGAGAACGCATACGAATAATGCATGAACGAGAAGAATGCTTGCAGAGAGAAAGGGAACGATTAGAAATCGAAAGGCAAAAACTAGAGAGGGAAAGGATGGAACGGGAGCGTTTGGAAAGAGAGCGTGTTCGTATTGAACAGGTGTGTATATTTATATTTTGGACTGTAGTGCATATCATTTTGGAGTATAACCCAGTTTGCACTTGCGGCGAATTTTTCTCTTCACCCTTCTACCCTGGCCAAAAAGAACTAACCAAACCTTACATAATCCACAACGTACAACAACAGTAATCTTTCTCTGGTTTGCTTGACTTGTGAGTGATTTGATGGCAAATTCTTGCTACTGGTTTATGCAGTGGCTATGCACATCTGTCTCTAAAACTGCAGTTCAGCAGATCATATTGTCTGTACCAGTCTTCCATAATTTTAGTAGATTTTTCCCAGAGAATGTCACCGCAAAGTTAATGAGATGTGTTTCTGGGCAACAAATACAGTAGCAATACAAGAAATTGCCTGGAGATACTGCTATGTAACAGCCAATAGCTTCTCCAGATCTGTTGCCTACTTTTTTAGAGAAGTACTCCTTATGCTCTTTAATCTTAGATGCTATCCAAGGATGAATTGTGTCAGATAGCCTTTAATAGAAAACTACCAAGTATTAATTTCATATGGTTGCTAACAGTTCTATAGGTATCCAATAAAGAGCTGTTTCGTTTGTTGTGTTTATTCACCCTTCCTTTCGTGGTAGGAACGTCGAAAAGAAGCAGAGCGTATTGCTCGTGAAAGGGAGGAACTTCGTCGACAACAGCAGCAACTTCGTTATGAACAGGAGAAGAGGAATTCTTTGAAACGTCCACGTGATGTAGATCACAGGTAACCTAATTCTCAAACCATTGTTTTACAGCGCTTAGTAAAAAGAAACAGCTACTGGCTTTGTGTCAGACTTGAAAATGCATTTGTACCTAAAACAGGTCTTCACAGAAGATCTAGATTTGTTTTGGTTTGTATTTGGTTGCTTTTGTATTTCTTTGGTTTTGACATCAATATTTTGATGTACAAATACAATATTTTGTATTTGTTTGGTTTTGACATCAGTTTATGCCAAGCATGAAACATACCTTATCTGTAGGAGAGAGTTTTGAAATAAGAGAAGCATCCCATGCGTTAATTCTTAGTGTATGAAAAGAGCATAGCGCAATTTGGCATTTGCTGAGAAAAGCTGTTCTTCTGCCATAATGGTTGAAATTTCTAGCTTCTATGTTAAGAATCCACATTTCTAGTAAATGGGTGGTTCAGGAAGTCAACGGGATGGCTTGAATTTTTACTGAAGCTGGTGACACTTATCATTTGCTGTCTAAGCCACATGAATTGAACTGGCTTTGATCTTTATTTGATTATAAGAATAGGACTGAGATCTTAGCCATAAAATTGACGTACTGGTGGTACAATGGAAGGTAAGTGTAAGTTGTTATGGTAGATACAGTAGCAGAACACTAATATTTCTTCATCAGAGGAATAAACAGCTTCATTTGTCAAGGCTAGTGATTATACACTTCAGTATCTCACGTTCTTACCATAGAGACTCTGTACCTCAATGTTTCTAGTGAGCAAGGCTGTGACATCTCCTACGCTATTCTTTCCTGAGAAAGCTGGTCTGATTTGTGGGTGTTCTGGTTTTGGGTTTTTTCTTCTAGAAGGCAGTTTTTTTTCTCTAGAAGGCTATTTTCAAGGCAAAATTTTGCTACCGTGATGGTTTTGTTGGGATTTTGGGTTGTGTTTGGTGGTTTGTTGTTTTGGGTTTTTTGGTAACTGCCCAACATTGTGTACTATTGCTTAGATTTTATTACATATTTTATTGATACTTTGTCTCTTTATTTTCACTTCAAACAGTGGGGTGTGTTTGGTTTTTTTTCTTAAATGATTTTATTGATTACTGTTTAGAGAGTCTACCTTTGTTAGTGGCTTTCAAAGGTCAAATGAGCATCTTCAAAACGGACAACCAACTCTTCACAATTTTCTGCATATTAGGCTTTGGTTTGGATACATGTAGCTCATGAGGGTTCATTTGTTTTGCTTAAAGGAGAGATGACCCGTACTGGAATGAGAATAAGAAGATGGCTCTTGATACAGATGCACGTTTTAGTCATGGTTCAGATTATAGTCGCCAGCAGAACAGATTTAATGATTTTGATCACAGAGAACGGGGACGATATCCAGAAGGTTCTTCTGTTCCGTCATCATCTTTTGATAGGTAAGTTTAGATAATATGGCAGGTATTTGCCTGCCAGCTTTACTGTGGATTTCACTCTTAACTATTCAAAACTTAAAGTAGTGCTTTACACAGTTCTGATGCAAGAGAATTGCAGTAGTGTCCTGAAACTTCTTGTGTCTTCAGGACTGGCCATGTATATCATGGAATTCAGTCTGCTTTTCTCTGAGGACTTTAAATTAGCTGCCTGGTGGTCTCTTTTGGGTGACATTTCAAAATAATTTTTGTGATTATTCCTCTCTCATATCTAGTCATAAGTGGGTTCCACTGGATTAGATCTGTCCTACTTGGTAACCCATGTCCTTGAGAAGGAAAGCCAAAAGCAACTGATTCAATGAGAGTTAAGAACATTACTTGCACGAGTCACATTCATCAGGGTCCGCACAACTGTGCAGGAAATGCTGGTTACAGATCGAACTTCATGTTTCCATTAAACATCTTCATTAACCATTAAGACCACATAATTGTAGCTTCTGGACTTCTACTTTTATGCTGCAGTGAACTAGAATTATATTTTCTAGCTGACTCAAGAAATCTAGCTTTCCCTCTGCTTCATACTAGGCAAAAAGGGAGGCCCTACAACTGCTTAAATTATAGTGACCAAAATGTGAACAGATAAACACATAAAGAAATGTTAGAATGGCTGTAAGAACTCAAGCTCAAAATTTCAATTGTAGAAATAAATATAATTTGACATGGGAAGGATCTTTGAGATACATATCACGTATATAGTAATAAACATGTAGTGTAAAGATGCATAATATTTTTGTCTTCTCACACATGTGCTTACATGTGCAGAGAAATGGGAAGCTGAGAGACAAGCAAATGACTTTTTCCTACTTCTACAACTTAGGCGAGAACGTTTTGTAAATCAAGGCGAAGCAAAAAAGTCTCGCCCAACAGGACGAAGAGAAGAGCCAGGGTTTGAGAGATATCCGAAGAACTTCAGTGAGTCCAGAAGAAATGAACCGCCACAACCAAGAAGTGAACTTCGAGATACAGACAGACGAGAAGTGCGAGGAGACCGAGACGAAAGAAGAACGGTGATAATTCATGACAGACCTGAAATACCACATGGTCGACATCCAAGAGAGACTGGTTCAAATCCCCCTAGGCAAACAAATTGGAAGAGTGAGGGAAGCATAAGCACAGACAAACGGGATGGCAGGTAAATTTGCTGGCTAACCAACAGGCTAGTCAAGGTATTGATTCCTGTAGAATTTATCCATAGTAGCAACTCCTCAAGAACCAATGTGTAAAGAGAGGACAGACCCCCTCTGAAAGAATGGCAGAGGCGCTTTCGAAAAGCATTGGAAAAACATTGTGTGTGCTTTGTCACAAATGCTAAGCCTCATCTGTAAACTTGATGCTGACTCCCAACAATATTCTTACTCACACGTAGCAACATACAGTAAGGAGGCTTTTGTGCAAGAATGCAGATGGAAACAAATAACGTGTAAGCTTTAATAATTTAGAGAGCCACATAGATCTAAAAGAATGTTTCTAAGAAGCTAACTGTAAGTTGCTAGGAACCTGAAAAACAAAAAGGAATCTTTGAAGTCTACATGTGCTGTGATTTGGTACCAATTCTATTATACTGAAACCAAAATTTTGATAAAAGCAATTTTTACAGAGGCGAGAGGCCAGATCGATCGGGAAGAGAAGTGTCTGGACACGTGAGAGGTGCACCTCCTGGTAGCCGAAGCAGTGCTTCTGGGTATGGAAGCAGGGAAGGAGAACGAGGCGTGATGGGAGAAAGAGGTGGAGGACAAGTGAGTCATCTCTTCGTGTTTGTGTGCATGAGTGAGAGACTGGAGAATGCAAAATCACACTGGATAAATGACCATATAGCATCCATAAATCATTAGCGAGCATTCTGACTATTTTCAAGTTACTTTTCTTTATTTTAAAGGTTCTTTTTTGTCGGGTTTTTGAATAAGCCAAGAAATTGCAGAAAACGTGCCCAATTCTTTTTAGGTCTAGCATCTTTGAGGTAGACCAGAACAATACCTAAATGAGTTCCTGATTAGGCTTTAAAGAATTTGTTGTCATCCTGTGTTTTCAGGACCAACCTTACACTGCCAGTGCAGTTTGTCATTGTAATCTGTAATGTGCTACTGAGAGAAAAACCTTCAATAAGACTTGTCTTTAAAGTCCACAGACTAAATGCTCCGTGCTACTAGATCCTTAAGCATCTAAAAAAAAAAAACCAACCCAAAACCAAACAGTGTTTCTCTTTCTGTAACTATATAGAAGATACTTGTCCGTGATTACGTGAGATCGGGGCAGAATTAGGAGTAAAGTATGAGTTTGTGGAACTTCACTCCTTGCATACCCATGCAGTCATTATTGGGAATTAGTTCCTTTTTGTTATCTAGAGTTATTTTTAACAGGATTCTTGTAAGCATGGGTTGGCTGACGGAAGTCTTAAAAGATGCTCGACTTTTGTATATAACTAAGCTGTAAGCTTAACTTTCTTGAAACGCTCGTTTCCTGTTGATAGCGAAATATACCTTTCATTCCGAAAATGACTGTCACTTTCTTTCTAGCACTATAATGAGGACAGACATGTTGTTGAACGCCATAGTCGTGAAACTGGACCAAGAAAAGAATGGCATGGACCTAGTTCTCAAGGAAGCGGGTATCATGACACGAGGAGAATGGGAGATGGCCGTGGAGGAGGTGGCATGATGTCTCCCCATACAAGGTACAAAAAGTACTCCTTCCTTGCAGTTCCCTACTGAGCTCTCAAAGCTTTGGTTGCTTGGGCAGTATAGTAGTCTCGGTGCAAGCAGCATGACTTTCTGGGGATGGGCTGTTGCTGCAGAACATACAAACCCATCTTTCTGTGCCAGCGCATGGCTCCACGTTGTTGCATTGCCAGTGGCAGCATCGTTCAGCTGCACAGAAGCGAGGGACTTCTTGCGAAGTCTCTTTCCTTGCATGGTTTCAAGTCTCTTCTGAGACTGAGTTGGTGATATGAGAAGTAACACTGTTCTTGCCTGTACACCAGGAGTTTAGATACTTACCGTAACTTAACGCTTTTTTAAAACCTTTGTTTCCAGTAACTCTTCACCAATTAATAGAGTTGTACAGATCACAGGCAATTCCATGCAGAGGGGAAGTGGCTCAGGATTTAAGCCATTTAAAGGTGGACCTCCACGAAGATTCTAAGATCTACAGCTGCTCGGTTTCAAGATAACTTATTGAAATCTCTTGTAAACTTTCT
The DNA here is from genome assembly GCF_000708025.1 of Charadrius vociferus. NCBI lineage: Eukaryota > Metazoa > Chordata > Aves > Charadriiformes > Charadriidae > Charadrius > Charadrius vociferus. Next base: position 3,521,809 of record NW_009648526.1, on the reverse strand, counting down.
CTGATTAAAAACAGGAAATCTTGTCTGGAAGTCCTGGTTAAATTTTTTTAATTTAACATGATTACTTTCCTCTCAATTTTGGAGGCATTTTAATAGTTACGTTGTAATTTTGGATAGTTTTTGTGTATCTTTGATAAGCATTTTCCCTGAGGCACTAGAGCTGTGTAAAAACAAATTGGAACCAAAATATTTGTTAATCCTGTATAAAAGAATAGTTTCCAGCTGTGTGCTAGTAGTTTGATTTACCAACATTAGCTCTGTGGTGTCTTGCTTTAAAGTTAGCTACTTATCACAACATACACAACTATAACCTCCATTTTGAAGGTTGTTCAGGCTATTATCTCTGCTTTCTAATTTGTAGAGAAATAAGATTGTTCTTTCATTACTGGGTATTATGTAACCTATTTTTGCAGAAGGTACTGTTACATTGAGTGCATTTATGTGTATTCTTGCAAATGTATTCTTTTGAAATAAACCTTCATATTCTGTATAGCTTCTAGTAAGTCTTTGAAACAGCCTTGGGGGAAGGAAGAGAGACTTAAACAGACTCATTGGTATAGCAAGTCAAAACGTGGGTGCCGTTAGCTTCCAACTCAAACGTCTGTAATTGTTTCCTTCACTAGGATTGAATTGAAAATCTAGAAGCACCTTTGATAGCACAAGAAAGACTAGTACCAAAAAATACAGGATCATTCATGGGAGGCCTAAAGAAATACTTCTACAGAGTTTGCTCTTTATGGCAAAGCCCTGGCAGAACTTTGCCCGTTGATTTTAAACCAGACTACCACGAATGCACTTCGCCTATAGTGATTGGGGAATCCTATAGATGCAGTCTTGTTTAGGTGCACCTACCACGCTTCACTGATGAAGTCTCAAGCAAAAGGGATGCATCTTCTTAAACCTTTTGGGTTTGTTTAATTTTGAATGGCCTATGTTAAAGTTTTTTTTGACCAGGCCCAATCAGAAATGTTAGACAGGCAGTCCAAGGCTCATCTGTCACCCCGTCAGCATAAATATACAGTTACAGCGCTGTACTTCAGCAAGGGGGGGGAAAAAAAGGTAAATCTAATCCCCTATGCAGTTTTACCACATTTGGGGTAGTTATGGCAATGAACAGAGGACCTTGCTAACAGAACTTAGGAGCTTGTAAAGTAGTATTTGCATAAGAGCTGGAAGCTTTTACTGGTCTTTTAAAGAATGATTTACGTTACAAATTTTAAGGCAAGAGCCAGTAGGAACGTGCTGATGTTGCACGTGGGTCTTTGGCACCCTCAGTGGCAGTCTGTTTGCTGTGTGGAAGAACTGCTAAGAATCTGCAGTGTTCCAGAGGAATTAAGTAGCAGAAAATGAGTTAAACTAAATTGGTTTTCGAGTAAGTAGCCCTTCAGGAAAGATGGAAGGAGAAACCTAGTATAACAGCATTTTCTATAAATAATCTTTTGTGAACATTCACAACTGCCAAATATGTAGGTTTAAACAAAAGAAATATGCTGTATCAGCAACTGTGTCAGGCCCCATTTATCCAATAATTAACTTACCTTAATGCATTTAATACATCCCAGTAAGTTCAATTTACTGCATTTTTTTGCAGGAGTTGCCAAGAGAAAGTACCAGTTAGCAGTGCATTTAAAAAACTACATATCCATTTGGCTGCAGTCGGTGCCTCATTAGGTGTAAGAAGACATACAAAATAAGTATTTGCTGTAAGCTGAATTTGTAGTGGCTAGTGGATCAGATGGGAAATATGGAGGTTTATAACCTTAGAAGACGAAGCTATAGAGCAGTACAAAGATGAAACTTGAGATGTGGCTTGCTATCTTGCCTACAAGTCAACAGGTCTGGATGTGCATTCCAACTGTTAAAAAATGCCAGGAGATATTATTTATTCTTGCTTAATTAAATGAAAATGTGAATGTGCATATGTAGATATTTCACTTACATTAAAATATTGAAACAAACTAGGATGATGGGGGAAAAAATCTGATTGAAACCAAATTGCCAAAATCTTTGAATTTATAAAATATTTAGATCAAGAACAGTCTACCCTTTTCTTTTCCAGAGCAAGATTATTCTTTTTAAGGATTTCATCCAAAGTTTATTATTAGGAAAGAACTTAAATGAAATGTTTATTTAAGCTTGCTGACTTAAATTTATTTACATACAATGAATTTCAGAAGACTGTTAATCAAAATAAATCTCAGTAGGGTAAAGACCTTAAACTACAGAGAGGCTGATAAATGGAGACGCTTTTTAAAAGGTAACAGAGTTTTAACAGTTTTTCCTTGTGGCACACAAATAAAAAGGGGTATTAAGACACAGAACTGGACTTCTCTGAAAACTATTTAAGTGTTCAAAATTACTTTCTCAGTTTACAAGGAAAATGTTGTTTCCTTATAGTCTCTAAAAACAGATTAATACAATATAAACAATTAAGGCTTTTAAAATGCAAAACATTCAGTATTTGACCTTGTAGATGCCATTACAATGTTGGATAAGGGTGTAACATCATGACAAAAAGGATTTCAGTCACGCACATTGGTACAAATGATACTGCGTGACTCGATTTAATCATGTCATGCACTTTTAAAATACACCTTCTAAAAATGTAACAACTTCTCCCTTCTCTTGGTAAATCTACAGTAGCTTGCATTAGCTTTTATTTTTGCATTTCCTCATAAAAGCAGATATTGAGATCAAGGTTAACCATTAGGTGACTAACAGGCTCCCACCCACACTGCTGATTTTACATGGCAATTGCACAATTCTGTGGGTCTAAGCATGGCATCTTGAAGACATTACTAATGCGGGAGTCTTTTGGACTTCAATAGGTAGAGGTCTTTTATTATTATTTATATTTATAATATTATTTATAATTTCATTGTAAAAAGAGCCAGTCAAGACAATTTGGTAGCAAATAGTTAACACTTGGAGAACTGGGAACAGCTTCTTTAGGATTTGCTTTTGTGTTTCATCTGTAGTTTCTTTTCATAAGCTTACATGTATATGTAAAAGGTGATTATCAAAAGCTGTACAAATAATAGATGTGTATCTATTCACCAGATAAAAGGATAATCAAAAATCATTTATGAAAACTTTGATAAGAACATCTTTCACCAGAAGCTGTAATATGAAAGAGAAACCCGAACTCTGTTGTTTACCACCGAAGTTGGCGAACTGATGCCCGTCTTGTTCGCTCCCTCGTAAAGCTGAGAGGCATTAACGTTCTGTGAGTGTGTGGGTAAGAGCAAGAGCTGAGCAAGCAGCAACAGATTTAGAATTTATTTCTGTGGGACAAGACAAGATACTGGACACTTCCTAGTTGAGTACCACTATTGCATTTTTTGTGGCTTGACCTATAAACATTGGTTATACATTTCAAAAATATAGGGGAAAAACCACTTGTGAGTGACATCATTTGTCCAATACAATCTGGCAGGAATGTCAGGGAAGTAGTATAACTTGCTTTTTGCAAGTGCAGATTGTATCAAAACCCAAGTCCTGCTTATTGACTGAATAGCTGTGCTGTAACTGTGTGACCAGTCACACTCCTTAAAATAATGTAATGGCACTCGTGAGTTCCAGAGTTATCAAAATACAGGTAGTACAACAGATTTGTCTTTGGACATCATTGTACCTATGCTCGCTTTTTTTAACAGGTTCTCAAAAGTTATTTTTGCTTGCCAGCCTCAAAGAGAAAGCATGTAAGAAATCCAGAAGTGCAAGCAAACTGCTGTAAACTCAGTATATGAAATGCAAATGTGCAATTATATCACTATTCCTGATAAAAAATGCAAATGCTGAATTATAAGTAGTTGAAAAATTTACAAGCAGGTTCATTAGTTCACTGTATCTACCTGCAGTGGTCTTGCAGACAAGCAGCTACTGTATTTTTCCAAGCAAAAGAAGGATTTTATTTCCACAGCAACCATTTTTTCCTATAGTAAATACAATTCAATTGTGAAGTCTACCTGGGCTGCAACTGGCCAAAAATGCTCCCCCATACTGTTACTTACTCACCTCACATACAACCCATTTTTGAACTGTCAAATCTGATGAACTTCACTAAAACTCAATTGTAAACAAAACCAGTAATTAATACAAAACAGCTCCTTTTGGCTCTGGTTAATCTGCAATAACAAAAGCCCTACAATTAAGAGACCAGTTGATGCCCTGACACCAAAATACTGAAGAGAAAATAAAGTTTCATTGGAAATAGGCATAAAATGCTGAATAGTAACATGCTGAAAAGCTAGCAAAATCACAGGTAAATTCAAAACCGAGCTTGTTTTTTCTATAAAAATGCACAGGATAATATAACACTGGCTTTCTCCTTAAAAAGAAAAAAAAAAGGTAGAAACAGTATAGATTGAACTTTCTTGTTCAGTCTGCGATTTTCCAAAAGCCAAGTCCTGGTCATCTACACCTTTGAAGGTTCAGCCGAAATCGGAAGTCCAGGCATTTATTTCAGTTATTTCTCCCCGCTGTCTGCTTGCAGAGTTGATACGTGTTGGTCACTAACTATGAAAAACTTTAAATAAGTTATGAAATTGGTTTGCGTAAGTCTACACTGAAATGCCATGTTCCTCCTCGTGGCTGTACCTGGTGGTGTGAAGTTGGACTGGGTAGATATTTAATAAAACAAGATATAGGACAAGAGTTAAGTAAAGTATTGCAGTACTGCTCCAGAAGTTTCAAAGGATCCTAAAAGGCATCCAGCCACCACGAATTACTGCGACTGCAAGACATCCTGGAACTGTTTGCTAATGCAGTTCACAAGAGAACATAGTAAAACCCCAAAATGTTGCATTGTTTCATTTAGAAATAATTATTTTCCTAGTATTTGTTAAATACTTTCGGTGAAGCTTCTACAGCATAGGTTTGCCACAGATGAAGCAGAGCTAAAAGATGACTGCAGCACATATGGCTAAATACACCATTCTCTTACAAAACTGAATGTTAAGGTGTTTGGGTTTGGGTTTTTTTTTTTTAAATAATATTATGTTCTTTATAAACGTACTGGTACTACAAGACAAGAAAAACATTGTGTCAAATCGTTATAGTTCTTCAGAAATGTTTATGCATTCTTTAATTTCCTAAGACTAAAAAAGACAGAATTACAAAGAACATTTCAAGGTAGTTTCAAAGTCTATTAGGAAAGCAATCATCTAATTTTCTGTATTTCTTTAACAGAAAGTATGTGCATCTGTAGCACGGGCAGAGATAATCATGCTAGCTTTATTATAGCTGGCACAGATAAGAAACTCTAATTCAAACTTAATGACAACACATACTTGGAATTCATACATTCCATGGAGAGGTCTTTCTCAGCATGTCCTCCATATGAGAGACATCAGCTTTAGCTACGGATGGCACAGTGATGCCTGGCTGAACTGCAGCGCGGCTCCGTGCATTACAGGAAGGGAACTGGGGCACCAGCTCGGTGCCTTTCCGCAGTAGCTGGCTAACAGCAAAGCTGGGCAAACTCCTGCCCGCTCTGTATTCACTGGGACGCAACATATGACAGCACTAACATTTTCTTATACCTGATTTTGTAATTTCCATTACATTTTATAATTTACCATTGCCAAAAAGTTTTCCTTTAACTGTTACAGAGCTCATACCAACTCTGATACTTGTAAGTGTAAGTGCTGTTTTGGGCAGTGGTATTTCTGAGTGCGAAGGCAGGAGCGCGAGTCTCTGAGTGCTTGGCAGTGTTATTAGACTACAGCCATAAACGTGAGCTCATCAGCCTCACAGACTCAACCACATAGGCAAGCCCTAAGAAGAACTATTCAATGCAAATATTAATTACTAGGTATAGCCAGTTCATATAAAGAGGAAAAAAATGGTCCGTTTTCATATCATTCTTTTGGAGTTCCCCAAAACAAGAGATGCCAGACACAAGGATGTACCTATTACTCAGCTGATTTTAGTGGCACACTGGTGTTTCTTCTAATTGCAATTTTGACCCTTTCCTTGGCACGTGTCAGGGAACCAGAACAAAAGTCAACAGAAGGTTTCAGACAAAAATACCAGCTTTTTCTGATATACATTTAGAAGAAATCTAAAAATTCTAAACTACGTCAGGTGAACTGTTCAAGACTGCTAGCGTAATCTTACCTCTGAAACATTACAGCTGAAGTCTTAACTCAAAAAGTGTGTGCAAGTTTTACTAATGGCTTCAACAAGAAAAGAGAACTTGAAGTTCAAGTTGAGACAGGCTCGGTATGGCGTTACTGCATCCAGCTCTGAGGGGGAACTGAGTTTGTACAAGCTGAAGGCATCATCTCCCAAAACACCAGTAGATCCCTTCTCATTTCACAATAGGTATCACTTAAGCTGGATGCGACCTAAACTGAAATTGGGTCAGCACTGAAGGACAGTTCTCAAGAGATTAAAAGAAATATAAAACTTACATGAGTTTGTGTCCCTGTCCAGCCCCAAGATCTAGCCACATTTGGCTTAGTGTTTGACTGTATCAAACCATTGCATTTCACTGGCTTTTGGCCCCAGCAAGACTGTTGGCCACACCACCACCAGCTTCCTGCAATGCAGGACTCAACTAGTGATGAAGGCACTTGCAGTGCCTTAGTTCACATTTCATCAACACATTACATTTAAACAGATGCCTTTATTTTCAGCATATTGTTACAATAAATTATTTTGCAAGCATACTGTATAGTAAGGTAGCAAAATTTGCAGTTCATTTGAGTACTGAAACTTATCCGAGTTCTTCCGTATGGATTTCCCAAACCTAACAGGCTGGATTGAGGGGCCAAGGCCAATGGTGTGAGGTTCAACAAAAAGTGCCAGGTCCCGTACTTGTGTCACAACAACCCCATGCAGTGCTACAGGCTTGGGGCAGAGTGGCTGGAAAGCTGCCTTGCAGAGAAGGGCCTGGGGGTGTTGGTGGAACACCGTCTGGATGTGAGCCAGCAGCGTGCCCAGGTGGCCAAGGCGGCCAACAGTGTACTGGCCAGTATCAGGAATAGTGTGGCCAGCAGGACTGGGGCAGTGATCGTCCCCCTTACTCAGCACTGGTGAGGCCCCACCTCAAATACTGTGTTCAGTTTTGGCCCCTCTCTACAAGAGAGACATTGAGGTGTGCGTCCAGAGAAGCACAACAGAGCTGGTGAGGGATCTGGAGCACAAGTCTTATGAGGAGCAGCTGAGGGAGCTTGGGTTGCTTAGCCTGGAGGTCCCTTCCAACCTAGACAATTCTATGACAACATTTTGTTGAATATTTTCTATGCTGTCACGTAGAGATAAACACGGCATCTTGACATCTAAAGATAATTAACTAGATAGTTAAAGTTCTTAACCTCAAAACCCAAGGACTTCCTCACTGCAACACATGAAGCTTCTCCAGGAGCACAAGTGATCCTACAAATCAGAAAAGGAGCTGTAAAGGCAGTAAAGAACTTTAAGGTTTCAGCCAGTTCTCTAGAGCTAACTCTCCAGGTCAAGAGAGCTCATAGTGATGGAGCTGGCATAATGACCAAAGTAGAACAGTAGACAACTGACATTTAATAAAATTGAGTTATTAGAGGGTCAGAACAGCCAGTTTTGACCTAGAAGCATTATGAGTGAAGAACAGTGTGTACAGGGACAGACACTGCCAACCCACTATGAAATAAATCATTACCTGGGTGAGATGATCTGGCCACTGCATGCTGTGCTACAGCTATTTGTCTAAAATAACAGCAAAATTAAGGACAAATCTGTTTAAGCTCAAAAGGTGGTGGTGGTGTAGGGACTTATGTTCCACCCTGTCTTTCTGCCTCAGCATTTACCTACAGGAGTTCTTCCTTGTCACAGCAGACATTGGTACAACTGTAAGAACAAGCAGGAGCTACATGGAAACACTAAGATAATATCAGAGACTTCTGTGTACGTGATTTTGTGTGACAGCACGTCATTCATCTCACCAGGTTTTCCCACTCAGAACACCACTGCTAACAGGCTATTGCTAGGTATGCTTAAAAAGAGTAACTGTACCGAATCACAAGATAACACACGTATGTTTAAGTTCCTTCATCTGACATTCGCTATCATTGGCCTATAGGAACATTTTTCAGTGTCAGATGTTTCTTGTTACCAAGGTCTTGTTATCATAGCATAGATGGAAAAAAATGTGAGCGTTACACTGCAACCAAACTAAGGCTTGTTATTTTTGCTTTTCTCTAATATGCTTTCTAATCAGGATACTGCATCAATTAACTTGTATTTCCTGAGTCACCTGCTGTTTAAGGCTACAACCTTAATAAAGTCTACTTTTATACAAAATAAATACAGTTCTTAATTCAGTATGTTGTATTTAAGGATGTACTTTGTATAAACTTCAGCAATTGACTACAATAAACATCCTAATGATAAGAAAGCTGATCCAAGCAATGAGCTAGCTTTAGGTTACAGATCTATTGTAGCAGGAAGGAAGAACGGTTCAGTTAA
>NW_009648526.1:3503424-3513312 GCF_000708025.1 Charadrius vociferus | reverse complement strand
AAAAAGATTCCATTTCAAGAACTCAAATTGCCTTTTATTACATACTGGAAAATTTTTTCAAGAACTTGCGTATACAAGTTGGAAGAAACATTTGACAATAACGTGAAATACCGAAGGAATGTAGAGACTGACTGGCAATCCAAGGCAAGTGTACACAGGAGAGCATACGCTTCACTTTTAGCTTGTGTGCCTGTGACCCACAAGAGCAGCTCTGTGAAGACAATCTGAACACATACTTTATTAGATCAACTAGATGGCTAGCTACAAAATATCTTTTTTTTGCATTGTGTTTAAGTGAATTTTCAGGAATGCTAATTTCATCCTCTGGTGTTAGAATCTCCTTTGAATCTGCTTTGTTGGGTCGCAGATTCCATATGAGTGTCACAAGAAAAGTGGTATATTTGAGCATTTACAAAGTGCGTTTTAGAAAAACATTTCTCACTATGGCAGTGCTCAATTTTTTGCTAATTTTAAGAATATTTGTATTTAACTTTTTTTATTTCACAACTACAATGCAATAACAAAAAAATAATCTATGCTTCTGTTTTCTGTGCTAGCTTTTATCTAGTGGAAAACAAGTTCTACTCTACTTTTCTGGACACTTTCATATATATTATGTAGGTATTTGAAGCATGTGCATGCTAAGTTGTATAAACAGATGTAAAGCAGCGTTTACATCTGTAGCCTTTTGCCAGAACATGAGCTTCAAAAAAAGAGGCATATGAATAGTCAGAAGTAGACATGGTCTTTCTGGTGCTCCATGAATATTTTGGAATATTGTTTTCCAAGCTCACTATTACAGACAAAAGCAGTTCTGTTCAGGCTTTTTTGGTATCAGATACTGTCATAGATACCAACTGTGACAGTTGCTTTTGGAATAGTTAGTCACAGTAGGGTATAAATTAAGCTTCCAGATGTATATTAATATTAACAAGCTCATCTGCTTGTAACTTTTGCCACTAACAAGCTCAACTCAGGCAGAACAATGCCCTAAGTTTCGTGAATTCTTTACCTTTTTTCCAAAGCTTCAAGACCTGTAAAGAAAAAAGGATATTAACAGAAAACTGTTTGCATACCGTGCCTGCCATCTCAAATAACCCAAAACCCTTCACTCCTTTATTGAAAGGGAAACTAAATTATCTGGGAGTTCAGACTTCATGACGAGCGTTGACACTTAACTCTTCTTCCTTTGGGACCAAATGACAATATTACCGTAACTACAGTATATTAGGTTCCAGGCACATCTGTCTGGAACTGGAAATGTTACACGAATTCTTCTAACACAAGCAAGTATCTTAGGCAAAAAGATATACTCAATAGCCACAACGTCTGTTCCAGCTAAATTTGTTCAAGAAGAAATTTAAGGTGGCAATACTGTCACTGAAAATAAGAAGATAACAAACACTTAGCTCGACATATTTATTTTTCAAGGTCAATAAATAAATGTAAATACACAAATTTGGAAAAATCTTAGTAACAGAATGTTTTTAAACAACATTCTGGCTTAAAGTCTTTGTTATTGACACTACTGGAATATTTTCTGATCTGCTTAAAGTAGGTAAGTCATGTTGGTGATCCTCCATCACATTAATTTGTTTGAAGAAGTTAGGCTGCTGCAAAGGAAAAAAGATGTCAACCTTTGCTTTGACATAGAAAAATTATCTGAACTGCATACATTAAATATTAAAATTACTTTTCTGGGCATGACTCTTCCAGAGATAGAGAAATTTGTAAATTTACAGTTTGCGTATTAAGAGACCTCCTACTGTTTGTTACTTCATTATTATAAAAGGGAAATTGTAACAAAAGTGGAAAAAGCAAACGAGAAAAAGGCATGGAAGAAAAAAGTGATACAAACTGGCCCTTTAGTTAATAAGACATTCTTCCTGTATCCATCCAATTTTCATTCTAGGTTCTTAACAAATTTATGCGATGACTGCTTCCCAGCACTGCAGCAAGTCTGCTTGAAATAATTTTAAAGCAGCTTTTTACCAGTGACTTCGTGTTTAGACACGTCTCTTACAGAATGTCTCTTTTACAGACATTCTCCAAACACCTGAAACCAGGAATGTCACATTCCACCTGGCTGCCTTCGCTTTCCCAGATTATTCTATACTAATGCACTTACCCAGGCTTAGAGCATGAATACATAACTTTTCCAGGAGAAGCAGCCTTTTTCAAAAGTATCTACAAATTGCTAAATAGAAATTTTTATCAAAAAGGTTCAGCAAGAAGGTAATTGTTATTGACTTAATGGAAGTGGAGGAAGATTTGTGGTTCCCTCAAAATTCAGCAAGTATTCTTTTTCTGTATTCTATAAATACTACAAGACGCAACATGTTTATTTGGTTCCCATAAATTAGAAAAATCTGGTTTCCAAAAATTCTAAATTAGTGATTTAAAAAACAAAATATTACACCTGGCCACCTTTCCAAACAATCTCAGAGAGCAGCTGAGCTTCTCTCCCACCCTTCAGAAGTGTGCTTTTTAAAGATACATCATTTATAAAACAAACAAAAGAAAAAGTGTGTTCTTAACTACAGTACACCTGCTTAAATATACAAGTGGACACGTTAACGTCATGTGAAAGTTCAAGGTACTTCTGGAAAAAAAGGCAGACAGTTATTTTAACTCTGCATTCTTACATAGAATAATCATTATTATAGACCTTAGTTTCCTCTCATCATTCACCTATCATATGGAGAGGTCAATAAATAAGAACTTATCTGGTCCAGTTTACCTGCAAGAAAAAAATACTAAAAGAAAAAGGAGTTACCTATAAAATTACTTGTTTAACCCTGATAACATCTGAGTTGCCATACCCAGTTTGTAATTGCAAGAAAAGCAAACAATATTCATCTTGCTTATTAATAAATGCCCCATTCTCTATGACAATTTTTTGTACGATGCCTATCAAGTCACATATTCTTGGGGCAAGAAAGCTTGGCCAGGAGGTGCAATGCTAGCAGTAACAGTATAAATCTGGGTTCAAAAAACCGAACATACCAGATCCAGAAGCAAAGAAATCTGGACACATTGAGGAGGCAGTACCCAGCTGTTATTTGGGCTCGTGTCATGAAGACTATACCCAGCCTAAGATATAGTTTCATACCATGTAAGTAACACAGAATTCTGTTGTGCTAGTGTACAGACTTCAGGAAAAAGTCTTAACATAAAACAAATAACCTCCTTTGTTTAGAGTAGAAGATAAAATAGCTTACTAACTGATGTAATGAGTAATGGATGTCACTATGACACAAAACTTGCCATGATTTGTGTGTTCAGCTACAAGGTGCAGTATTTCTTATGACTAACTCAAAGCACAGCCACATCCAACTGTGATTTGGAATTCCATCTTGAGCAGCACGCACTATGACTTTGAAGAAAGTCTGTATGATTGTAACAAAGTCATCCATCCTCTCTGGAAACGTGAACAAAATCCATGGGGTAATCAGGCACAGGCGGCATGTAACGGGTTTGTCTTCCTTTTTATTCCTTGTTTTTGCTTCTGAGGACATGCACTTGGCTCCAGACTAAATCCATTTGCTATTACAAGAGAACACAGCTATTCTTCTCTTTTTCTCTCTCTTTCTCTCGAGGCTCTTTACGTTTGCGTTCATTACTCCCAGATTGTCTTCCACTTGCTGGAGAAGCAGCACCTTGCACCTGCTACGTAAAAAAAAAAAACCCACACCAACATCTTGAATAAAACAAACATGATTGTAGATGCTGTCTGAAGTATCACTCTATGTTCAAGTTTGCATAATAGTTAAACTTTTGTTTGCAAACAGCAGAATTCAGGTAGGGTCTTTCTGTATAAATACTCCAGAACCACTACAAAGCTACTTATTTCTAAAAAATGAAGTCAGCCAAAAAGATATGTCAAGTCCTGTGTGTCCCTTCTATTGAGTCCCCATATTCAAATCAGTTGTTTCAATAATAAAATTTGGCTTCAAGCATTTTCTGGCACTTCTAAATTACTATACTGGAATTTTTTCGTAGTTCCTTTTTTAATCCACATTTCAGAAGCTGCAGAGTGAAAGCATTGGGTTTGACAACTTGGTACAGCAAAGCAGCAGCTTTTTGTGACTAAAAACTAGTGAAGAACTTGGCAAGGGGGCTGGTGTACAAGGGCAACATGAGCTTTGGTAATTTATCACGTATTCCAGCTGTTATCCCTTCATAGCTGCAAATGAGCATGCTGTTAAGTCCTGTTAAGCAGGTTCTTCAGATCTTTCTACCTTTTGCAGCCAGCAGTAGTAAATCTTTGTCTTACAAGTAGCTACCGACGATTCTATTAAAGCAATAGGCAGTGGAAATAACACAACTTTTAATTGTCAAAATTCTGGTTTTATGTTTAACAAGCACTTCAGTTAATGGTTCTGAACTGCTTCAGGCCATCAAAGATTTCAGCCTTCGTACAGATTATTTTTTACCTATTTGTAAATAAAAGCAGTTTTAAAAGTCTGCAGCAGTTAAGAACTCCCTGAATCCAGAACACTAACTTACATATTGCCTCTTGCACACAAGATTCAGTTCTATGGCAATTTTGTATACACATGTGCATGAATCACGTTTTCCAAGCATTTTGAATGCAACTGCTTAGGGGGGTGGGACAGAAAGGTGTACTGGGAGAAACTGATAAGTTTCCTAGTTTGAAACAGGACTGAATAGATTCACATGATGTCATAGACTGAAACACCTAAAAATGTAAAGCAAACTTCTGCAAGACAAAATATGAAGACAAAACTTCAACTACTATCAAAAAATTCTTATTTGAATGCTATTTTGCAAAGAACGTAAAATATTAGCTAATACAATCTTTGTAAGCTTACATAGTATGAAATAGTATGAATGAAACCCTAATTTAGAAGGTTAGGCCTGCCTTAAAGTATTTAAGTGGCAGCAACTGCCATATCTGCAGGCATACTCCAACAATTACAGCGTATTCTTCAGATTCCTATATTCATCTCATCACTTGCTGTACAGAATGTAAATAGTCTTATCAGTCAAACATTTACAAATGTAGCTGTGTCTATGTAACTTTCAAGTTAATCCTCTCTCAAACTCATGACAGTATTCTGTAATAATGCTTTCTTACCTGGACCTGAGCAGCTGCTTGTTCTTGTTCCTGATAGTACTGAGAAGCTCTTCTGTCTTCCTCCTCCTGGAGCTTCTTCGCGAGCTCTAGATCACTGATTCCTTCTGGAATCTGTTCCCAGTTAATCTCTTGATTTTGCTGCTCTTGTTGTAGAGACAATGCCATCAGATAATCCTAAAAGTAAACTTATTTATTAATGCTCTTTCACATAGAAGAGAGCCAAATCATATCAAGTGAATTTTTCAGCACGTGCAGCTACGCAGTACTGCCACTTTTCTCCCAGCGTCAGCTTCAAATATATTTGCCTCATGGAAAACAGGAATTTGTTTCACAACCTGTTCATAACCTGAACTGCAGAAAGGTTGAAAACAGCTACTTTACATTTCTCCTATCACAGCGCGTAGTCACAGCATACAAAACAAAAGCTAGTTAAAAAAAAATTGCTTTCAGATTTAAATTGCATTACCTGGACAGCAGCAAAAGACAGACAGTGTCAGCCCATACCAGTTCTAGGTAGAAGTAAAGATTTTGAAGCTGTCTCTTTGTAATTTGCTATTTGTAATTAACACACTGATTCTGCTTGATACAGTATCTGCCCCCACTCTACTGAAGAGTGTTAAGAGTACATCAGTAAGGAACACTAACTCCTAAACATGCAAGAAAATAATCAAAAGGTAGTTTTGGATATATCCAAACGGACAGCAACTCTAGATATTACTACCCCCGTTATTATCTCTGCCAGATTGTTTATTCTACAAGAGATACAGTGCTTGAATTTCTGAAAAGGCACGTGCTTCCCCCCCCCCCCCCGAGTTTTCAAAAATCCCCCCCCCCCCCAGTATTTAAAAAGCATTAATGGTGATTATTATAAACTTATTTTTCTTGTTCAGAATGTCAGATTTCCAAGGAGCCTGGTCTTGCTATATGCTTATGCATTAACTGGTACAAGTCCTGTCTCAGACATGCCTTCTGGAAACTATTACATATAGTTAAGAATAACAAATAACCACCATCACACAGAATCTACAATGGTTTTTGTCCTTCGTTCAGCAAAGTGGGCATCAGAAGGCAAAGTTCAGTTACAACAATATCAATGAGCTGAAATGAATTTGTTACAGGAGAAGTTTCAGTGTGCTGTTTCTGTTTCCATAGACAACACAGATGTGACATTTCACCTGAGTAAGTTCTTTGCAGAAGTGGATTTTAAGAAATAAAAATTGCATCTTCCAAACTATTCATGGTTGGTCTCACTCTTCCTCCCTTGAAGTCATGCTAATACTTCAAAGTGGCACTTTTGAGAATCCTAACTTTGGGGTTAAGTATCCAAAGCATTTTTTTTTTTTTTATAGTCCTATATATACAAAGAATTAATAGAATAGTTTGGGTTGGAAGGGACCTTTAAAGGTCTAGTCCAACTCCCCTGCAATGAGCAGGAACGCATACACATCTGCGTAAGTATACACATGTGACTCAAAATAAGTACTAGTTGTTTATATATAGTGACAAGCAAACTTGTGACACAAGTCATAAGAAAAACACAATAGAAAGGCAGAAATCCAGTACTTGATCTATTTGATCCTGCTGCCCTCTGTAGACAGTTTCAGGGTCTGACGGAGGCCGTAGGTGGAATTCAGAATCACAGAAGTTTCCATCACCATCCACATTGTGTAAGCTTTCCCAGACAACTTTCTCTTCTGTAAGAAAGCCCTGGTCTGTCACCAGCAGGTAAAGCTGACCCTATGCAGAAGAATAAAGAAAACCTGTAAAACTAAAAAAAAATATTTTTATAACCTGATATAATTAGCAGAAATTATCAGCAATACAACTGTTGCATTCCAGTAAAACATTCATTTAGATTTTTAGCAAGTTTAAAATTTAAATGAATCAGTATACAGCATCAAAACGCCAGATACTAGTATTCATTGCTAAATTAACAGCCACATTTAATTTCTGTAATACATTTTGTAATTTTTAATGATTAATGAAAGTTCATATTGACTAAAAATTAATATAAAACATGAATATATACCTTGATAACCTTGGAAACACACCTAAGTATTATACCTCAAGACTGGCAATGTAAATTTTAAATCCCAGGACCAATCACACTAAATTCCAAAGGCAAGATCTGGACACAAAGGTGATCTTTCCAAGTAATCCAAGAGGCATTACCTCAAAATGACCACATCTCAGACTTCATGTTTTATAACAGGTTTTGTCACAATTTGAGGTTTTATTTCAATTGAAAAAACCCTGAATTTAAGATTCTTGTATCACTTGTCACCAATAACTGCTTTGGTTGGATTTTAGCCTTTTTACAATTCCACAAAACCAAATTTCTCGATTTCAAACTCTGAAATTATAAAATGGGCTGGTCTGGAAGCGAAAGAGACAATACTAACAAAGTCCAGAAGCCAAGGTACAGGAAGGATGAAATGCAAGCTTAGGTTGAAGGAATGGGAGAGGAGCCGATACCAAAGGGAAATCACAAAAGTGGGCCGCATGTAAAAGGAGACGGCGCTGCATGTTTGAGGGACAGCAAAGCAGCGCAAAAGTCCATGTTGAAATTTCAAGCCAAATTAGATTTTAATCTTATCCTACCCTTTTTAGAACTATACTCCAAAGGAAGAATGTTATTAATGACCATAAACCAGCACATTAAGGATGAAGCTTCCATTAGCATTACTGAATGTACCAGATCAAGATAGTCAACGCAAAACTTGTTGTGGTGTTCCAGCTGTAAAGATCAAAGCAGTTTATTGTGACATCCACAAAAATTTGCTGTTTGTGTTACCACAGCACACAAAGGGTTCTCAAAGATCACTGTGCTAAAGATTTACCAAAACAGAAGAGGCCGTTCCTGTTCTAATGATTTCATAGGCTGAACAGGTGTAAAATCACCCCTATTCAACAAATACCAAACTTACTGATTTCTCTCAAGTCATTAAAAGACTGTCTATAGG
The DNA here is from genome assembly GCF_000708025.1 of Charadrius vociferus. NCBI lineage: Eukaryota > Metazoa > Chordata > Aves > Charadriiformes > Charadriidae > Charadrius > Charadrius vociferus. The sequence goes on along the minus strand of NW_009648526.1, from coordinate 3,505,248 downwards.
AGATGCTGAAATTAAAATCAGATTTCTTCAATTCTACCAAGTTTATAGCCATCCCTTCTGCAGCTGGCAGGTCATATGACACAACAAAAATATTATTGAAGATTCACATGCAGCGGCTGTTCTAACATTACCTAATACCACAAGATGTACTTACAGAAAAGGCCAAACAGAACAGATTAAAAAAAACCCACACAGGACACTAGTACATGTTCACGCTTTGGAATAACAGTTATCCCAGCACAAGTTGACTTACAGACATAAACACAATTGTCAGCAACAAGTCTGATCACATAACATGATCTAAGGAATCATCTTTCCCTTGGGAACCTGCCTAAAACCTGAATCCTACTTCTAATGCTTAAAAATCACCCAAAGATAATTAAAGGAAATAATTTCACATTTCCTATTTGTACAGAACACCTATTTCACAGCATCTGATATATAAGAAGTCTTCAAAATAAGTAAAAAAAAAAAAAAGAAAATCACAATCTTTAAGGCAAGTGTATTTGAACCTTTTAAATTTTATTTTGACCAGTACATTGATTCAAACAAAACCTAAAAAAAAAGGGGTGTCAAGTTTTCCCTTATCATGCCATACATTTTGAGCTACTTTTAAAACAGCTCATAAACACTGTAGCTTAATAATACTACTGAAACAGGAAAATGTTAATGCTTTCATAATCTCTCAAGTATTTTAAGATGACCTTTTAACACACAAATATTAAAGTATATCATTACCTCTATGGGATTAGAATCTAATATCTTTCATTCAAAATTTTAAAGCTAACAATTGTTTGAAATAGAGAACTGTTTCAACCTTAAATAAAATTCATATTCTTACTTTCTGTTTTTAAGACTTCCTCAGCTGAACCTATACCTGAAACACTGATTTAACAAATGTTATCTCAGAGTAAATTAAGAAAACATTTAAATATAGTTCCCTGATGAAAGGCAATAAGCTGCATTACATATTATCATATTACCTAAACAATACTGTTCCAATTCCCATACCAATAGTATAGTTTAAAACCATGCTGCTTCACTTTAGCAAAGCCTAGCAAACCAACTAGCCCGGGCTCCCTAGTACTCGTGAAGGGACAGAGTTCCTTATCCCTTTATTGGGATGAAAGAACAATGGGAAAGCACAGGTCAGAGATCCAAAGTCATCTTTCCCTTTTGTTTTTTACTGAGTGCTCTGCTTTCTACTTCATTAGTATAATTTAATGAAATTTCTCAAAAAACCAAACAGAGTCCCAAGGACCCTCAGAATATTGCTAATATTCATGTGACTTTTGGTAATAATTGGACAATTTCCAATTTCATATATAAAATAAGAGGTGTCAGCTCTTTTTGTGGTAGGTGTAATGTAGCTACTCATCTCTACAGACATCGCTCTTCCTAGAGCTTCAACGGTCTTGTTCCTTCTACTTGCAAGAAGCAAATAGAGGCTGCACACAGGCACTGGTTTTATAGGCTCTGTTCTAATGCCCTGCATGTTCTCTTCCCAGTCCTAAAGGCTCAGAGCCCAGCTTCACTGGCACACCCGAATTCAACTGAGGGGATTTTGCAACATGAGAAAATCTCTCTATCATATGATCTTCACGCTGCCTCTAAATTTGAGCTGCACTAAGGACAGACATGCCTGGTGCCAGCAGCCCGCCACCATTCTCCAGCACTTACCAGGTCATAAGACGAGTCTAGCTGCTAAGAGCGAGTGACAGACAACCAGTATAACACTGGGATCGCTGACTTTGTGTGCCCAGTAGTTTTACAATGCATTTGTAGCCCACCAAACAGAGTTTCTGCACTTCAGCTCCACTCAGT
>NW_009648526.1:3493793-3503396 GCF_000708025.1 Charadrius vociferus | reverse complement strand
GACAGAATCAGTAAGAGTTATGAAGTGTAGAAACATTTATTTACACTGAACAAAAGAATAAGGAAGGAGACTTTTAAAAAGGTAAACACCAGAATGTTTCTTCCACTTAATAGATCATGGTCCCGATTCTGCATTTGCTTTCTAGTCAGGGTTAAACCTAAACAGGATAATCAGCACACTGAAGTCATGTAATTAAGCTAATGACTGTACATAAATATGTTTTTCAAGTACACCTTGCCCAGAACAATATAATACTTTACAAAATAAATATGTTTCTACCTTTAAATCTAAACTGGCCATTTCTAAAGTATTACCCTCTTATCTTTTAGGTTTGTTTTTAAATGTGGGGTTTTTTAATAAACACACAGTCTCATGGGCTAACACTGCCCCCAAAAATACTAACATATAATATACAGCAACTAGTGTCAATAGGGAATAAAATAATAAAAGAAAGTCTCAAGTGCGTAACTGTTAAGGTAAACTGTGCCTACAATAAGGTTATGAATAATTATTTATCGTAAGAATCAGTATCTAGATATTGTAGACCAATGCCCAGATTTTATAGTTTCACATAAAAAGCTTGAAATAAAGCTAAGGATAAAAGCAATCTTATTCTCCTAAAGAATGATCTCTTAGTCTTCTGCTTTGCACAAAAAAGCTCTCTGAAATGCAGAGATGTAGGCTGAAGGTGATGGTACTGGTTACAAGACCTGTGTTCCTGGGTTAATTTCATGACCAGATTAAGTAATCAACGTATTTAAACTGCTTGTTCTGATGCCAATTACCAAGTTTCCAGCAGTTTAGAAAAACGAAAAGGAAAACCAAACACCTACACACAGTAAAGACAAACATTTTAAGTCTTATCCTTTAAGGTCTATGTAAATGTTCTCTTGGACTTCTGGATCAGATCCTTTGTCGAAATAAAACACCTTCGTAAAAACCATAAGTGAGTACTATTATTTTGAGAATAGTCTAATCTATCTGAATGTTTTAACTGTTAGAGAATGTTTGGGGTTTTTTTTTTTAAAGTATACACCATTTGATTCAAGAGTAACTCTCAGAATAAAAACTGTACACTTACTAAGAAATGGAAAAATATTTAAACCTGCTTTTAAGAAGCTATATACATTGTCTCTGCTATGCCAAAATCAGACATCATCTTAAACACCCAAGGAAAAACTACATTTATTGCTATGAAATATACTTCGTATTTAAATAAAAGTCTGTGCTGAGTTCTGAAACAGAATCCCAACATCTATAAACGAGAAAACATAATTGTAACACACATAAAAAAATCCAAACAGGTAAGCTTCTTGTTACTTTTCAGTAAAGAAAGTAGGTTGTATTACAGTCACATCTGTGGGAAAAACATTCCAACTGAACTAACATATTCTTACCAAACTGATCCCCTCTTTACAGTCCTGTTTTTCCTTGATCTAGGGAATTATCATTTGATGTATTTATTATCTGTGTAATGAAAAGCAAAGGCAAAAAAAAAAAACAAACAACATCTTTAACTGCTGAAAATGATTACTGGATAATAACATGAGCCAAGACTACTAATATGCAATTGAAGGGACAGGAAGTAGAATAAGCGACTACTTGGGCAAACGGACAAATAATAGTGAAAGAGATTAAAAATCTGATAATATAACTATTATTAACTAACACTCACCGTACTTGTCTAATACATTACAGAATTGCCGTATTTGCTTTTCTGTTATATGTGATAACGAAATTTAAGTGTTACATAATTTTTCTATAAACACGATCCTAATACTCAAACTGTTTTCAAATCAGAAGTGACAACATACTGTATTATGCAAATATCATCCAATTTTCAGAAGAGGAATAGCAAAATATTAATAATTCAAGACTATTAAATAATATAAACTGAGTGAACAAAATATAATTGAACTGATAGTCTATTCGGAAATGCAATCTGTGAATCTTCACAATTACATTGCGATTTCAACTCAGCAGCTTTAAAAAAAACCAAACACCACTACTGAAACTTTAGAGGAAGATTACTTCAAAACTTTTCATAGTGATTTCTGAAAAAACTCACTGCCACCATTCTTCTACTATTGTTACCTTACTCAACTTCAACAATTTTAAAGTGAATGCTGTACCTAAAAATGGAAAAATTATTGAATGAGCCCTCTCCATTTAACTCTTACTCCCAGAGTCAGGAATTTGGAAGATACGTAAAAATGGCACAATAGTTACCTGCCTGAAGATTAACCTTTGAGAAGTGTTGACTATTTCAGAACAGTAACAAGTATTTTCAAATACAGTGAACTAAAGTTTCCCCCTTTTGTTCTCTTGTTTATAAGTCAATTACTCTTTCAAAAGTGATACATATTTTTGTGTTTAATACAACTTCTCACCTATTATATTGTTGTCACCCCCATAATTAGCGAAGAAAGACCTTTTAAGTATCTGGTAGCAGAGACTTAATAAGCTTTTTCCAACTGTATGTAACTGCACTGATACCTTCCTAATCTACACCAGGTATTCATAATGTTGCCATACGTTCACAACCATCCTATTTCTGATCTTGCAAGAAGCACTTAAGAGTGAAAAACACCCCCACCTATGTTATTGTTAATTTAGTAACAACTACAAAATAATATTAAAAAGCAAGCCATGTTTGTGAGGAGTCACTCCAGTTCCCTTCCTTACACATTCCTTCACTATCCATGCAAAAGAAATATAAAATATCTTGGAGTCAATGGCGACACTGGACACAGAGGAAGCACAAGTAGATTAACCAGCCTAACGATCATACTACTTGGGCACTAGTATGCTAAATGGTTCCAAGGGGTTCTTGCCACTGTGCAACAGCTTGTAACAGCAGCCTATGAAAATACTTTCAAAGCAAAGATACAGGAATTCAGAATACTGCTTATTTGCACTTTTACATAGCTCTCACGTCAGTAAAACAGCCCTTTAAAATAACCAATCCAAAAGCAAGGTAAAGATCCTTTGATCTGACAGTGGAAAGCCACTCTAAACTCAGTACAATTGGGTAAAGCGTTGTCAGTAAATCTTCTATTTTTAAATTGATGCTGTGTGGCAAATAATAAATACTGGAAACTCTGCAATAAAGACTTAAAAAGCAGGAAGTTCAAATTATATGCACAAAGGATGTCATCAGTCTCCACCTCTCCCATTTCTGCTCTAAAATATCCACAAGATTATCTCTTATTAAGGACTGACAGGTAAATACATGTATGATATATTTAAAAACAGAAAATATCTATTATCTCTACGGCAATCTCACCAGATGGGATGTGGAAAGAACTCCAATACAACGTAAAATTAAAACTGTTCAACCAAGCACCACAAATATTAGAAATGGCTTAATCACAATCATATGATTTTTATGTGGCACCAATATAGAGCAGAATTAAGACTATTTGGGTTCGTCTGTTTTATCAGAAAAACTGGTATGTTCAACTTTAAAATGTCTCCTATTTATGAATTCTGCTCTTTGAATTATTTCAGTATCTCCAAGTATTTCTTTTTCTTAAATTACTCACACCTGCTCCTCAATTCTAAAGCCAATTCTAGAAAAGAAAAGCATATAAGAGAACCTAGAACAGGTTTCTGCATTTCCTTTGAAAAAGCTTAGCAACTTGTTTTTTTTTTTTTCTTTCCTCCAGTAGTTGCATTTAAGATCAACCTACATTCTACTTTCTTTTAAGCATAACACACCGAAATCCAAGTCCTTTCACTAAAATATCAGCCTCAAAAAACCCCACTGGACTTAAGAAACATCCCCAGTGTACACGTCATTGTGTCAGCTGTCCACAAAAGCTTCCAAATAGAAGTTTATTTATTCACTTCATTAGAATAATACTTAAACAGCTTAATGTACCCAAGGGATTTTAATTATAAATTCTTGCTAACTATTCAAAGTGTAAGTGTTTCTAAAAATACACAAGTTTTATTATACCTACATAACTTATTATATGTATAATTCCCTTTTATTTAACTTCATAACTTTTGTTTGCATGTTTCCATACATGGGTTTGGAGGGGGAAGAAGGAAGAGCAATATTAGAGAAAGAAAAACAAATTTGGTAATTCTTGCCCTAGAAGTTCTACACCTTCATTTTCTCTGCCATACGTTGCGTCTTCAGTTTTCTTAACTGATGGACTTTTCTCCATAGTCCAGCTACTGCTGACTACTGCTCAAACCATGAAGTAAAAGAAACTCCATTAAAAGTTGGCAGAGCTAGCATTAAACCCAGTAACAGGAAAGAGAAAAGCAGTTGAAAAAAAATCTCAACTCTGTCACAACAATGCATTTGGCACTCACATGAGTATCCTGAAGGTCCAAAGATTTTTGGATAGCTAACCTTGGCTAAAAGCCCAAGTCAAGTCTATTTCCGACTTCCTTGATGCGAAAGAATAGCTAGGCTACAGCTATTGCAAATAGCTAGCTAGGCTACAAACAGACAGAAAGGCTACTGCTGACTTTTAAAAATAAATTAATGAAGAATTTCTGTCTTAAAGATTTTCTTGATATCTCAGATTCTGTAGTGTACCACTCACCAGAAATCCAAAAATGAACACCACTGTTTAAAGGTGACAATCCCAGGAACTAAAACCCTGTAGATAACATGGAAATTGAAGACTAGCTGCAAGCGAGGTCACCATGACTATGAAACACAAGAGTAATGGCCCATATTCCAAAACTTAGCATTTCAGAAGTCTAAGACTTCTCAAAAAGGACAAAATTTAAACCATAGTGACTTAGAAGCACTAAAGCTTAAATATGCAATACTATTTTTCAAATGTTTTCACTCAATATTTCTTATGACTTGGATTTAGTTCTTACAGTTAAAATTCAGACGCAGATTTTTACTTACTGCCTTAACCTGTTCTGTATTATTAATATTGGTTAAGGATATTTAACTCATTGAAGTGTTGCATTTTATTTCCTTAAGGAAAACGATCTCAACTGAGAAGTATATGTTTACAAGTATTGAGCTGATAAGGCACTGACAAACACACACCAGGTTTTGGCCTTTAATCTAACACTGTGCTGCAGAAGATGACAAGCAGTCTACATTCTACAGATAAAGTTCTGTAATTATAACTCACAGGGTCAAAGTGATACTCATTGACTGTATTTAATACAAAGAATATTTTATATTTTAAAATAATAGCACAAAAATGAATTATTTCCTTGAGGATTTAAAGAATTTTATCTGGAACATCCTTTAAACAAAGAAAAAAAGGTTTCCTGCCTCTCTAGGTACCATTTGTACCCAGAAAGTCCATCTATACTTCTACTTAGTATTTTCTTTTTAAAACCAAGTTGTTTTGAGGTTTGGTTGTTCCCCCCCCATAATGAAACCAACCACAAAACAATGTACAGGCTTACATGACGAACTACTACCAACTATTGCAAGAGCTAAATATAGAAAAATGGAGAGAAGCAAAACTATCTCTCAAAATCATGAAATAAATGAGCTTCATCAGAAAATATAACCCTTATGGTTTTGACCATAAACGGACATATTCCATAGCTTTTTTTTTGTTTCCAATGGAGGAAGAGAGGAGAAAGATCCTTCCACCTGTCCTACTGCTTTAAGAGATTGTACATAGATTTAGAAATCTTAGATATGCTCTGAGAAGCTCTTAGAAAACCAAATGTGTTACCTGTTTGTAGAGTTAATCATTATTTATCAGGACTATTCTTGTAAGTAGTTATTCAAAATGCCAAAGATAAGCATTGACAGTCAAGATCAACAGACAGAGGGAGAAAAAAGGACTAAACTGCCAAATGGAAAAGTCTGTGTCATTCACATGAGGTACAATGACATTACCATATAGTGATTCCTTAATGTTCTTGTATGTTACACATCCCTTTTATTTGCATTTAATACCATTATTCATAAATGCAAGTGTACATGAAATTAAAGCCTTATTAAATAAGAGATAACCAAAAAAGTAATTTCAGGAGTTCTATACAAAGGAAAAGGTATGTTTGAGAGAAGTGTCTAGCTTATTAAGTACTATTTGACATTGCAAATCAATGAAAAGTTTACTTCAAAATGTTCACATTTATTACTGAAAAGAAGGGAATGATTAAATCTAAGGAGACCATTTGAGCATGCCCTTTTCTACCTAAGTCAGATATATAAAAATAAAAATAAAAGTAAAGGCAAAGTCGTGTTAGAACGAAGATGCTCCACAAACAATTGTAAGCTTGCCAAGCCAGACTCTCTGTTTCATGGAAGAAGTCCCAGAGCATTAACCAACTTGTCACTTGCTTTTCACATCCTGGCATACTCCTTTTACAATTCTCACCATTTTGCTTCCCCAGTTTCAGACTTAAAAAAAAAAAATTAAATAAAAAACTCTTCCCAAACAAAGGGAACCAATATTGTGGCTCATCTCAACTTCTCCATAGATTTGGTACTTTGAACACCATGATGGAGCTACTCATCTACTGGCCCAAATGTAAAGCAAAGTGTTATATCCTCAGCAACAAGAAATTAAATAAATTAACCTTATAATTACCAATCACAAACTGCAAGCACATTTAAGCCACGTAAGAAATGTATGCCATTATACATAACCATAGAGGGAGTTAACACAGGGAGAAAACTGAACATAAAGGGAAGAGCTACAAGAAGATTTAAAGTGGTAATGGATCCTGATATCTAAAACACTGTAATCAATAATTCACAAGTCACATTTGCTACAGTCATTACATTCACCATAAGCCGTACTTACATGTAACAACAAACTGGAATTTACTTCTATTTCAAGACAGAGGAAAAACAAGATTGGCTTTGAAATGAGAACACAAACTGCAACAGTAAGGACAAAAATGTTGAATATACCTTGTATTTGGTCATGGTGCTAAAATGGTTGTTCCTGAAGAACACACAAAGCTCTCCCTCCTGGACAGCTGAAGTCAATTCGCACAGTCCATGGTATGTCAACTGTGTAGCTGTGTTATTTAGAAATTGCTCAGCTACAAATCCTACAAAAGCAATGCATACTGTTATGTGTGTCCATTACATACTTCTTAATATATAAAACCTGGTTACAATGGTAATATTTTTCTTATCTCCTCCCTACTAAGATGCCTCTGTATTGCCATAAATCTAGGGAACGCATCCAGAGAGGTGAATATGAGTGGAAATTTCTAAAAACTCAGCGTTGTACACAACCCTCTCATGTTCAGAAATGCTATATCCACTTCCAGTACAACTGATTTTTTCCTTGTCATCATGTAATATATAATTTGTATTCTAATTATAGGAGATAATATATAGCCAAATTGAAATCTGAATGCTGCCCACAGTAACTCTTCATAAAAGCAAGTTCTCTCCATCTTTTTTAAAAAGTGTATTTAATAGATGAAGAGAATGAGGCTGATCCTTGGTTTGGAAACCGCATCAGAGAAGTTTAGAAGACAAGCACAGTGCTGTCTGCCTGCCCAGGGAAAGTTTAGCAGACAGAGTGCAGATCTTCACACTTGTATCTCTACCTACCCAGACCCACATACAAAACACTTAACTAAGACTTGACATGGTAGATACTTTGATAAAGCATAGAAAAAAAAGTTACCCACCTTCACTAACCAGTTCACTGTTGTCTGACTGTTTACAAGAAATGATCTTCTCCACCAGCTGATTGTAACTGCAGTTACCAACTGCTTTTACTATGTCAGCAACCTGGAGCAGGAAGGAATAGCACACAAAACAGAACACAACTGTAAGCCTTTGGCAATTATTCATAAGAAAATAAGAAGAGTTTTGACAAAGAGAAGACATTATCCCCTTAAAAAAACTAAGCCAGAAAGTTTTAGCCCAGACTGTTACACATTTTGCTATCGCAGATCCCACTTTAAATCCTTAAGTTAAAGCTTAGCATCAAAAGCTGTTGCTAAAGTGGACGGAGGAGAGAATTGGGCATCAGCTGACTCAGTTGGGTGGGGGGAAGCCCAAGGGGATAAGAGAACAGAAGCTTTCATGAACAAGGCACGAAAAGAAAAAGATCTGAGGCAGATTATTCCAGCCAAACTTAGCAGTTTCCCCCTAAGACTACCAGCTTACTGTTTTTTAAATAATATAAATAAAAATAAATTATATGTTTGTTAAAGATGGAGTTCTCTCTAATTGATTCTAACATCCTCAGTTCTCAAAAGCAGTGACTAGTAAATGAGAATTGAAGAAAGGAGGAAAGTAACCTTGCATTCCTTCCAAGCATTCTCTAACAAGCTTTCAAAAAACAATGACTGGACACCATATCTGGCAGCTTCCTACCTCCCTCAGAATAACAATTCTTATTTACACAGTCATGAATTCAACATAGGTCTTGAAAATTAGCTTGACTGTAGACCTAGTCTCTGCAAAGTTAGCACACTAAAAAACATGTATTCACTCCTCTCCAAAGAAAATCCGGTTTTTCTGACTAGATTTAAAAAAAAACCAAACCGTTACTGTAATTATTGACTCCAGCTAAAATTCTGAAAAGTCTCCCTTCCCCCCCAGTGAAATTCAGAACAATTTATATTCTACTTGAATTATTGAAAAAATACTTACCTGAGGGTCCACTAACCATCCATGGTACAAAGGGATATCAAGAAGATCAAACACTATGCATTCAGGTGTGTATTCAAATACTCGTACACCTGTAAACTTCACATTGACATCCAGACCCGTCTGTAACTTATGTAGAATTGCCATTGCATCACTCATATTCTGACAGCAGAAAGAAAAAAAAACACAAAACAAAACAAAAAACAGATGACCAAGTAGAACTTCGTATGCTTGCTGGTTACCCTTGTAACCCTTCATCATTTACTTAGTACTCATTAATTCAACATTTTGAAAAAAATTTACAAAAGGGGAAATGAGCCAAACAACTGTTTCAATGCATATTCATGTTATTCATTCTCATTGTGCCAGAAGAGATACACAAAACAAGAACTCTCCCTCCAATCAGCTGCATCTGTCTTTCTTTTTCTACACTCATAAGCTGCTTTTGGGCAGCTTTTATTTCTTTTAGCTCTATTTCTCATCTCCACAAGGAGATCTTTACAGGACTTTCTTCAGGTTTCTTCTCCCCTTTTAGGTCCTGCCTTATAAGTCAGGCTGCAATACTTGCCACCACGTAATGAATGAACAAACCAAACAGATCTACTTGCCAACTCTAATTTGGTGGTTCAGTGCTTCACGTGGTGAACAACAATGAAGAATCTTCTTATTTGTTTCATAAAAAAAAAGTTTTGCTATCTTATTTTGAGCATATCTTTAAGTGGCCTGTAGATTCTACTGTGGAAACAAGCCATGAAAGTAGCCCTTATTATAGTAGTGAACCCAACGCAATCCGAAGGGGAACAATCACCTCATGAAGATCCAGTCACAAAAAGGACAGATAAGCCAAAGAAAGTGCTTTGTGAGACAGTTCTCTTGAGCCAACAGCCAAGTTTCTGACATGCAGGAAAAAGAATTTTCCACCAAGTGAGAAGAGCCCACAAAGAGTATCATCAGAAAGTATATGCAGTATTTGCAAAAGATTCAGGGAAACTGAGGTGCTTTTTTGTTTGAGTTTTTCTTTGGGGGGGGGG
>NW_009648526.1:3479891-3493644 GCF_000708025.1 Charadrius vociferus | reverse complement strand
GGGGGGGGGGCAGCGTTTGGCTTAGTTTTGCAATATTTTCTTGCTTAAGAAGAATTCAGGATTGCAACAATGGGGAAGAAAGCATGACAAAACCCAAAATTACAGATTGGAAAGAGACGGAGACAGAAAAGATTCACAAACTAAAACCACTGATAGTTAGAGACAGCGGCCTCTGTGTTGTCTTCTTTTAATGATAAGACAGTTAATGGCAAGAACCACAATTAATGGAATCAATATGGAAAGCCAAAAAATGAGAATGAGGATGACAGACTATAAAGGATGAATAAACTATTGAAGAACTAGGTAGGCTAACAAGGCATAAGTGGAGTACGTAGCGATGAGTTATGTTATCAAATTAAAAGCAATTTGCTGAAATGCAGAAAAATTACAAATAACTGGATCCATTAAACAATAACATAACCAATACATTAATTGGAACATTCAGTTCTGAAGCACATTAGTGCACACATTGACAGAGCAGAATGCCAACGCCAACACAAGCCTGTATTTTAGAACACAAGGCAGACCTTAGTATTTTAAAGAAGTCACTTTAAGAAATCAGTCCACACAGCTTGTAACTTGGTATTGTAAAGAATGTGCCAATTAAAACACACAAGACTCACTAAGTAAACGAAGTGAAGGAGCTACATCATTCAATATTTCATGATCCAATTCTAAGCACAGTTTTGCATCTGTTGGAAAGATGTTACCTAGATCCTCAAAGAAGTTTTAGGGATCTTTCAGCCTGCAACAATTCTAAAACAAAACTTGCATGTAAAAATTGCGTAAGCAGACACACATATGTAAAATAGTCTCGCCTACAGATCTTTGCACAACACTTTACACATGCAACAGCATGGTTTTATCAAGACACATAGCAAAAACGTCATGTTCATCAACCTCAGCATTTTAGCCAAAGGAATTAAGCTACTCCTCTTACTGGTGTGCAAGTTTAAATGTACTTTTTTCCTCAACAAAATGATAATAGAACAATAAGCTTGTTCCTACTTCAAGTAATTTCAGTTTAGATGCAACTTCTGAAAACTCCTGAAGTAAGTTTATGAACTGATATACTTCCTTGTTACAAAGCAGATTTAAACTGTCAGAAGAGTCAAAGCTTACGCAGAAAAGCTTAAACTACTTGATAAAGCATAGTTGTAAAACACTGTCTCCTCATTATCCAGTATCTTGAGAGTGGCTGCTGTAAAGAAGAGTTTTACTGCTTGTAGCCCTTTAACTAACTGCACGGTTGTGTAAATGTCTGTTAACAGGAAGGTAACAGCTCTCACTACTTTACTACATGTTGCTTCATCTTTTTGACAATTTTGCTATGTCACAAGACTTACAATTTAGCAAGATTTGTAAGTAATTCTCAAAAAAAAAAAGTCTGAGCCGGATCTTAAGTTTTTATCTTTATAATAGCAAACCAAAACACCTTAGTTAAGAAGTGCATTTCATTAGTAGGGACCAGATACCAAGTATAAAAACCTATCCAGAGGTGTTTTGGAGGAAATAATGCTATACGCTTACTCTGCTAAAGGAATAGGAAGAAAGTCTATCGCAATTCAACACTAGCCATCCATAAATTCAGATCATACATCTACAGACATTAGTTGCATTTATTTTGTGGTGTTTAGCTAGTACAAAGCAGGAATACAACAAACTGTCCAGAAAACTGCAGAAGTTTCTCACTATAATGTGAACAGTATCATTGGTATTTTAGCTATTTCCACACCTTCAAAGCAACAAGCTTCTAAAAAAATGAATGCAAATAAGCAAGGATATAAATATACAGAACAGTTGAGCTTGGAAGGGACCTCTGGAAGTCATCTATCTCACCCCCCCTTCTCAAGCAGGGCCACCTAGAGCTAGCTGCCCAGGACCATGTCCATGTCCAGCCAGCTTTCGAATATCTCCAAAGATGAAGACTCCACAACCTCCCTGGGCAACCTGTTCTTAAGTTTGTGCATTAGAACTTGTGCTTTTTTTTTTTTTAATCCAACTTTGATTCAAATACTTAATTAAATGCTTCAAGCATGGTAAAAAAAGAAAGTTGCAGCTGAAATGAGTATCTTGTCACTATGTTGAAATTACAATAAAATCAAGCATTGCAAATCCAGTGGTCCAAACAATTCACTTGGATTTCTTGTATAAGAAGAAAATACATTGGTTTACGCACAGGATATTAACTGTGTGACAAGATAAACACAAAATTATGATTAACACTAAGACTTAGTTCCAATGCTTCTGAAATGTAATAATTTTCTAAGATTCAGTTGCCTAATTAGTTCCTTTTTTCCCCCCTTCTCACATGATATCACTCATGCATCTACAAGTACATTTAGAACACTACTAGAACAGAAGGTTTCTTTAAAACTGAACAGTTAAATATTTAAGGAAAATGTTTGTGACGTTTACATAGTAAACCCATATATCTGAGCACAAGAAAGCCATAGAGGTTGTACTTTAACCAGGTATATAGTTTTCGTCACCCTTTTGGAAGTTTATTATTGCTATAATCTTCTACAGAACAAACTTGTGTGGAAAAAATTACACCTAATTTTGTTATTACAAAAGTAATTCATTTAATTTGATACAAGTCATATTTTGGATTATTATTGGAAGAATCTACGCTCAATCTTCATACTAATTTCAACTATCCCAAGATAGTCAATTTGGTTTCCAACACAATGCAAGCAAGAAAATAAGACCTAATAATAAACAGAACTAGCCTGAAACCTAACACCTATCATAAATTCAAATAACTTTTCCATGAATAATCAAAAAACCAGCTGTGACCACAGACAGAGCTTGAAAAATTTGCTCCAACATATACTACAGCAGTATCTTCTTAAACTAATGGCATTATCTTTAACATAAAGACTTCTGTTGTAACATAAAAATAGTGGTCAGTGCAAATAATATTGCCTTTCATAATATCAAATCAACTTCTTTTTGACCATCATGACTTAAGAACAGAGATCTCTTTCTTGCTCAGTTTCCATCCTCAGGAAGTCTAGCAGGCATCACAGAACACACCACACTGAAGGATGCGTAATAGAAGACCTCCAAGAGCAACCACCCTGCTATAACTTCCATGTTATAATTCCTCAATAAAACAAAAATTCTTTCATTACACTCATTACAGGCAAAAAAATAATTTCTTGTGTTAATAGACACTGAGGTTTTTTTCACTAATAGGAATTATTTATAAATAATACTCTACATCTAGCCTAGGAAAAAAAGGAAAAACTAACTACAAACAATGTTTTGTATGCTTCTGGTTTTTAACAAGAGGATACAACTTTGGTGAGGAAAGAGAGATTTTAGTTCCTTCAGACATAAGCAATTGTGTTTTAGGAGCAGCTCCTTACCTGCTCATAATTTACACGCTGAATTTCAGATATCTCTTTAGGTTTTGCATCAAGAATATAGTCTCCTAAAAAAAAGAAAACAAAATGAAGTTTATGCCACAGTCAAAACTTCAACGTTCCTATGAACACTTCCGACTGAAGCTGACTGATCACAAATACCATAATTGAAGTTTTCTATCAAATTAATAAGATTGCATTGTTTTATAACTGGAATTATAATTATGGAATAAAATAAGAGTATAAAAACCACAGTAAGATCATATTAACAAATAAAATTCAAATGGTCAATGATTTTACTGAAGCAGCATTTCATAATCTCTTGGGAGTATCATACCAACCTCTTAATTATTCAGAAATTTACCTCCCTCGGTGCCTCAACTTAAAAAAAATATAAAAAGATCAAACTGTTCACAGTAAGATATGTAATTGCATAACACAATTTAAAGATGCAACCACTTATCCTGAATGATACGATGAATATTTTGGCATATGTTTCCATATACCAGTGATTCTGAAAGGCTCGTATTCCATCTGTGTCTACAACACAAAGGTAATTAATCAGTTAATCAACACACTGGGATTCAAGATTTAACATTTTTTAGTGACTAGTATCCATAAACTGCTTCTCCCAAATTTTTCAGATTTTATTTCAACGCTTTTCATATTTATTCCCGTGCTCCATTCCTAAAGAAAAAATGTTTCTACTCAAAGAAAAATCTCATTACAAGTTTCCTAATTTCTAATCTTTTAAATTAAGATTGTTCAAAGTGGCTGAAGGGCTTTTATTTTTTTTAGGGTTTTTTTTTTTAAGCTGTAGAAGAACCAGTCAACAGGATTAGCAGTTGCCAAATGAATAGGAACTTAAATAATTTGAGCAGGTAATTTTGTTATTCAACTTAATAAGACAATTCCAGAAGCTAATATACGCCTTCAAGAAACAATACACACATTGTACCAACTGCGATTATGCAGTGACTTCAGACAGTATTATTCTATCAATACAACTAGAAGAAATGTTTAGACACAGGCAGCAAGATTTCTTAAGACTTATTTTTTCTAAATTATGCAATTAACTTTTTTCTTCCAGTGAAAGATTCAGCAATATGCTTTTGAAAAGAACAAGCTACATTCTTTCCAAGCAAAAAGGAAGAAAGGAAATATAGTAGGTTTTGAGGTTTTTTTCTCCTGCTTAAGAAAAATCAAACCTAGTCTATTAAGCTCAAACCTTTTATATTTGTTAGGTTCCAAAAGGAAAGAACTGTGGTACATATAGATTAAATACTATCCCAACTGCACTTTTCATGCCTGGCTCATTCTGGGCTACTGGAGTTACAGACTCGGCAGACGGGAACTCCCGAAATTTTGCTGAACACTGAATCTGATAAGGGAGTAGTGCCTGCAAATGAGACCCCAATCACTGTGATGACTAAATTTTTCCTGCAATGTTAATTGGGTTGTACTACCAAGGATGAGAGTTACTGTAGACAATTAAAGGCAGAGTTGACTTACTACAGTCTGTCAACTATAACAAAACAACATTGTAAGAGACATGCCTAAGTTTAAATCTACCAGTGTGTTGGTATACTAACTGATACCAACTGCATCACTAGACTAACCACTTAGGAGAGCAGGACAGAAAACTTCTAAAAGCAATCAAGGAAAAGCATGAGTAACTGAATACCATCAATAGTTTTCTTGAAGCAAGCACTCAAGCAAAATAGTAAATAACTAAAACAGTCATCCTATGTTACCGAGTAGTAAAAAGTATAATACATAATTGAAAACCATTTATTGTAATTACTAACCTAAGTATTCCATCAGCTGTTCAGCCGTTATGATTTCCATCATTGGTGGCAGCTTAATCTGTGAAAGTAAAAGTATATTCTCTTTAAAATGTCAAAACACTACAATTTAGAAAGTATCAGTAAGGTGTCTCTAGACAGAAGCCTCCTGCGCACATTTGCCTAACCAATTTATAGGGGCATTAGCGTACTGGGACCAAGAACCTTCCCAGGACCTCTACTAAATAACAGCTACAAGAAGATTAAGAAAAGGCATTTTAGTTTTTAGAGCAACCACATGTACGCAGTACTCTCTCCCACTTGCAGCTCTGCATCACGCTTCCTCCTCCCACCAAAGCACGGCGGCAGCAGCATCCCCTGGACAGCAGAGGAGCTGACGCCGCTGGCTGCACTAGCCCAGCTGCAAGCATCCAGGGTGAACGGAGCAGAACTGCAGCCCCGCTTGGTTAAGAAAACTTCACCATATTCAGAAAAGCCTTTGACTCCCTGCCTTCATTATAAGGCTTAACTGAGTCTTAACTCACAGAGTTCCTGCATACAGACAAGGGGCTGTAGAGGCTGTGGCGGCCGCAGGCGCTGGGACAGGGAGGAGGAGTGATCTCCCAGCCTCCCATCCCACATCCACATTTCAAGACTTTTTGGTTTCACTCTATCCAGAGGAGACCAGACACACAGAACTCTGTGCTGAAGCTTCCATTCCCCTCTCCCTGACCCATTCCTGGCATCATCACCTGCTAAAACCAACCCCCCTGGCAGTAGCCAGAGCCAAAAGCTTCTTACACATCTGTTTCCCCCATCCAGCATCCCAGGTAGAGGTTTTGATCGCACACTTCCATGTACCCATCTCCCTGCAGTAACAGCCAAAGCACAGACACATACGAAGGCATGCTTCTGGCTATCTGAAGGAATACCATAGGAGTATATTGTCTTTAACGATAATCTGCTCAATTTTTCTCTGCATAAAGATGAACTTTATTTTTCTAGGGTTTGGTTTGGGTGTTGTTTTTTTTTTGTTGGTTTTTAAGCTCTCTCTTCAATTTTTAATCTTCTCATCCTATCTCTCTTCAACACCTTACCACTGAAAGTCTAGAAAGCCTACTATTTATTTTTCAAATTGAGTTCTTCAACACTGATCGCTGTTCTCCTTGACACAGATAGAAAGACATGATGGGAGATTGTTAACTCCTGCTTAGGATTTAATAGACTCCAACTACTTTGCTGGTTGTGGAGATGAACGGGGAAGTAGAAAACAATGAGACAGAAGAACAATACATATAAAGCCTTTTATGCAGCATCCCAAACTCAAAAATACACTATAGCAACACACTGCACTGTTCACATTGTGATGGATAGGGTTTCCGTCCCAATCTGAAAACTAAGCTTTTTAAATAACTTTCCAGAGAAAATGAGGTGTGATTTGACTAAATCTATCTCACCACCAATTTTAATCATATTTGACAAAAGGCAAATGTGTCAAATATATGGATTTACAAGAAGTTTCATTAAATTTGGAAGAAGAGACAGACACAAGTTAATACGGCCTTGTTATTTATACACTGGCTAAGAAATATGCCCATACTGGGGTCAGAATTGGCCACACAGCATATGCTACACATTAATCAACCCGTAGATGGTGGACATGGAAAGAAGCTGCCAGTGCTAGGATCTGGGGAAGGAAGGGAATGAAAGTATAAACTGTTAGCAAAGCAGGAAAATTAGTGAAGCATAAATTCATAAGAAAGAAGACTTAATTAGTTCTGCTTATAAAAAACCCTCTTAAAATTATATGAATTAAACAAGAAGAAAAATCAGTCATGCATGCATAGGCACGTGTATTTTTGAAAACATTTTAAGTGAGTGACAACTTGTTGTAACTTATAAAGTGTCTTAAGCTTTTCCCAAACCTTCTCTAAGTTTCACTAATACTCAATAGGCTAAAGGTTTTCATAATCTTTGATCCTCTTCATAATATTCATACTGACTACGCACATAAACATAATATATTGCGCCATGTAAATAACGGGCCTACAGGTTAAAAATGCTGATTCTTACATTTCCAGTTCTGAGCGGGCAGGATCCAAGCCTCAGCAAACATGAGCTGTGCGCAGCCCTGAGCTGCTCTGGTTCATTACAGCTGCTAAGGCACACCAGCGTACCGGCACAGGACAGCATCACGCACGCTAGCTATGCCTGATGCGGTTCCAGGACAACAAACAGGACAGATGTGCCACGATAACACGAAGGAAAGTTAGCCTTGCGCCCTCAACTATTAGCAGGACCACTGTGAGGATTCTTTCAGGACTGAAGCTAGCTCTTTTTATTATTTAAAACCATTCATATCAGCTCCGCCAGCATTGCTTGGGGGTTTCTGCTCTGCCCATTGGGGAATCCAGAAGAATGCCTATGCTACAAACGGCAGCTGTAAAGCACAATTACATGGGTTACCTGTACTTGAGCTCTGCATAGTCATGGTGTAAATGTATTGTTTCAGACTTTATGAATTGAAGGAGGTATTATTTGTATCATTGGTTAACAATCTGAATTCTCCCTCATGATTGTAATGCTAAGCAATTTTTTTTTTTTTCACTGCAGAACCAAAGCAGTTTTACCCATATCTGCAGAATATCTCACAGTCGGACATTTTAACAAGCTAAATCTCAAAATTAACTGCTTAATTAAATGCTAAACTTAATGGATAACTTCATGGCATAATTTTAGGGCTGGCACATTCTGAGGGACCTTGATCACACCTTAAAAGCAGCCTAACGGGGTTTCAACATAGTCCTAAGTACTTCTGAACAGAGCTGACTTGAGGATATAGACAGAACATGGTATTTCCTAACTGTTCAGAGCTTCATTGCCAGTGCTTAAGCTACAGGAAACGGAGAACAAAGAGGAAACAGGAAAGAAAAACACCTTAAAACTAAAGGGAGAGAGAAAAACCATACAGAACCACAGTCATTCTCCACATAAATCAACAGAAGAAAACAATGGAAGCAACAGGAGTGAAAGCTGTTGTTATCCATAACAATCTTATTTTAAGGGACAAGTTTTCTCAATAGGTTTCATTGCTCAGTTGCTGGATTTTACATTAATTTTACATTTTAGGAAAACTGTGTTTCCTCAACTCCCACCTATTTCCTGTACCCCTCTATTGCAGTTTCCTGGTCTTTTGCCCTGATGTCTCTTCCTAACTGTAGCTACTTTTCATTTCCCACATTTAGGAGTTGGAAACAATCTTTCTCACCCAATTACAATGTGAGGTACAGTTGAGCCACCTTTGTAATTAAAAGACAAGATCAGTAAACAAATTTTCACATTGAACAGTTTGTCTAGTACAACCTATACAGTTTCTACACATTGGACTACAAACTGGAAAACCACGTAATATTAATTTGAAATATTTTCCACTGTATTCTCCCACTCTTCAGAAGGGCTTAAAAAACCAAATTAACCTATGTAGTCCTGCACAGAAGCTAACACTTCAATAAATACTATTCATATAGAAAGGGATCATGCAAATTTCTAACGGCTTTTTATAGTCTCAGAACATGTTTATCTAAAACATGCGACTCCCCTGAATTCAGTGTTCTGGAAGAGGTAAGGGTAGCTTCAAGTTGCCTTGACAAAACCTAATTAATACTCCCTGCAAAATATGTACCTCTTGCCTTGCAGGAACACCTTCATAGACTTATCACATGGTAGCCTGATAGTATGCACTGCTGCTCCATAACCTTAACATCTCACCCTTCAACCAGGGTTCCTCCAGCCCCTCAGAGCAGGCATTCTGCACTGGAAAAACGTACGGATGGGGAAGCTCAGCCCATCCCACAGACACAGGGAGGAAGGTTGCCAAGACCTCTGCTGAGCATCCATCGGAAGCTCACAGCATCTCACCTTCGGAGGCTGAGCGAGTTCATCTGAGCAATCTGTGCAAATTCTGGCCATAAGGAGGTTTAGCTCAGTAACACGACAGAGCAGATCACATGAGAAGAGCCAGTGCCAGACCTCAGACAAGGCACCGCCACTGCACGCTCCGGCAAATCACGCGGATATCAGCAGGAGCATGCTGTACTTGGCTCTGCAAACGAGGCCATTTTTATGAGAACCTAAAACTAAAAATTTCTAACTAAAAGTTTTTTACTCTGCCTCTTCTCTGCACCTCAGTTTGGATACATCTAAGCATAAACGGTTATGTAACATTTACTTACATAATTGTTACAATTACCTAAATAAGTAAATCACACAGTTCTAAAAGTTACTGAAATTTTAGCAGAACTAGGCATGCAGGGAACACAGCTCCCAAAACCTTCCTTTCATTGAGAGGACTGCGATAGAAGAAACTTTTAAAGACGCTGTCAAATACACTACCAGGATTATTCTCCTACATAAAAAGCTGTAAGGACAAGATATACCATATGCGCTCACTTCAAGACAAGATTAATATTATTTATGTTTGTATTACATTAAGTTTTCCCTTAGGCTTATTTTATGTTCCAAACCAATTTGTTTCTCTGTTCCCTGGACATTTCAGATATGTCATTTCTGTGTAATGCATTAAGGTTCACAGAGTTCTTCAGCTACACGAGATCGCATCCTACCTAGGAAACAGAGCAGAATGACATGGCACCCTTACTAAGCTTATAGCATCTGATGATAGACACAGAGTACATCCTGAGAAGCGCTACATCCACAGAAGATTACAGTTTAATGCAATGCCAAAAGCTATCAGAAGTGGTGCATGAACTACACCTAACAAAGATCACAAGTACTTAGAAAAGCAAGCGTTGCATTGCTAAGCTTAACTACACAGGGAGCCGCAGGTCTGAGGAAAGACTGAGTGATCTTCAGATTTAGACGAGCTGAAAGACAGTGCCCTATGCTACTCTACATCAGAAGAGACAACCCATGCTCGTACGTACCTTTTTAAGTGTTTGTTTCAATACTCAAGTTCTGCTTTCATTTTCATCACAGAAGCCTAAACAGTTACCATGCTGTATTGCACAACAGTTACTTTTTCAAGTTGGTACCACACTGCTTTTGTTTTCTGTTTACTTAGGAGAACATTTCTGTAACAGTTCTGTAAGCAGAACTCCTCAGCTCTATCTCCTAAAGGCTAAACTGCAAGTTAAGTTTATACAGGCAGTCTGCAAAAATACTTCAAAAGAGAAGCCGTTCCATAATTGTAACATTTAAAACTACAGCTCCTACAATCTGCCACCTCAAAGTTGTATGTGCGGGCTCCTTTGAAAGTAGCGGATAAAAGAGAGGTAGCAGTTTTATTGCAAGTTTAGTTCCAAAACCTGGTACTATCAAAAAGGAATTTGAACAGTCCCAATGGGTGCTACTATTTCACAATTTCCAACAACCCAAGTGTTTCCAAATCAGTATCTCACAACTGAGAACATAGACGCAGCACTCCACAAGAATCAATTCTTTTAAAGCAGTCTTTATACCTGTATACCTAAAGATCTTAACTCAAAAATACCTACAAAAGGCGTAATAAAAACTGAATAGTGACTAGGAGCAAGGAACAGTCTTGCTCCATTAGTGAACAAGATCTTCATAACCACTAGGAAGAAATATTTTGTGTGTATGGCACACTTACCTGAGGTAGAGTACATCTCAAGTCGTCTTGTTATTGCAATACTTTAAGCAAATTAACAAACTACGTATAGTCTCTCTACTTAGTGAGGGCTCGCTCAAAAAAACCTGTTTTGGATGAGGGCAACTGGCACATAGAAACAGAAGGTCACAAAACTGTTAGTATATTTAAAACAATACTCTAGTCGGGGGGTTAGAAGCTTGTGTTTTGAGCAGCTGAAATACCTGAAAAGGTGACTTCTCCTTAACATATTCAATGTTAATCTGAGTTTTTAGGCATAAACATTTCTATGATTATGGCCTACATACCCTCTGAAGGCTTTCCATTTATTACTTAGCAGTAAATAAAGATTTTGGTTCTAAGCAAATTGATTATGTGCCACTTGTCACAAACAATTATGTGAATTCAACCTTCACTGCTGCACAAGCACAGCTGACACATAGCACTGGATCTCAAGGTTATCACTCCCATTCTGGAATAATGGAAGCATGTAACTGGTCAGGCAAAGGGAAGTGTTTATGAAAACTTGAAAACTAGTATTGTAAATACTGTTTCTCAACTCTGAGCACTTGCATGTATTATGTGAAGTTATCTGAGACCACATCTACTTACAGGACAACCAAAGCTTTCAACCTTGTCATGATAGAGTTCTGAGAAGGAAAGCTGGTGGCTGATATAGGGAAGAGAGCCCAAAGCTTAACTGCTTACCTTCTTATTCTCTGTTGTGATTTTATTTCCCCTCCTCACTCCTTCTCTTCCCCCCCACCCCCCCGCCACATAGCTTCTTTTCACCTAACATATTCTCACTCTGCTTTCACCTAGTTTCATTTCTTGGTCTGCTTTCTTGTTCCCGAATTACAGTTACCTGACCCAATCCAGTGTTCATCTTTGTTCAGGAGAAGCAAGAAAAACGTGGCTGTCCATCCTCAGCCTTGGTATATAGATAGCTACTGACAGTGATGTACAGATAAGCTGCCAATAAGCTTGCCACTCCAAACAATGCCAACGTGGTTCTTGACTATAAACTGGGGAAAAGAAAGGCTAATTTGGAGAGCAACTAATTAAGAAAAATCAATTACAAGCAGGGGGAACCAGCATATAAAAAATAAGTCATGTGATGGCAGTTTCACCAATTTATCTGCCTGTCTGCAACTCATGTAAATTCTGCTGAGGTTTTACATAAATAGACAGAATTACAGAAAACCCTTCCTGTAGTCCTAGCAATAAAAACCAGTAGGGCACTCCAAAGAGGCATTTTAATTTTCACCTATTTATAAAATTGGCTATCACTTTAATTCTCACTAATGTCATATTTGATCAAAGCAGAACATTGGTTAAAATTCTGGATGGAGGACAGAAGGAGAAAGCATCATATTTACGGAGGCAAAGGAAGAATGCTAAGGAACAAAACCTCCCAAAACTTAAATGCAAACAGGAATAGTGCTGTCCCATTTATATGCTTTTACTAAATGAAAGCTTAAAAAGGAAAAACCTGTAACTAGCCTTTTCTTTTAAAACACCACCACATGGAATAATAAGGACTGATAAGTTCTCCAAGGCCATCTGCTCACCCCTAGATGTTAGAGGGAGCATAGAAAGCGAGTGTTAAATACCTAAGTCTAAGGCAACCTTCAAACTCTCTTGCGGATGGCAGAACATACAGAAGGCAATACCTTAGTCACATGTAACTTCCCTGTACTGCTTTCAACGATGACTAAATATCTACATCATCGTACCCACAGCTTTCCTCCTGATGTATCAGTTATTCCGCTCAGGAAAACATACAGAAACTATAACTCAAACAAAACCATTAATCTTCTGGAAAGCTACCTTCCTCTACACAGATTTCTTCTTATGAAGTTATTTCCATTTTGACCTTTTCCTGTGTCACCTGTTACACCTATCAACAGCCTTCTACTCCCCCAATTCCAATTTCTTCCC
Source organism: Charadrius vociferus (assembly GCF_000708025.1). Lineage (NCBI taxonomy): Eukaryota > Metazoa > Chordata > Aves > Charadriiformes > Charadriidae > Charadrius > Charadrius vociferus. Next base: position 3,480,922 of record NW_009648526.1, on the reverse strand, counting down.
CTTGATACTACATCATAAAAACTATTTCCACAAAGCTTTCCTGTTCTACAGCTCCATTCTATCAGCTTACTGATCTTTCAGGGCTAAATTGCCAGCATTTCTTGAGAAGTACCCCCTCCTCCTTGTTTTGCAATGCACACAGCCTCATAGCTCTTCTCCAACAGATATTCCTTTCACATGTGTTTGTAATTACACTACGCCTTACATTTTAACTGTTTAAGTGTTAAAAAGAATTATTTTAAGACTACAGGGAGTCCATATCCATGATGGCTATTAAAACACAAGAATCAGAATCGTCTAGATTGGAAGGGACCTTTAAGATCATTGAGTCCAACCATCAACTTAACACTGCAAAAGCCACCACTAAACCATGTTCCTCAGCACACCATCTACTCATCTTTCAAATATCCCCAGGGATGGCGATTCCACCACTTCCCTGGGCAGCCTGTTCCAATGTTTGATAACCTTTTCAGTGAATAAGTTTTTTCTTAATAACCATCCTAAACCTCTCCTGGCACAACTTGCAGCTGTTTCCTCTTGACAACTTGAGAACTTCCAGGTCTCAAAGCTGTACTTGATCACAACCTGATTTACTCGTTAAACACAGTCTATGCTGCTTAACTGTACAAATATATCCCTGTTATTCGGGCAGTTACTTGTACAAACACGAGCTTTGTATAATTCTGCTTATTACGCAAAACTAACCTATTTTCCCAAAATACCGCCTATGTTTCCAGCGCTATAAATAGTAACGTTTACTTACTAGAAACCTGCACACATCTGCAGACCGTACACTCCTCAGTTTAGCGAGACCCTATCCCGACGTTGATTACTAATTTAAGGCAAGTCTGTATGCGCCAGCAGCCCCTAAGTAGTATACCGGCAACAGACTGCAACCCGTTATTTATTTTCCAGGTTCCCTATGCGAGCTACGCGCTTAAGAGCGGGAGTAAGTCTTAACCGGCTCCGCCTTGCCGGCGGCCTCGGCAGGGGTGCCGGCTGAAGGGCCCGGCGGCCCGGGGCAGGGAAGG
>NW_009648526.1:3477571-3478708 GCF_000708025.1 Charadrius vociferus | reverse complement strand
GAGCGGCTGCCCCGGTTTGGCTATCGGCGCTTTTTGTTCAGTACCCGCGTTATAAAAATGCAGTTGCGGTGAGTGTGATAGATGGTTTAAGAGCTAATGCTGTTCTGTTACTCAGACTGCGCCCTGTTGTCCCTAAGCGAGGGTTCTTTTCCCCGGTGTGCAGGAGCCCATCAGCACGGCGAGTCGAGATACGTGTTTTTACTTCAGTTCCGCGGAGTTGGGTGCCGGCATTTAACCACAGCCAGCACGCCTGGCGTTTCAAACCGCCCAGTGTTTATAACGATAAGATACAGCGGATCGGTCAATAATGATTCATTCACCACTCCTAACTATACATCTGTATCTAAACTCATATTTGAAACATTTAGGGACGTTACCTGATTAGCATGTGCGTTATCGACAGAGAGGTGTGTATTTTAGCAATACAATGACCCAGGGTTAGTTTGGGATACACCCTTGGCTCGAATTTGGTCCAGAAGTTACGTTTTTACTATCTTAGTGTCCAGGTCAGCACCTGCAAATGAACACGTTTCGTTTCACATCCTGTTTGAGATCAGGTACGTTCCTTGATGCCTCAACCATGTCCCAAACGAAACTTCTTGTTCTTTAGATGTCATAATAAGCCTATTTTCTTCTCTCCCTATAGAAACCTTCAGGTTTTCATCACAAATTTTAAACGCGGTTTGGAGAAGATAAGAATTTATCTCCCGCTCTCAGCAGCTGTCGTCTCTGAGCTCTCCCTGCACGGCCGCATTGGCCTCAGCAGCCTTATCTGGAGTATGTTCACCACAGTTCTGCTTCTGACGTACCTGTGTGCAACAGCTTCTCTGGGCTGTAACAGCGCTAGTGCGGCAAAGTTATTTTTATTCTGAAAGGAATAAAAAGGATTGGAAAAGCATAAATAGAAGGGGGTGTGACAGTAAACTGAGAAACTTGTCACCCCCCCAATATCTAAATAGCTAAATCTCTGAGTTAGTATACTTGAGTGTAAGGATGAGCGTATTGACAAACAAGAAATGACACGTTTTGTCGGAACGGCTCACGTTTTTAGCTTCACCGGAGGACTTTCCTTTACGCTTCAATTGTACAGCGCCCAGGGCCTGCCCCGCTCCCCCGCCGAGAAACCGCCATTACCCC
>NW_009648526.1:3452268-3476762 GCF_000708025.1 Charadrius vociferus | reverse complement strand
CTCCTGGGGACTTTCCCCACGGGGGTCCGGGTAGCCGCTTCCCGGTTCCCTTCCTCCCCCGGGGCCAGGCGGCGGCCGCGGTGGCGGTCCCCCGAACCTCCCCTTCCCCGCGGCCGCTTCCCGGAACCAGGAAGCGCGGTCAGGCAGAGAGTTCAGCTTCAGGAAATACAAGGCGAGCCCGGGATTTTCCCGAAGCGTGACCGCAGCTTCGGGGAGGGTCTCCCCTCTCGCCCAGGTCAGAGGAAAACACGGTTATGTTTATGGGGGACGTGTGGCTGGGTCACATCTCCCGTTACGAGCGGCTTTCGGCTGCTAGGGCAGTTCCTTGACTGTGTCTGGTGGTGTTTAATTGGTCGAGTCAGGGTAGGGAAATAGTTTCAAATTTTTACAAGAGCAGACACTGGAAAAGGTGGGCTTCTGAGGGTGTTTCTAGAGAAGAATGGGTGGAGCAGCTGATAAGGGCTGGCTTCCTCTGTTTCCTTTGGCATCTCTTTTCTTTATCTAGGCTCCGCATCTGTGCGTCAGTAACACAGAATCTAGCCCTAAATCCTGGGCTTTGGCATGTTCTCAAAAAGTAACAACAAAGTCTGTGGAAAACTTCAGCAGGTTGTATGGGCAGTGAAGCTGTGAGACAAAAAGCAAGCTGATTTGCACGGTCAGAAGTCATCCCGTTGTTTATTATGATTAGGAGTGGTATAAGCAAAAGACTTTGGTGACTTTTCCCTCATGAATTCTTCTAAACCATCAAGACATTTCAGACTTAATTATTGGCATACTTTTCAAGGCCTCTTTGTTTTCTGAACTAAACGGCGCTGGCACAGAATTAATTCAAAGCAATTCATTAACCAGTTGTGAGGATTGTTTCCACTTTTTAATTCTAGGAAGGCAAATAAGTCTAAAAGTTAAAATCACAGTAAGCATGTAAAGTACAGTCCTCTGGATATACAGAAGCAAGTTCATGAAGTGTATTTTATTTTAGAAATTCATGTTAATTTTTTTTCTCCGAGAGAAGGATGGGCTTCTCCAACATTCCTGGCACTAGGAAGCACACCTTGCTGGCAGGTAACAGGAGCACCTATCTTTTGGTGTTTAGCAGTACAGGTAAATCTTTAAAGAAAGCTTAATAATCTTAGAAATCTAGAAATGATGGCCAATACACATTTCTAGAATATCCTATGAAACTTTTCTGGTAAAAGTCTCAATATAGTTATGAAAGATTTATTATAACTCTGTGTTGAATTAAAATCTTTTTTTAATATTAAAATTTTCTAGTTTTACTGCATTAACATTTCCAGAGCTTCTTAAGTACTGTAAATGGTTTTATTTACTGAAAAATAGTTCTTAATGTGCATGCTTTTCTTCTAGGCAGGCATTAATATCTGTGTGAGAAAGGGCATGTTCATGATTCTTAAGGCTGTTACTGTGAGAGCAGTGCAGATATGGAAACAACTGAAAAAAACCCCAGCAATTTACCTGTGTTTCATTTGTGTATAGTGCATCTTGTACTCGTTAGTTTTACACAGATCTTGAAGCTGTTATCTATATAGCTTAAAGCTAGACAACTTTACAGATATGAAATAGTAATAATTTTGAAAATTCCATTAATCTAGATATTTTACAAAAATGCTCTTCTGTATGTTGAGTCAAAGTTTGGAATATTTTTACGGGATACCTGAGTTTGAACTCTTCTTTCAGAATCATGCAAGACTTTGTGCCTGTATACCATATTTATATTGTATTGTAGTAGTCTTTAGCTACTTTAGATATAAAGGTATTTTATAGATAACAGAACTAACTGTAACTTTAGTTCACAGTTAGGTATGAATCACAAAATCGACATCTTAAAATATTGACATACAACATCACTAATCTTTCTCCTCAAATAAACCTTCAAGTTAAGTCTCTGTTTTGTTTGAAAATTTTATTTTCTTTCGTAGTTTATATTGTCCTTAAAATTATGTAAAAGGAATGCAATCAAAAGCAATCGCTAGTGTTGCTGCATTAGTGAAGTGTACTGCAATGTTTGTGTTATGCTGCTTTATAATTATCTCTATGGTTTATGATTAAAACAGAAACATTATCAGCAAGTTGGTCTAATAAGCCCTGAGACAAGTGCTTGATCAGGTTTTGGTATTGGATCACTTTTAAGGTTCTCTTAGAAGTTCATTGAATAAATATCACCACCATAAAACAAGTGGTCCAGTAGGTCAGTTTGAGTACAGTTTCAATAATGTGAGAAGGGAAAACCATGCCAATTTTTTTTTTGTTTAGTAACTGGGGAAAGGTAGAATTTATCTCAAGTAGATACTATATGCTAGAATGGAAGATATATGTGCTTTGAATTGTAAGATTTCTTTTTTTTTAAAAAAAAAGTGAATCTCAGTTTTCCCCAGTACCCTTGGAATTTCTTGGCTTAAGGGATTTATTCACTGGCTGGTGCTGTTAAATTTTGACACATGTAAACCGATACTTAGGTTGGGTGATATTATTTGCAGCTTTGTGCATGTGCTGAAGATGCATGAAGGTATATTAAACAATAATTATCCATACATAATGACGTTTTTTGAGGAGTGGAAATAACTGATAGAACCTCTCCTACCTGTTAGTCATTAAAAAAAAAAAAAAAAAAAAAGGAAAGGGGAATAGAAAATACCAAAAAGAGAACTAATGAGACCCCCAAAAAGCTTGGATTTACCAGGTGTGATACTGCTCTGGCTAGGCTGATCAGATGCTGAACAGCATTGCAAATCTATGATAAATTGTTTGTTTTCACTGGTACAACACACTCTTCTATATTCCTAGGACTTCCAAGTTGTATCTTAGTGTCTTGTGCTGATGGATATTGAACTACCTATTTCCCAGTGAGCATGAGAGAAATTCTGTTTTTTCTGGACACATGGGGGAGTTGTGGGAAGGCATTTATGAGCTATCGGCATCTGAGTGATTTAGTTTGCATCCTTGCTATAAATTGGGAAGAATACTAGCCTTCATTAACATGGCAGCCAGCCTCCAGCATTTATCTGGGGTTTAAAATAAAAAAAAAAAAAAATTTAAATGGCTCGATGAGACAGTGTCTGGTAAAGGCAGCTGCCAGATAGTTGTTTCAGAAATGCCCATGGTAATTAAAAGTAAATGAAATCAGGTGTTTAGGTAGTAACTTCAAAATACCATTTCCTAGAAACCTAAGATTGCAGTTTATTTTTGCTTAAAAAAGGATCTAAAGGTTCAGTTATGCAGTATGGCAGAACCAGTGTAATGAGTTACCTCTGGTGGTCCTGCCCTGGCCATGCATTCCTACCTCTCCTCCTTCACTGCCTCTTGTGTTTGATGGCATGAGGAGCTAACTCAACCTGCTAATTTAAACAAAAGAAATTAATCATTTCCTGCCAGATGTGTAACTTCTATTGATTTATTGTGCAGACCCAAGCCTAGTGGGGAGGAAGAGTTGGGACTTGCAGTGGTGGGGAGGAAAAGGGTTAAAAAAAAAATATATAAAAAAATTAGTGGACGTCTGTGTACTGCTTACGCTGGTGGTGCTGTACTGTGCAACTGTGCCCTAAACGTGAGTTTTCAGTGAAGGGAAGTGATCCTGACTTCACTTTTTGGTTACATGTTTTTCTTTCACCAATAACTAACCTGACCAGAGGAGAAAGTATATATTTCAGTTTGATTAGTTTTAGTGTCAGCGCAGAGGAAGAATAGAAACAGAGTGGATGAAAAAGGGCAGTGGGATCTGCCCTTCTGCTGGCAGTTATGAACCTACAGCCTGAATAAAGCATTCGGTGATATTCAACTAGGGAGGTATATGGTGGTATTACTGGATTTCAGTATATTTAAGCACAGAAGTGCTAAATCTGAATGCTGTGTACGCTCTTTAATATCCCATGTAAAGGGAACACTTTTTTAAGAGAAATAAGCTCTATATTGAAAACAGCTTGAAAAAGTACAACTGGCTTTGATTATCTTAATTGAAGTTACAAAAATAATTCTCCTAAAGATGTGTATCATACACTGGCATTTCAAACCTGCAAATCAGTGATGACACTTGCAGTAAAAAGAGTTGTTCAATAAGTTAGCCGGGCTGCTGAGCAATTTCTGATAGTCTTATCAAGTCATATTCTGTGCTTTTTTCCCCGCTAAAAAAACTTAAATTGTGTTTGAACTATCTGCCTTTGTCATGCAAGTCTTAATCTGAGTGGTTTAATATAAACTTCACCTTTTAGAACAGTGCAAGTGTGATTTATCCTCTTAAGGGAAGTTAAATGTTGTCATCTTTTACCACGATTATATATGAACTTAATGGATGCTTATGTTTACTTTGGTAAACTTTCAGTACTGTTTATTACCAATCTTCTTTATGTGCATCAAGGTAGCTTCTGTAAGGATTACCTCCACAATCTTTCTAGATGCTGAGGTTAGTCTGACCAGCCTGTAGATCTCCAGGCCCTCCTCCTGAAGATGGGGATGACATTTGTCTTCTAGGTGTCAGGATCCCCGCCTCCATCACCATAGCCTTTCAAAAAGGTGATAGAAAGCCTCAAAATGGCATGAGCCAGCTCCCTCAGCACTCTAGGATGCATCCCATCTGATCCCATGGACTTAAACATATCCAATTGGGTTAAGTGTTCCCTAGCTCGTTTCTTCTGGTGCGGGTACTGGTTCACTCCTACAGACTGGGAAGGTTTTGTCTGGTGTGGGGGGAAGTCTTTGTAGTCTTCTCTGGGAAAATAACCTTGCTGAATGAAATGAACAGCAAATCATTTAGCATAGACCACCAAACAATTGTTATATGAAGCTGCTCCAGGAGGCTTACAGCTACAATCCCATGGGTGATAGGTTTTTTTGCTTTAGCCTTACCTAAGCTTGGTTAGAAGGTGAGAATGTATGCCTCGGACTCCCTACCTGGCCAGTAGGACTTGTGTCCATTCAGAACAACTGTAGATACTTTCTTTACAGCTCCCTGGGGATGCTGAAGAGCTGTAGACTCTCATACACAAAAATCTTTCGCAGGGACAGTCACCTTGAGGCATTTGCCTAAATGCTCTGTCTAGTTCTGTTTAAAGCCCTTCCTTGTATTTAGTTCTAAGCCCATGAGAATAAAGCTTCATTTCTGGAGGGTTTTTGTCATGGGAAATGACACATCTAGTTTAGCAAGTCTTTAGAAGTCCTGTCGGGTTCAAAGGCCATTCTGTTGTCACTTTCGGATATCTGTATCCTAAAGGGTTCCTGTCCAGTAGCTGTGTTCAGACGAAGTGTAATGTCAGGTTATTCCACTAGGTTGCATGGAAAGGCATCATGCTGTCTTTGTTTGGTTGATGGTAGAGCAGCTCCCTTAAACTATTTCTATGTGCTCGTGGTTCAGTGTTCCTTACTGCAGGCTTTCTGATCGTATCCTTATTTGAAAAGGTCTTTGTCTTGCGGTCTGTATTAAAAAAAAAATACTAGTTTTTCAATGACAACAAAATCATGACAATAGTTTGTCACAGAAGTTGAGACCTCTGTGTGTGTGCACTATTGTATTGATTTCTTGGCATGCACTTCTCACATTCTGTGGTAGACTTTCTTTTTGATGCAGAATCTTCTAGTTACAAAACCTGGAGCAAGCCGTTGTACCTGCCTCATGCACCTTAGTGAGGTCTTCTTTCCAGTTTAATGAACTTTTGCCAGGGGATCCCGTAAATTCTTGTATTACCAAGGTTGAGTTACTTACTAAGCTACCTTTGTGAAGAAGATAATCACTTTTGATATCTAGCTGGTTTTATTAGAAGGAGATTGCGTATCAGTTGCAGACTTTGAACGCTGTAGCAATGTTAAGGTTATACATGCTTCTGGCCATGAAAGTAAACGTTCATTTTGAAGCCCTGATTTCAACCCTGTCTGAAGTCCTGAGATAGCATATACTCCAGGCGATAAGAGTGTTTGTGTTAAGTGCTCACTATGAGAGTACTTAAAACAAGGAGTTTTTTAAGTTTTGGAGAAAGGGAAAAGAAATAACATTGTTTTCCTGTGTGATGACAGAAAGTATATACATTTTGGTTAAGAAAAAGGGGTTTTGCTTAAAACCCTCTGCTTTTGCTTAGCAGAGAGAACAGTTACAAGGCTTCTTAATGTCAACAGCCTTTTGCTGTCCTGTCACAGTAGTTAGCACTTAAAAACTATTCTTTGTGACTCAGTTGTGCAGTCTCTCAGCTTCCCACATGGTGATGAGACCTGGATAGCGTGTAAAGTATTATTGGGTCTTCAGTAAGTTGTCATGCTTTAAAACTTTTTTTTCTAGGTGCCTGAAGCTGTTCAAAGAGTACCTTGCAATACTGAGGGGAAAAAAAATGGCCAATAACTGTTCAAGGAATGCATTATTAGAAGCCTCCTTCCACAAAAAAGTTGAAGATAATTTAACTTGTTAAATAGCCTCGGGATTGTGAAGCACAAAAGTTTACACGTTCTGCAGTGTACTAAGTCCTTAGTTTTGATAAAGTTTTTAAAGTGAGTTATTGGTATCATATACTAGATTTAGGTTCACTTTAAAATGAAGACTTTAGCTGAGTTTTAGCTTACATCAGTTAATTTTGAAGCTTGTTTTCTTTAATGGATCTTTTGGATCACATACCTGGAAGTGGAAAGCAGGTACCTGTAGTCAGGCTAATGTATATTGCAAATAGGTTTGATATAATGGGTGGACTTGGGCTAATCTTGTTTGGTTTATAGAGATTCTTGGGCCATAGGAGGAGTTTCTACTTCATTTTGTGGGATTATGTTGGAAGCGATTAGAGAAGCATCAGACAGGGAGAACATCCTTCATCTTCAAAATTCCTCATGCTGGTTGCTGAAACTTTGGGTTAGTCCTGTGTCTTAGCTGGATTAGAATTCTTGTAGACTTGCGCGAACCACACGTTAAGACACCTAAGAGGCTTCTGGAAAGCTGGATGAGAATGGACTTGCATTTTGAGACTGAGTGTGAGAGGAAATTATAGTGAAGTTTTGTTATTGGACTGTATTGTATTCAACAATAAAGAGCCAACACTTGCAGAAGTCTAAAGTACTGTGAGGAAATGTGGTTTATCTGCAGTATATCATTACTTGAATTTTAAAAAGATATGGCAGTATCTTGTGCACATTGCTACTAAATGCAAGTGATGCATTTAGAAGTATTAATTTACTTAGTCATCTTTTGTGTTGCTCATTGAGCTCATTGGCGGTCAGACATTCTAATCCCTTGAAAAGAAACAGAGGCACTGAGGAATTGGTATTAATTCAAAGAAGACCTCATGACAATAAGTACACTGAAAGGCAAATTTGTATTTTTGCTTATAAAATTGTATTCTTAGTGCAATAACAGATTCTTTTCTTTGTGAAAATGTAACACTACTGCCACATAATCTGGTTTTGAAACCAGAACCAGTGAAATGATCTCTCTTGACTGTAGATGCTGGATATAGATATCTAAATTAGTTCCTCATGATTGGATATTTTAAATAGAAACTGTTTAAAAACTGTTTTTCACTGTGTATATAAAACATGCTGTGTGCACTGCCTCCATTGCAAAGACACAACAGCTTGCTTCATAAGTTGTGTTGTGTTTTGTTCCTTTCTATTTCTCCACATTATTTTCTACTGTTGGAACTTGTATCTTTTTTGGTCTCTGATCACAGTTACTGAATCCCTACTGTGTTTACTTTTAGAAGGTAGATGAAATATTTTTCATGTATAGTGCTTGATATCAAAGTGCAGTAAGACTTGTGAAGAGTGTCTGAATGTGCAGAGGCAGGAGACCTTGGTGGTGGCCAGGATATGAAAACATACTTCTCAAGAAATATGTGCTATACTGTCAATTTCTTGTGTATACATTTCTATGCTAGCTTGGGATACACTAACTAATAAGAAGGTGAATCCTGGCTGAAATCTGTGTACTTATTTGGAAGAAGTGACCAAAATTGGAATTAACCAAATGTCTGTAATGCTTATAGCAGCTCCTTGTCTGGAGAAAAATAATGCTCTGTTAACTTCTTTACAGTTTCGGTTCTTGCAATTACTGTCCTGTTGGCTGTTTGGTAGGCAAAAGTACATCTCCGCACTATATCTAGAGGCATCTGGGCAGCACAAGGAGTTTTCTATCCTGTTACTGACCTACTAATGCTAACCTTGGAGTAAAAAATACTGTGTTATAGTAAAATGTCTAATGTCTGGTGTAAATAAAGAGCTGATAGGGTGGTCCTAGGGATGCATATTTTAGCTCTTAAATACTGGTGCCTCTGGTCAGTTCTGCATGTCCCTTCCTCCATCAGGATGGGAGGACCAAAGTCTTTGCCTGTTTTCTGTCATGCACTCTTAATGTGAGTCAGAAATATCACCGTAGAAGGAAGTGTCCAAAATAGACTGAACTGAACCTACATCTTTGGAGATATATCTTTAATAAAACTTTTCCACGTGATACAAAATTTTATGTTGCTGGGTGGCATGATTGGGTCTTAATTTTTCTGGATATTTGGCATGTGGACTATCAACATTCTGAGCGGATACTTTGGTGTCATGAGTGCAGGGTGAAGCTGGAAGTGCAATTCTTCTAGGGAACCAGAGGAAAGATGTCCAGCTGTTGCACTTTTCACGTTTGGATCAGGAGTGTTTCTCTCAAGTGTTCCTGTCTACAACAATGTAGTTCTAGAGTAAATGAACTCTACTTGTTTTGATTGAGATTGAAGTGGAAGATGCCTTACAAGGTCCACCTAATGCACTCTGACTGCAAGTGTGCATTCAGTCTGTGGGACCAAAGTAGAACGAATCTGAAGCATACGAAGGAGAAAAAAGGAAGCTAAAATGCATACAATGTAGAAGTTGGGTACTCATCACCAGTTGTTTTGCACCACAGATCTGCCATACCTGGTTGTAACCTGAGTGATTTCTCAGACATGCCGAACCTTACTTTTTTCTCTTTTCAGGCCAGTATGGAAATCCTCTAAATAAGTACATTAGACATTATGAAGGATTGTCGTACGATGTGGATTTGTTACACCAAAAACACCAGCGTGCCAAAAGAGCAGTATCGCATGAAGATCAGTTTTTGCGCCTAGATTTTCATGCTCATGGAAGGTTAGTGATATTTTAAAAGGTATTTGTTTTAAATATCTTATTCATGTATATATTTTAATTATAGTGAAATGTAAATGGTGTAATGCAGTCATCAAACTAATGTTAGCTAGAATATGCTAAAATGTAGTGCTTATAGTTTCTGTGAAGTATTAGCTCTGATGTCCAGTTTAAGTGTGAAATTGTTGCTCATAATCGCTTATGCAAACTTCTGGTGGCCACTATTAATGCACTTTGAAACTTAAACAGTGGAATCATACTGGAAACAGAATGGTAGTTGATTCTGAGTTTATAATGCAGTTTTGACATATTTTTTTACAAAAATTATGCCAAACTGCTTGAGGAGATTTAATTGAGAAAAAAATTTACAATGTGCATTTGAAACTACAGAATAGGCCAAAAAAGTGTTCCATTTTGTGTGTAATGGTGTCACCTGTTTTCTGTGCTATTGTGGAATTTAGCAATTATTTGACTTGGGGAAAACATAATTGCTGTTACAAGACTTGCTATACCTTGCATTTAATATGTGATTGTAAGATCCAGTACAGAAGTTAGGTATTCAGTGTGAGCAACTGAAGTGTAATTTGTAGGTTTCGTGTAGGAACACCTTTTTGTACTTGAGAATTGACTGCTTTTTGTATAAATGAGGAGAAACAGGAAGGAAGTTAAAATACTTGTGTCTGTATCTTTGTTTCTTTGATTCCCTCCTTTGCAGCATTACTGTCTTAATATATTTTAGGAATATGTAATGCCTGTGCTTTTTTAACTATTTCATTTACAATTTAAGTAATTAGAACTTGATAAGTAATTGCTACCCGTATGTAGAAACATGGGAAGTTTGACAGAGCAAAGGTAAAAACCAGGTTTTCTCTGTGTTTGGAACATTTTCTGCGTGAGCGCTCTGCTTCTGTGCCAGCTTGTAATTTCTTAGGGGCATGAAGTGTTGCTACTGGAGGTGTGTGGTCTAATGACTGAGTTTCAGTGGGTGCTCCCGGAAGGTTAGTGTTAGAGTTGTATTTGAAACGGCTGTAGAATTGCAACCCAAATCCTCAATTTGAAGTTCTGTCCTCAAAACCACATTTTTGGGTCTGATTTTTTTAGTCCAGGGAGTTTTATTATTTAAAGGAGAGTCATATTGCTGCTGCCGCTGCTCACTGGCAATCTCTAGTCTTTGCTATTAAATTGTCTAATAAAGACTGCAGAGTAGAATGTTTCAGAGGCTCTTTATATTGCAAACATCTCCACTTTTAAATGAGATTTCCAGCAAAGTTGCAAGACAGTGAAATTTAGTTTCAATCTAATGCTGCCACTCTGAAGCTGCAGGCTGGTGGTTAATTTAGGCTTAGCAAAGCGTGTGTTGCTGCAGAGAGGAACCGGCCTGACCGCATTCCCAGAATCATCCTTGTGCTGGCACTAGTAGTCTTCAAACCATGCAAGGAATACGACCCGGGAACTGATCCAGCTGAAAATTATTTGGCCAAAAGAATAATCAGTATGACTTGAAAGGGTGACAGAGGGAGGATGAGACTGTTCTTTCTGGGTGCAGTCCACATCTCAGTCCACTTAAGCAGGTTCATCTTCTCCTTGGTAAAGATCCCATAATACTCTTCTGTAAAACAGAGCTCTTAGCTTAGCCTGTGCATACTGTTTGTGTTAATAAGGTGGGCTGAAAATCCTTATTATATAAAAATGTTAACCATACCTACAATAATGATGTCTACAGAAGATTTCTTCTCTAACTTCATGAATCTTAGTTACACCAGACCTTAGACAAACAGGTTTATAAAGATTTTGATAACAGCTCCTCTTACTCATGGCGAGTGTTGGTGTTTATATGTGGAATTGATTTTAAATCCCTATGCTCTGAGGCACAAATCCATCATTAACTGAGGAGTCTGAATGGGAACTTACTATAAGGTCAAACCAGTTCATAATTTAGGATTTTGGTAGTTTCTTGTGACACATCTAACACTTCTGCCAAAGAGAGGGCTATTGACAGGCTGTAAATTTAGTCCATAAATTCCTGTTAATCGGTCTGAGTGTGTTCTTACAAAATATTTCATTTTTCTTTAAATATGTATTAAGAAGGATCAAGTGAATTGTGTTTTACTTCATACGGTTTATTCAATAGTTTTGAAGGTGTGTAGCAGTTTGAAAAACTGTGTAAATAGGATTGCCTTTTTGTAGTTGCGGCTAGTTTATTGTGAATAAGTGATGTATGTAATCACTGAGTGACAACATTGAAACCTTTCTATCAAATATTCTGATTACTCTGTGCTAAAGTAGGAAATAAAGCTTTTGCAAAATACTTAAACCATTTAAAGTGCTGTTTTACATAAATACAGGTGGTGAAACTTAAAGGCATTCAGTCAACATAAGGTTTGAGATTCTGAAAATTTGAACCTGATTTTTTTTGGATGGCCCTGTACCAAATGGTTAGTTAAGACTTTGTCCAGGTATAATGGTTTATTGGCATACAGCTGTCCAACTTGCATGTCCTTAACTTAATAAAGGTACTAAACAGCTGCTACTTGTGAGTACTGAAATGATAATCTTCTGTTTTGAGCTGGCTTCTGAGGAAATGGCTGTCTTCTGTAGCCGGACACAATGGAAAAGCTGTCCTAATATTTGCTGCCATTCCCTTCTGGAAACATCACGTGAAGCTAGCTGGACCACAACAGTTCTTACACTCTATCTCTGCTACCAGTTTGAACTTTATAAACTTAATCTTTCTGTTTGTGCTAGAGGAAGCACCTGTTGGTCATGGGGCCAGTCAAAACGGGGAAGTGATTTGGTTGGTTGTTTTTCAGCCAGATTAATTCATCATTCAATTCGGTATATAAGCAAATTTGCTGTAAGAAGAAAGGGTGCAGAAATAAGTAGAGGTGGTAAGCGGGAAGATGCAATGCCACCCTTTTCAGAGCAGTGCTGACACATGCCAGATTAGCATTCATCAAACTTACAGTTTTATTGTCCAGAAAACAGCTGGCAGCTACAAGTATTTTGTGATTGTGTAAGTAGCATCTGTTCTTTTCAGCAGCTGTTTGGATTTAAGAACTGTATTTCATGGTACCCTTCTGTTGAAGAAGGAAAAAATAAAACAAAAATTAAATATTATATATTTATGCCAAGTTAAAGTGACCATTTAACCATGGGTTAACAACAGTTTAATAATTAAATAGATACTGTAATGATAGAATTAAACCCAAAGCTACCTTTTTTCACACCAGACTCAGTAGTTTTACAAATGGGTGTATAGCATGCCATCATTGAGAAGCCCTGTCTTTATTTAACCCTCATCTGAAAGTTAAATGCTACAGAGTATACTGCTAAGAACAGAAATTTTTCGAAACATTTGTTGTTGGGTAATCTAAAATACAACTTACGGCAGACATAATGAATTAAACCAAGCCAGCCACTATTCAATGCTGAAACACTAACTTAATAGGGCAGTTAAAATTGCTGAAATTAAGCTATGGATACCTATTAATTCTTTTGAATCATAAACCATGTAGTTTAGATGAGTTGACATTATTGCTTCACCAGTGGTGCAAATTGTGCTTGTTTCAAAAATGCTTCAAATTGGAAGGAATATGAAGTTTTGAAACAATACTGTTTATTTGTCATAGCTCTTCCACCTGCCGGTTTATATTGAGTGGTTTAGTTTGAGTTAATTTAAAGTGCCCTTTGAGTCCCGGGAAGGTTCATACAAAGATAATGAATGCACAGTGTTAATATTAACTGGTTAAGTTCCTGGTATAAAGTAGCTTTTGAACCCACTCCACAGTCCCGTCCCCCGTCCCCCTTTTTTTTTCCCCCGAAAAAAAAACACACAATCAACCCCAAAATACATAGACAATGACTTCAGCACCAGCTAGTGAAGGAATTTAATATGCTGTAACTTTTTTGCATGTCAAGGTAATGCCAGTAGTTTTGAAAATGAAGTTGGAACATCACTAAAACTGACAGTGTATTTTATACCCATTTTTGGCTTAGTCACAAAATGCGTTCTTGCACTCGTTCAGTTAGTGAACACAACCCTTCCCATGCAGAGAAGTTGGAAAGGTGTTTTTGTCACTTTTTACATATAATCATTTGCAATATATTAATTGTAGAACATCTTAAACTGAATTCTTGACAATTGTAGAAGGTCAGAAATATACCGGATGCTTCATTCATAGTGATTTCATTTTGAGGACAGAGTTTGAAAAACTTGCCTGACATCTGATATTCTCTGAGCTATACCTTTTACCTAGTGACAAAACTCTGAATTCCTGAGACCCTGATGCATTCAGAAGAATAGAGGAACTTCATCTATGTAGTGTTTAGCTGTACTGTCAGTCAACTTTTACTTAATGCAATCCTAATAACTTAAGCTTTCTAATTTTTTCTTCATTTGTCTTGTTAATTACCCATCCACACCCATTTGCAGTCTTTCTCCAGGATTAGTTGATGACTCTCACTTGGGAAAGTTGCCTATGCTACTTGAGTGAACAGTTGAATTTTCAAGTGGTACTTGAACACATGATAACCCCTGCTTATTACTAAATTAAAGATACATTGAGAACTTCTTTCAGATGTTTTGCAATTTAGTTACCCTTTTTCCTTAGTTTTTTACCTAAAATTTTACTTAAAAAAAAATACTCAAAGTTACTAAGTTCAGAGATGTTTGCTGGGAATATATGGTCTGTACATGATCCTTATAATAGGAAAACTGTTACTGGAAATGCTTGCAACATCACTTCTTTGTAAGCCATACAAATAAAAAGGCCTTTCATATGGTTATGCCTGTGAATCTTAAAGCGTTAACTTGCTGAATATTGTTAGGTTGTTATATAAAACCTGAGATAGTTTAAAAATATGGGCTTCACTGATAAAAATGCTTCTCCTGTTTTAATTTGGGCTTACAAGTCACGGCTGCTAAGTCTAGAATCTTTTAGCCCAGCATATTAAAATCTTAAAGACTAGCTCAATATGGGGTTAAAATCATGTAAATATTAAATTATTATGTTGGTGCAACTGGAACAACCTGTTCTTCAGCCTCCACCACCTTATACAGTTCATCTGGACTCAAAAGCACTTTCTTCTACTATGCTTTCAGAATATTACAGACTGCTATATTTTCAGATCAGTCTGCGTAAATGCTCTGCAGGTTTGCATTATGATAGTCAAACTTGAATACCTTCTAACTAATGGTGAAACACAAGCTTTGCTTCCACTGCATTAAAAATCAGCCATACTGGTTGGTTGTAGTGATCCTTGATCCATTAGACGTTTTCATTCTCTTGTTTTCTTATTCACCGGAATGTTCTTGCCTACTGTTCTGTGTCACTACACGGACATACCCCTATGTATCCAAATGAGCATGCATCCAGCTCTGCTCTGCAACTTTAGAACTACAACAATAGGTGCATTTTGGAGGGGAAGGAGTTTAGAAAAATCTTCTTCTGTATGGGGAGGAAAGGAGGGAGAAGAATTTTTGTCTTTGTGGTTCTATATAAAAAGGCTAATAGCGTGCATGTGCCTAACATGGCCAGTCCAGTGAGCACCAAGATTTGGTTGTTACTACTTAAAATAACTTGACAGATAAAGTGCCTATCAGTGTTTTCAAAAGTGGCACTGGGTGCCCGGAGTCCTGAAGGTGCTGTAAGACAAGTGTCTGCTTGAGGCTGTTTTGCCTGGTCATGTCAAAGTGCTGAGAGTAGCGTTTGATCAATAAGCGGCTGGAAAAAAACTGCGTCAGTCTCACTACTGCTACTAGTAGCATGCTGCGTGTTAGGGTACATAACCTTTTTTTCCCCTGTAGTTAAGGAGAAGATTTTCTACAATGTCTTTATTATTAAGAAAATGCTGTGTAAAGCTCTAATATGTTGCAGAGTGACCATGTGATTCAGCTGTTAGGTAAAAAAAGCTTTAACTGTCACCCAGTTTGAATAAAGTTCAATAAATGATTGATTCTGAAATACTCTACTGTGTTTTACAGTGTTTTGCATTGAGCAGAGGAACTTTTACAACAATGAGAGCTTGAATATTGGGAAGTTGTGTGGCTTTGGGTCTTAATATGTGCTCACCACACCATTTGGCAAAGCTTATTTGTGAAGCAGTGATTACTGATTGGCTTAATATTAAATTTTCTCTGTGGGTATCTTTTTCCATAATTATTTTGAACAGCTATCAGTAATACATTAGTTGAGCTTTCTGGTACAGTCGTGAATGGCAGGAATGGACCACAAAATTTCAGAGTTCTTTTTTTTATTATTCTTGGTTCTATAGTAATCTGTAATCCTTAGTATTGCCTTCATTATTCAGAGCTGTGAAATGTTTTGTTTAAATAAGATAATTGTTGACTGGTTTTGAGTAGGTTATAAAAATGAAGGAGGCTACCTGCACGGAAATCATACTCGATACATTGAATTTCAAAGGGGATATTCTGAGCATGTTGCCGTGCTGTCTAACTGAGCTAGTTACGCTTGGATTAGAGAGGACTTCATATTGTGACCTTCTGTTTTTTATTCAACCCTAGATGTTCTTTTTATGGCACTTAATTTATTTTTAAGTACTTTTGTAATTGTGCGTACAACGTAGTACTCAATTCATGAAATGGCTTTGTCTTCTACATTCTGTGAGTCTGTTAAAACAGAGCAGATACACTGCTACTGGACTAATCTGAAAATTTGTTATGTCTGTTTCAGTTCCGTGTGCACTTAAACACCCTCCTAAACAGACTAACTTCTTAAATAGGTTGTTTTGGTAGTCATCAAATAGGACTGACTGGTTAGCTTCTGTGAGTTATTTCCATGAGTTTTACTAAGTGAATATTTTTCAAGCTTCACTTACCACAAGTCATTTTAGGCTGTCCTGAATTTAAAAAGAAAAAAATAAAGATCTTTAGTTCTTACTGTAGTCTTTTCAGCTTTATTCAGTGCTCTGTGATCTTTCTTCAGTCATCCCATATCTGTTGTACCTTTTAAGTTATATACCTTGACAAATAACTTGCCGGGGGAGAGAGTCTCACTTTCTACATCTGTGTTGCGTAAAAAAAACCCCAACCAAACAACACAAACTAAAAAACAAACAAAAAAAACCAACCCCAAACCCAAACCAACAAAAAAACACAACCACAAAACCCCCCTCCAAACTAAACAAACAAAACCCACCAAAACAAACAAAACCAAACCACCCTATGTTGGTGCTTGTAGGTAAAGCAGTTTTATCTTGCAGAGAATTGGGAAGCAGGGACCTGAGTTCTTAATAATTTTTTACATGAAATTAATCTAAAAAATTCTTTAGAGGCTGGATCTGTGGGTTTAATGTCTTGCATTTTATGGGTTTAAATACAGTGAGCTGGAATATGTGTAGCCCTCAGGAAGAAAAGGCATTTAGTGTTTCATTCAGGTTTATCTGGGAAATGCCTGGTACAGTGGCATTGGACTGATGAGATCACCCAGCTGAGGCACAGGGTTTGCCAGCTGTACTGCTAAAATTGGTATTAATGCCTTGGAACTTTGCTCCTTGGCCAACAACCTTCAGTAGACAAAGCCATGTTCTTAAAATGAAAAGCAGTAGACTTAAATGAAGGTACTTATGTGCTTCATATGTGCCCGTATGATCAGCTAGCAGATTTCTTTCTATGTCTTTATTTGTTTCACTAAGAAAGCTTCTTTCTGAACTAGCTTCTTCGTTTGAATTCATGTAGTAACTTTGCCTTGTGATTTTTACATCTTTGCCTGTTTTTTTGAGCTCATGTCTTTGAATTATGTTAGAACATGGCACTGCATATAAATATTCAACTTTATGTAAATGCAGATGGGAAGGTTATTTTGGATAAACAGGAAATGAAGTGGCAGAATCTGCACTTAACTTCTTAAAGAAGTTTTACTGAAAGGAAAAAGGAGACCAACCCTGGGTAAAAACTGTTCTGCTCTTAAAAATCTCTACACCATACTCTTGAGGACAGAGAGATACTTGGCTGACTTTCTTAGAGTGTAAATTAGCCAACATGTAGCTACGTGTAATCCTACTTAGATGGTTTCTGTGATCTGAGCTAGCTTATGCATTTGCAGCTACGTATATCAAGAATAACCAGTGGCAAATTGTTTAGGATGAAGGCTGCATCCTCAGTGGTGTTCTTCTAGAATAACAAGCTGAGCAAGTCTGACTTTTGAAGGTCAGGAAAGAAATCTCCGAACAATCATAAGTGCCACCCCAGAGGCATTGACGGAAAACAAACATAAGCTGCAGGCTTTCTAGCTGGGATTGCTGAGCGTTGCAATGCTCTAGAGATTATTTTTTAGATAAATACTAGAGGATCATACCCTCTATCTGCATCTAGGTGGGTAATAGAAAGAATGATATGCCGGCAGACCCTATCATATGTTCTTTCAAAGATATGTTTTCTTTCGTTTCAGTAGCAGGACCATGGGAGTTGTCAGTTAAATGATGATGGAATATGTCCTGTGGGTTTAATAGTAGGTGAAAACAGTGTAAAAAAAAAAAAAAAAAAAAGTCCATAAGCGTGGTGGTTCTGTAGGCTTAGTTTGTGAGTAGTTTAAACCAACTGTTGTTAAGCTGTCTTCTATTTAATGTAGTTCAGGGTTGGAACGAGTCTGACAGTCTGTGGGAACCAGGTTTCGATTTTGGGATGCCTCATATGGAAGCAGTTATAGAGAAGAGCTCAAATTATTATTCTCCCCTTCCATTTTTCAGAGAAGAGAGCCTTTGACTTCTTAAATGGGAAAAGTAAAGATAAAAGACTTGCATCTCAAGCAGAGTTGTATGTTCTGGATCCTGACTTGTGAGGAGGCTTATGGAGGCACAGCTGCAAAGATTTTTCAGGTTCCTACTGAGAAGAAAAGAGGACAAACCTAAATGGGCTCTCCATGTACTGAAGTCACATTCCATACTGCCACCAACCCATCACTCTGTTCTGTTTTCACAGCCACTAATTTCAGCTGTGGAGTAACTCCTCCACCTCCTTCCTGTCCTCCCTTTGTTTTTGTTTTTTTTTTTTTTTAAAAAAAAAATCTCCCCTGGTCACTGAGTGCTTCTGTCTGCTCAGCCTGCCGCTGGTTGCGGTAGTTTGTCTGAGGAAAGGTAGGAAGGGGAAAGCACCAAGTGCCTCTTTGTGTACCACTGGTAATAGCTCTTTCTGCCAGCTTTGGAAAAGTCTGTGGACTCGCTATCAGTGTGCCAATATATTGGACATTTCATCATGGCAAAATCACTGATCTTAAAAGGTAACTCATACTAAAACGAAATAGAATAATATATTAAGCGTTAGCTCTTACATGTATACCTTTATGTTCATTTTACCAAGTGTTGTCAGTATATACACACAGCTTTTTTTTTTTTCTTAAAGTTCTTGCTCTGTGATTATAGGATTGACATAACTCAAGCCCATGGGAAACTACTGGGTTTAGCTAAGTTTGGTGCTCTCAACTGTTGTTTTTTTTTTCCCCCCTTAATTATCACTGAGTTGCTATGTTACATACTTGCAAATCTCACAGTCTCCATGAATTAAGCTAAAGTGAAATAAAAATCTACCTCTTGATAGTCCTTAGATTACTGCCATTAATGAATAAGATGTAATTTATTATCAAAGCATATAAACAGTTTTCCCAAAAATTCTGAATTCAACCAAACGAGCAACCATACAGTAACCAAGTAATGGTCTGTGACTGCATTGATTTTCAGATACATGTAAGACAAAGCAGTAACATATAAGCAAGGTCAAAACTGTCTTAATTGATTTATTTCTATTCTAGAGACCACTACTGCTGGGAAATGTCTTGTGCTAGGTAGTAAGTGTGTAAATAGAAGCAGCATTGTTTTTCTGGAAAAAACTAATCTTTTGTCTGGTGTGTAGCTAGGCTAGGGGATAGCTTAGTTTACATGGGTACAGGTGCTGGCACAGAAAACTCGATGCATGCTGTAGAAATGGTAATTACCAAGAGGCTTGTTTGAAGCTTCTTATTTCTTCCATTGTGGCTAGTTTTAGAAACCATATTCAGGAAAGATACAGACAAGTTTGTTGAACTATGGAGTCTCCTGTCTTCAGAATTCATAATGTTACTGGAAAGTAACTTTAAGCCAGGAAAGAAAACTGATATGCATTCTTTCCCACATCATTTTGAGAAGGATAGTGACTAGCTTGTATTCTTTTCAAGAAAGGGGAAGAAATACTAGCTTTGAAGAAATATAAAGTTAATATTAGGAAAACTTCTATATTGGATGAGATATTGAAATGGATTTTGTAGAGTCTTTCAAAGTTTCTTACTGAGAAATTAGGGTCTTGAACTGTATTTTTTTGCGGGGTCCCTGTCCACTATCCATTTGCTTGAATCAGTCATTACAATTTGGAGTCTCCCCACCTATAAACTGGCATCTTTTCAGTGCACCTAATTTCATTGACGCTTCTTAGTAGTATATTAAGATGTGTCTGCATAGGCATAAAAATGGGATTGACTTTCTCTGCTGTAGTTTTCATGTAGTATGTGGGTTTTTATGATTACCATTGTTTAGAGTTTAGTGATCTGTTAAAGTTGTTAAGTTTTGGAAGTAGAGATGAATAGGTGCATGTTTCCTAACAGCGCCCACCCCGCCCAGGTTGCCTCTCTTTTCCTCTCACTTTTTTGGTGGAGAGGAACTAAAGGAAGATTTGTCACTTCCTTTTTCATTATTAAAAGCGTGAACAGTCGAGACAGATAATCCTATTCCCATCATGCATGTTTGACCAAGAAAAGACCTGTTTAAAAATAGCTGAGAGATGATCAGGTTATCTAATAGTTTAACTAAATTAAGAAATGATCGGAGAATTGTTATTGTGAAAGTCAGCTGTGTTATTTTGTATTAGAAATAGTTCTGTAATCCTGCAAATAGAGCTAATTTTATTAATAAATAGATAATTAACAGCATGGGTTAGAATCTGTAGTGTTAGTTATGTACCAATGCGGAAAGTAAGAAGAGCGGGGAAAAGGAAAGGAGGATAAACAGAGACTTCTTATATTAAAACCAGTGAAACTTTTTATTTGGTACATATGACTTCGAACCGTCCATTTTGAAGTGACAGATAGGGTAATATTGATGGAAAGGTATCCCGCCCAGAAGGAAGAACCATTTCCGGCTTGGGTGGACTCTGCTGAGCTTCCACTTGCCCCTCCAAAAGCACAGTCCTGTAGAGCAGGGCATCGAGGCAAAGCTGACTCTAAAGCATGGCTAGGTAATCATCAACAACAGTAGTCCAGAAGCACAATGCTGAATGTCATGATAATTTTTAAGAATGAAAATGTAGATGACTTGGCAGTTGAGGAGGATACCCTGGATGGCTTCACAATTGAGGCCTAGGGCTAGTTCATCTACTTGATGTTATTTTAGGCTAAACTTGGTACATTACTTGCTTTCATTGTGAGATAATCAAGTCTTTTTTTTTTTTTTTCCCTCCCTCCACTTATGTATATGTGAGTTAGTATATGAGAAGTCCTGCATTGTCTTACATAGTGTATTTCAAAACGATAAAGAAATTGCAGATGCAGTTGAGTAGAGATGATAACTGCTCCTCAATTTTATTTGAAACTTATTTTAAAATTAGATTTTTCTGGTTGTATTCATGTAACTTTTTTGCACTTCTGAGAGAAAAGTGCTATATAGATTGAGTTGGGGGAAAACCTGTTTTTTTCATCAGGAAAAAGTAATTTTAGCTATAATAGGTGCTCTTGCTGGGATTAGTAGATACTTCAGTTCATCAGAGACAGGATTACAGACTTCTTACGGTAAGAAATCTTCTATCAAATATTAGAGAAGTCTGGAGAGCTGTTCTAAAGTATCCAGGATCTCTTGCCATTTAACTGCAGTTCAGATGCACTTGAAGAGAGTCTGACCCACGCTCCATAACTCTGAAGAACTCGGTAACAGAGTAAACTCACCCTAAAATGGAGTTCAAATCTAACACCCTGAGCAGTGTGGTACAGCCAAAGTGAGTAGAACTTGAAGTACTTGAATGAAGTTCTTAATTCTTGTCAGTGCTGGTCTTATTTTTTTTTCTGCCTGTTCATTTCTAACTTCTGCCCAGAAGAGCCATACAAGGTGGCTTAAAGTCTCTTCTTTTTTCCACGCCCCTGCTAGAAAAATGCGTTGTGTAATCTTGAAGCATTCTGTCCTTCGATGCTTTTCTGGGTTGCTTGTTCATGTTATCTCTTCACCCTCATGAACCTCTGTTACCAAAAAAAACAGTTTTACAGAGCTAGTAAAGAGACTAACTTGAAGAATTCTTATTTTTTGTCTGTAGGTGATGTTATGAATACGAGCTATTTATCCTAAAACATGCCTTTCTATCTGGCTGTGGATATCTATTAACTGTGAGCTGGTGTGTGTTCTTTGGTGACTCCAATAGTCAAGCGCATTTGTAGTGAACTGTGTCTTCCTTTTTAACAGGAAAATCTGCCCTCATAGAACACATCCATACTGAAACTGTGATCTGAGCCCTGGCTGGCGTGGCACAAAGCCGGGGAGTCACAGGGAATTGCTGAAGTTTAACCTTCCCCATCCAGCTGCCACATCTCGGAATTTCATAACCTTGCAGTAGATACCTTAACACATCACCAGAGGAGAATACTCGCTTTGAAGCTTTATTAACATTGTGGCAACAATAATAAAGACAGTTTGATTGTGAAATACTGTTTGCATTACAGAATAGTCAACATGAGTCACTAGAGCCCTTACCAGGTTTTAAGTGTAGGCATGGCTTTTTTCTTTGATCTTGAATTTTGCATCTTAATGTACAGTTGTTTCAAAATACTTATAACTGTAGTGTCATATTATTTAATGTGCAAGGGAAGACTGAAGATAGATTTTGTATATGTTTCAGCTGTACTAAAAAAGTAACTAATTGACTTTACACTGTGGTGCTTGTTTTGATTATTTTGCTGTTAGCACAAATGGATACTAGCTTTCACTAGGGAAAGTCAGTGCTCTCATTGTGTACTGTGTATACTGAGACTGGTCACCTTTTTTATATGAAGACTTTGACACAGTTGTAGTCAACTTACCAGAGTTACTTTTTGTGTAACAAATTGGTGACATAACTGTAATACTCCTTCAATTTCATGATTGTGCAGAAAGAGAAAAATATAGGAAGAAAATCAAGAATAAAATTGGAATGACTGAATTTTCAACAATTTCACTGATCTGTATTTGCACGATGTGTTTATGCAAAGATTAGCAGTAGGATTTGCATCACATAACGTAGAGTTGTAATTTGAACAAGATCGCTCTATGAGTGGAGTTGTTTACATAGTCGTGGATATAACTACCAATTCAAGTATTTTTTTATTAAATGTTGTTACCCATCTTATTTTTTGAGTTTCAGTTGAAACAGTAATTAGATCACCTGTGTTTCATATATATAACTTAAATGTTGGCAATGAAAGTAAAATAAGCTGACATTTGTTCTTGTTTCTTCTGCTTCACAGAGCTGTTAAATAAAATAGTTGCCTTTTCCCTTAAGCTGCATCCGTGTCTTATGGAGGAATGGAAACAAGTGTATAGTCAAAGTCAGCATTTTAGATTTATGCATTTAAGTCTACCCCTGCTTTCTGATTTGAATCTTGTGGATTTAGCTACTTGTATCAAAAACATCTAACTAATCTTGCTTGAGAAAATCCTTCTAGGCTATGGTCCAATTCTTGTACAGCAAAAACATTTTCCTATAGGTAAATTTTAGACTCTGCAATTTTTTTGTATGAAAATGTTAGTTAGAAGTATTTTCCTTGGTGCTCTTGTAATTGAAGCTCAAAGCCCATTTACCATCTTGTTTTATTCACTTTAGACACTTCAACCTTCGAATGAAGAGAGATACATCTCTTTTTAGTGATGACTTTAAAGTAGAAATATCAAACCAAGTAATTGATTATGATACCTCCCATATTTACACTGGACACATTTATGGTAAGTACAGCACCTTATAATGGATTAAAGTGCAGTCATTGTAAACG
Organism: Charadrius vociferus; assembly: GCF_000708025.1. NCBI lineage: Eukaryota > Metazoa > Chordata > Aves > Charadriiformes > Charadriidae > Charadrius > Charadrius vociferus. The sequence continues at coordinate 3,453,693 of NW_009648526.1, read as the reverse complement.
GAGTTTTTTAATAGTATACGCAGAAAATTAATATCTGTATGATTAGGTCATCTTCGTTATCAAACTTTAATAATGCATCTAAATGCATTTAAACTCCATCTGCTCTTACTCATATGAGAGTCACACTTAACAAATGAGTATTTTACCTAATAATTTTCATATCCGTAGAACTTGGAAGTTCTACTCTGTTTATGAACATACTCTCCATAGAAATCTGATGCATTTAAAAAAAAAAAAGAAAAGGAAAAAACTGCATTAAAAAAAAATCGGGTACTGTTCTTAGTTTAAAGGAATTTAAGGAATATAGAGCTATCATCATTAAGGGTAACATACCTGATTTCCGTATACAAAATAGAAATGTAAAAGATAAAATTGATTAAGAAGGAAGGAGAGCTGAGGAATTTAAAGCAGATGAAAAGAAGATAATGATTAAGACTTACTCTGTCCTTCTTTGTACAGTCTGTTTGGTTCTGAAGTTCTCTGTTAGTAACGTTCTATGGTGTTAAAGTCACTGTTTTAAACTGGGAAGAGAAGTAGACATGCTTAGCACTTTATATGCATCTAGATAGACCAATTTACCAGTTGACTTAAGTAAATCAGAGGGCTTTTAAGGTGTGTGGGGTCTTTTTGCGTGGTGGGGTGTTTTTTTTTTTTTCTTACTTTGTGAAAGTTATCTCATAGAAGCATTTGGTTCTCTCCTTATTGCTAAGGGATGAGATTAAAGAATCCACATGAACCCACTCGCTGAGCTTACTCTGCGTTTTCTTTTAATCCTTCTTATTATCTTTCTCACTCAACCCAAGTTTGTATTTGTCATGAAGATCATGAACGAAGTTAGAGTTGAGTACTAAACAGTTCTGTTGTTGATTCTTGATTTCCATTCAGATCAAGAATTCTCCTTCTAAGTACTCTGAAATTTCCAAAGATACATGGCTTATAAGTTCAGGGTATTGATGCACATTCTAATAGAGTACACTCTGAAGTAAATCTGGGATCATTTATGAATGTTTTAAAATTAGTGTTCCACAAAGCCTATTGCTACTTTTTAGTGTTCTCTCTTAAGAGTTGTATGACATATCTTCAAGATACTTTCTCCAAATTTCAGTACTGTGTATGAGCTTTACAAAATTATTGATAATTGTTAATTAGAAATTAGTGCTGGTTAATGATAAGAGTGAGTACAATTCTGATAATTTGATAGTGTGATTGTGAACCATCCTCAGTGAAGGACATGAACGTTCTTTTAGTAATCTTCATCTTTTAGTAATCATCATCTTTTTATGGAAAAGGCTTGTTGGGGATGCTGCATGTTGTAACTGTCAATGATAAAACTTTGACAGCTGTACTTTCCCAGATTGTGACTGTTTCAGATACAAATTCACTCCATCCCACTTCTAAACCTAGCTACAGTTTTAGGAGGCTTAT
>NW_009648526.1:3415628-3452220 GCF_000708025.1 Charadrius vociferus | reverse complement strand
AAAAGTTCAGTATATACTTTGATTTTTTTTTTTAATATTTCTTTTATAACTGCATGAACAGATGTATAAAGACAGGACTTGGATATACGATTACATGCTGTATGTGTGACACTCTAAAATATGGAGTTAAATTATTCATTATGTGCTTTTTAAACATGCCATTTATGTACCTAATTAGGAAGCTATTGTACTTAGTAACTACGATTTTGGGATAACTGTATGTCTTACTGTTGAATATTCTTAGTCTTAAAAATTCAGACACAAACTTTCTGCAAGAGTGGCTTACTGCTGTTATCCAGAATCTTATTGCTGGATAATTCATACAGTTTTTAGCAGTTCGGTACTGGTGCATGATCAGGATAATTATGCATGTATCATGCTTTAGCATTGTCTGCTTAACATCTTGGGTAGTGTGTACGCTTGAAGTTTGCACAGGACCAAAAGCTTTTAGGAAGGTATAAAAAAACCTAATGCACTTATTCCCTTAACAGGTGAGCAGGGAAGTCTTAGCCATGGGTCTGTTATTGATGGAAGATTTGAAGGATTCATCCAAACTCACAGTGGGACCTTTTACATTGAGCCAGCAGAGAGATATATTAAGGACAAAACTCTACCCTTCCACTCTGTCATGTATCATGAAGATGATATCAGTGAGTACTTCTATTTTGTGCTACAGATGAAATAATTTTTTTTAATAAATGTCAAAAACTGTAAGCTATTTGTAAGCATCAAATGAGACTTTGGCTTGCGTATGACAATGTGAATCACACTGTCCTGAACTGATTCATATGCAGTTATGGTGTGAAAGAGACTTATGGCAAACCAAAGTGGGTCTTCCTTATACTGCCATTTTAAGAAAGCATTAGCAGTCAGGCTTAAGTGTATAAGCAGTGTATCTTCTACTCAATGGACACATGTTTCTTTTGAAAAATGCGTTCTTAAAATGCTCTATGCTAATTGTTCTTCCCTATCATCTGGAAAATAAAGGATAATTAAAGTTCACATCACTAAGCATTCACCTACATCTAGTGAAGGTGGTACTTGTGGGAAATAAAAGCTTCCCCTGTATGCATAGGTCACAGATCCTTCAGAGAGCTCTTTAGAAGCTGTGGTGGCAGCCAGTATGTCCCATTTTACGCAGTAGCTGATGGAAGTGTACAGAGAATACTTCTTGAATTTGAAGAGTATAGCCCCAGAAGTCTGGCTTTAGTTTAGTAAATGCCCAGAGGGATGAGAAAGTACCACGGAATACTTTCACATCTTCAGAACTGATGCATCAGAGTTTTCCTGCATTCTATGTGCTTTTTTATGTATGATCATTTTTCAGCTATAATAAAAATTAGTTTTATTTGATGCTTAAGTAACTTTATGCTGAACCTCAAAAATCCTGCAATAAAGTTATAATTCCAAGTTTCAATCCTTTCAAGGAGATGTTGGCAGAGAGTCACTTTAAGATTACCTTTTGCTTATTGAAGCTAACAAGTTGTGTGTTGCAAGCTAACTTTATGTAGGACTTCAGTCTTGCTTAAAAATCAATTTAAACTATAACTTCATTTAAAAACTTGTCCTGTCAGGCCATTGTGCAAATCCTATAAGACTTGAGTTTGAAATCTCATTTCGAATTGGATGAATAGTTTTGGATAGATCACTAGAAATGACTTGAGCCACTCTCATGATGATACATGTATAGATCATTTTCAAAGTGTGTCATACTGTATTGTGAAAAGAAATGTCAAAAATAGGAAGATAGATGAGAAAATTCTCTGGTTGTGATTTGGCTTTATGTATTGTCATTTTCTCTGTGCTGTAAGCCAGTGGAAAACGCTCTCTCCGGTTGCTTCTCTTGTGTGAACGCAGTGAAATGATCTTTCTCTGCTAAAAACTCAGCAAATTTTGGCATTTTTTTCTAATTGAATAAAGCTTCTGAAATACTGCTGTATTTTGCATTCAGTGGCAGTATGTGTGCTGTCTTTAAGTATTTTAAAATTGCTGTGAGCTACCAGATATGTTTGTCTTTCCTGTTACCCCATTCTGTAAATACGATTACTGACCCAAAATCAAATAGAAGTTGCATAATTTTAAAGAGCCTCTGAATGAATGCAATTATTGAATTTTATGTACGTTGTGAGTTACACTTGTTTTCTGACTGTATATCTTCCTGGTGCGTACAAGACCCATATTTGAGAATAAAGTAACTTTATAGGATAGTGTTCCATATACTACTTTTGATTCTGAAAGAGAAGCTGGAGCATGCATTTAATCTTCAGCTCAGCAGAGCATTGCAGGTGAAAGCCTGAGAAGGCAGTTTGCCTTGCTAGCCGCTCTTGGAGCATTGCAGGGTTTGCTGCTGGAACAGAAGAATAGTGGGGAAAAGTACTAAAAAAAAAATTATGAAAGCCTGGTGTGAAACCATAAGATACGTCTTTTTATAACCACATTTTTGTGAATAATTTGCACATACTTCTACATTCTTTGGTATGTTTTACAAGTCTCACCACGCAGTTCAATTCACTGCTTAATGGTGGGAATGGACTACCACTTCCATAGCACATTCTGTATAGAAGTCACTGTCTGCTTTACAAAGGGTTTTATTAAGCCTGTTGTAGAAAAGGGGGAGGAGGAGGGAAGTAAAGGGACATAAGGCAGTAAAGTGATTTGCTTGGTTTCCAAGGGGTGAGACAAGCAAGAAGATTGTCTCATGTCCCAGTTCCATATGCTGTAAATAGTGGGTGACTAAAAATACTCTTCACTGTTATCAACTAATGACAGAAATAGGACTGTACCTTAAAGAAGCAGATAGTTTGATTTTATGAAAGTTAGTACTGGTGTTTTGTAGAAATGATCTCTGTTGGAGGAATAAACAGATCACTTGAGAGCTAGAAAAAGCTAATGATGACATTGGTTCATAATATCTTATTAAAGTGAATGGGAGCAGGGTATGATTTTTTTTTTTAATTATTCAGGTGATGGTATGTTGGCTTACACTGTTTTTCCTCTTGAACCTAGTGCATCAGTACCATCAGTTAGAAACAAAATCAGATTATCAGAGGGGATTGTTTAAATCTACTCCAGAGAGCCACATTAAAGCAGCAGTACAATACAGCTTCCAAATCGCCAAGTGAGTGAACGTTGCTGCCTGCTCAGCATGGTTGAAAACAGCCCATCCTGGAGCTATGTCTGAGCAGCACGCTGGAAATGTGCCGCTCCTCTTCGCTGCTGTCAGTGCAGTCTGATGTGCGTGCATTCTGATTGTGGCGTTCAACTCTTGTCATTGGTATCCTCTGTGCCTCCAGGATTTCTGTGGTCTGAAATATCTGAAGTACACAACTGCTTCTGTCACTTGCTGAATCATGCTTTTGAGGCTAAATATTTTTTTGCCTTTCATGAGAGCTGTTTTTGGTTTGAACTACAGCTCTGAAAAAACCCCAACAACTAAAACAAGCTAAGCTTTACAGTAGCTTTAAAAATAAAAACAAGCATGCAAGTCTGTTGTTATTGCTCTAATGTAAATCTAACTCTTGTGGAATAGAGTCAAACCACTAGTATCTTATACAGGACAAATGCTTGTATTACTAACTTAGGAGAGACTGGGAGAAGTCGTCGTCATTGGTTTAATTTGGGGTATTTTTTGGTCACCCATGTTTCAGCTTTTTGAAACAATATGGTCTTTAGTGCTTTTCAGAAATCACAATGCAACATATGATTAGCATCTCAATGAGTTCTTATTCAGTAGTTAAACAAAAGTTTTCTTGTAAATGGGGATTATATTGTCAACTTTATAAGGCAGCTTTTGTCTGTTACAGTGGATGTGGTGACCAGTGGAAGGCAGCCCTCTATTCATGACTCGAAACACTAGTTGAATGATTTCAGTTTCTAAACTACTCTTCATCAAACTGTTTTATAATTTAGTGCTAGAAAGATGCAAATTGCTATTTTCATTTTGGAAACTGTTCTTTAGGGATTAGGATTTCATTGGAGCTACATCTATTTAAATCATGTATGCTTCAAATGTATTCCTGAGTTCATACTGTAAAATACAAAATTGGTGTTTCCTCAGATCAACAATAGACAGGAAAATCCCATTCAGATCTTCAGGAAAATGAGTGTGGTCATTTAATTGTCTTTATGGTCTTGGAAGAACTATACAACTGAGAAAAAGTAAAGTATTTTGTAATTTTGCAGAGCCCTGTCTGCTGAATGAACTGACCATTGCAAACTATGTATTATTAGTGAGAACTTGGTTTCTTTTTTTTCATACTGTGGTGATTGATTTAATAATGAAGGTCTACTTGGCGGTTGTCATGGGAGCCCAGTGTGACAGACTGCTTAGAATGAAATCTATAATAAGGATTTTTTTTGTATCTGCTTAAATTTGAATTTTGTTCTGACACTATTGCTTTTGCTAGTATTGAGCAAATCTCTATGGCTGTTGAAGAACTGCATTTCATCATTTTTGATGGAAGTTTGATACCATATCCTTGCCCCAGATGCCTAAATCCAATATCTGTTAAGTAGTTAACCTAAGATACTATTTACTGACGGGCAGAAGAAAAAAATTCATTTGATAAGGAATCTCTGTGTGGTAGGTAATGCCTTTTTTAAAAGGATAAAAATTCTTATTTTGAGCATCTGTAGTTGTATATATCATTAATAATGATCTACCATCTAGTTAGAATAAGATATTGTTGTCAGAAAGTATGAAATGACAAGTTTTTTGTTGTTTGTTTAGCTTTAATATTATTACATTATTATTGCTTACTGTTAACGTTCTGTCAGGATGTACAAGAATTGAAAGTGGAAAATGGGAAACTGGACAATATGGGAAAAGAAAAATAAAGTACTTGTTTTGCCTGAGGATTTTCTCTAGTTAGAGAATTGATCCTGTAATTAAACTCTTCTTCTATAGAGCTGATGGAAAGTAGGCTTCTAGTTTTTCCTCAACCCTGTATTCACTGTAAACAATCATTTCATGGTAAATGAAATGTTTTCTATTGCTCAGTTCTCAGGGTTGTGGTAGGGACAGGCTACGAAGCTCTTGCTCCCCAAGAGCTGGCAGAAGGCTGTACCTCTCAGAGCACTTAAAGGCATCACAGGGGCATGGACCAGACTTTGATGTGGGTCAAAACTGGGCAAGTCATCTGGCCCCATGTTGCTCCCGTTTGGCTTCAGAAATGGAGCTGCTGCAGGGGATGGTGGGAATTGGAAGCCTCAGAAGATGAAGAGGAGCAGTGCCCTCACAGTTTGGGGGTAATGCAGCATTTAGCAAAAGAAAGCTTTGTATGCAACTTTCCCTGTAAGCTGGACAGGGTTCCAAAGTGAGCTGTCCTGTATCGCCTGCCTCTGGTGTTTAGCAGGGTGCATGCAAATCTGTCCATGGGGATTTGTCTTTTCCAGCACATGCAAAACCTTGGCAGTTGCTGTCTCAGACTGTTTGAATTCTTCATAATTTCAACTGTCATGCCTTTAAAGTGTTTCTTACTAGATTATTACTTTTGAAGTAAAATATTTGTTTGAATTCCAGGCAGTCAGTATAAAAAAATGTACTAAGGGATTTCCTAACCTCTTCAGGAAACAAGATACAGAGGAAAGACTGCTTATTTTGTGTAATGCACTGAGAGCATTTATTTCTAGTACTGTTCTGTCAATCGTCATAATGCCACAGAGTATGAATAGAAGTGTGGAGATAGCAGAAAATGGCATTTTGTGCTGGTGCGAAATATGCTGTGCAGTCATGTTTCCAGTTAATTTCTGTGGATTCCTGCAGTTACCAGCTGCAGGCATTGCTCTAAAGTTAGGATAGTTGCATGTAGGTGAAGTGTGCTTATGGGGAAATAGTATTACCCATTCTTCCCGACCTTCTGTCATGAGCTGTTGTCACAGAGATAAGTGGTTGGTGGTGTGAAATCGGGTAGTGGGTAATGAGAATTTTAGTTAGATTAAATACAGTAGAATTTATTTAATACTATGGTGGGAGGGAAAAAAAGGTGGTGGAGATGGTGAAGGGAAGGATCATATCTATATGATATGATATGATCCTTTGCTCTTAACTCCAATCTAGTGATAGTAAGCAGAATCCCCAAAAGTACAGATGACCTCAACAGCGAGTGGTGCTTTTTGTTTAATATTGGCTGTAGCAAAGCCAGTGTTCCACTGCATTGCTAATCTACTTGGGTGAGGTGCTTAGAGTAAGAGCATTTTGTTCTCTCATTCTCTCTCTTCATTCTTCTGGCACTGTGCTAGGGCTAACCATACTGGGAGGAATGTGATGAGACAGCAGTTCAAAAATGGTATTTGTGTGGTGTTAGAAATGGAAATGTGGGAAACTAATATGCAGGAGGTCATTAAATAAACTTAGAAGGTTCATGAACGTTACCCTGAGATAATGAAAGGAAAATACCAGTTCCTTCAGAAGTCTAGGATTTTTTTTAATTTTTTTTTATTTTTCAAAAACCTAAGGTAGTGCACATTCCTTGTAGTTACTTCTCAAAAGGTGTGTGGGGTTTTTTTGTTTGTTTTTATTTATTTATTTATTTCAGTTTAAAGAAACAACCTTATTGGAATCCTAACAAATTACCTCCCACACAGTATCAGGATTTTGCTAATAAATCTCATTGGCAAACACTGGTCAAAACAGTGGGCATAAAGTTGACCAAAGAAAGTTATTTTGATATATGTTGGAGCAGCTGTTCTAAAATCCAGACTGGAAATAAGTTTTAAATACAATACTGTACTTGGATACCTTTATAGTAGATGAAATTAATTAGCTAGTGAGATAATGAATAACTCTTTACACCCAACTATAATCTTTCAGTTACTCTTTGACTGAAACTTTCTTTGCTAAGAAACGTGTTTATTAAATCTGGTTCTCTCACACTAAGCAAAGTTTACAATTGCAGTAAAATATTTTGAACCTGGCAAAGGACCCAATTTGAAAAAAATTATTAACTATGTTTAAATTGGCTTCGTTTGCCATTTGTTTAAAAAAAAAAAACAAACCCACAGGTTTAGACGTGACTTCTTTTAATACTTGTAAATATGTGTGAGAGGAATGAAGGTTGGAAGACTGCTTTTATTTCTTGATCAGTTCTCTTAAGCTTATTGGTGAGTCCACTGAATCCAGTCTTTGGGTATTTTGGAGGAATGAAGTCATGTTAAATGATTTCATTTTTTCAGAACTCAACCTTAGCTGTGTGTGCCAAGGATCTGATTATTTTTTTTTTTTTTAATTCCTGTCTGCTATTTAATTGTCCCCCAGCTTTTCATGATTGAAATGCAAAGTTTAGAGCTTAATGATATAGGGAGAAAACCTGAAGCAAGTTGGGCTTGTATATTGAAATAGTTTAGCAGTATCATACAGTATGACTGCAGGAAACAGGTATCAAAGATAATTGAAGGCAACTGTCAGGTGAAGATGTACCAGAGTGCACCTACTATGCTCCGGCTGCTAACAGGCTTTCACTCCACAGAGCCAGACTAGAGCTAGTCCAGGGTAAAGTCCCCTGAAATGTGTGTAATGTGGACATCAGGTTCTTGGTGCTGGTTCTTAGACTTCATAAATCTGCTCCTATGTGTCTGTTCCATGTACTCTGTGATTCTGGACCTTCATGCTTTCTTTAAAAAAACAAAACAAACAACAACAACAAAAACCCCACCAAACAAACAAAAATAAAAACACCCAACCCACCAATAACTCCCCAAAACCAATAAGCCTTGCTAAAGTTTACACATTTCTGACAAAACCTGCACCCTGTTGAGATGATGGTAAAACTGGTTTGCCCTACAGAAGCTGGTTCCTTCAGTATTTACAGATGTAGCTCCCATATTCTGTACTCCATTCTCTCTTACTTGGGCACCAATTTATAACGGGATCCAGTTTGCAGAGAAACTGAAGTGGCAAGACCCTCTTCCGTGCAGTGCTTCTCATCTCCAGGGGAAGCTTCTGCAAGTACAGGTTGCTTATAAATAGGTACTCATGGCCAAAACAGAACCATGTGCGTCTGTTGTTGTTAAAATTTTAAGTCAGCTACAGTAAGGAGGTGATAAAAATGTTTTTCAGTCTTTTACTTTGCCTGTGAGTGTTAAATATACCTGTAGACTTTGTAATCTGTAATTCTGTAAGTTTTAAATCTACACATGCATGTATACGTATGCACACTGATCTCATCCTTAATTGTGTTGTTTATGTTCCAGAATGGAAATCATACATTTCATCTTGTCAATAAAATTGGTAGCAAACTCATAATTCTAGAATTGTAGAGATAAAACCAAGGATCATTCAAGTTTCAGTTCTTAAGTATTAGTAGTTAAGTTGCATAATATATAAATTTTCAAAAATTCTGTGATAAATGAATAAAGTAATAGCATCCTATAAGAATGTTAGAAAGGCTTCTTAGTTTTAGTTTACTAATAAAATAAAAAATGTTTAGTATATTTGATCTCTAATAATTTTACATTGTGAGTTCTTTTTTTTAAGGCTGCTGTTAGTTCAAGCTAATTGGCACAGATGTGTAAATAATACTTCTCATTCTTATGTTAGATGTTGCTCATGTTTTCTTTTGCTATAAGAAAATGATGTTAAGAAGCAATTGTCAGTTTTGTTCTGTTTGTAAAACTAAGAATGTGCCTTAGTAGAAATGTTTGTTTACATAAAGACAGCTGCATAAAGCTTGACTCTTAGGATGCTTCCCTCAAACCACATGAGCAATATTGGACACCAAGTCAGTGAGTTGCAGTGATACAGCCATGTTTTGCACTTGTACTTGGAATTTGAAAACTCAACCTAGCATTCCTCTTTTTAGGATATCCACATAAATACGGACCACAAGGAGGTTGTGCAGATCATTCAGTATTTGAAAGAATGCAGAAGTACCAGATGACTGGTATAGACGAACCAACAACAGAGGTACAAAACACACTAATGGGTTATGTTGATTAGAAATTAGTGTAATAACTTCCTGTTTCTCGTATGTTGTCTCTTACTTTTGGTCAGTTGTCATCCCTCAACATTGAGAGGTACTTTAAAGTATTGCTAGAGGTTTCTTATTAACATCGTTTTTCTGAATTCTTTTTCTCATTGCTTCTACAGCATAGATGTGCTAGCTCATAGTCTTAATGAATCCTACATGATCTCAAATTTTTCAACAATTGGACTTTTAGATGGATGTGGAAATCAAGCTTGAGATGAGGAATATACTTTATTGCAGTTGAGATGGAAGAGTTTCAAGATCCCTTGATCTCTAAGTAATATATTGGTCCTTAAAGAAGTAATACTTTTAGATTTTCAAGTTATGTTAATGTAACACTTGTAATATCTGAGAGCTTTAAGTGGTAAATTAAGTGATATGAGTGGGAGGGTCTTACTAGCAATATTGAGGGCTGAAGGTGTTACTGCGTGCTACAGGTTGCCTGTAGTAGGAGGTGCTGGTGGAAGGGGCTTGCCTACCTCTTTAGAGTCCTGCAGGTTTTTGCCTTCAAGTTTGCACCACTTGGCATGAAATTGGATTATTTTTTTTTCCCAACACTTTCCAAATTATCAAATTTCTTTTAGTGTTAGCTATACTCTGAGCTGTTTCAAGTTTTGGCATCATTTTGTGGTGTCAGTTAAGTATATGTCAACAGAACTACACAATGTGGCTTGTTAAATAACAACAGTAACTTAAAGTTTATTTACATTGTGACTCCAGAAATTATCAGCAGTAATACACAATTCAGTGTTGGTAATAATAACATGCTTTCCCAAAAATTTACTTGTAAAACTTTGTGGAGAGAGTGGGCGTTCTACCAGTGAATACAGTAAGGCAAATGTGTTAGCAGATACTGCTCTGACTAATGAGCATTATGTTACTTCATGTTTAGTGTACCTTTTGTTCCATGCAGAAGTGTGTAAGTATTTCTGTTTGTCCAGGTAGCTGACTAAGGTCATTGCAATGTGAAGTAACCTGTGTTAGGGAAGGAGTATAAGTCCCACAGTGCTGTTTGTTTCTACTCTACAAACTGTTTGTTCATCGTAGAAAAGGACTATGAAAAGAAAAATTCCAAAGATCACATCAATGAAAAAAATGTATTTCACACTGACTGCCTTTTGTAATATGAAATGAAATGCACAGGAAGTTTTGACTGAGATATCATTAAAAATAGATGGCATACTTGAAAACTGGCTATAACATACTTAGTTTAATTCAAGATTCATTAAACTTTGTGGGTTAAAGAAAAAGAAGGAAAATGTGTTTGTATTAGTGGAGTATGTTTAGAAAAATCCATTGCTTTTTTAGGTAATCTAGTGCAGCATGTAGATCTACAAAATTAATATATTTATTTCCCATGTATATGTAGAAGCCTTTTGAAGAGCCGAAGAACAATGGTCCACAGCTTTTAAGAAAAAAGCGTGCCACTCAGGCTGAAAAAAATACGTGTCAGCTGTATATTCAGACCGATCATCTGTTCTACAAGCATTACGGAACAAGGGAAGCTGTAATTGCACAGGTATTTCCAATCCCTTCATTTTAAACAGTCTGCTTTTACCTTACTTGTGTATTTCTGATAAATTTCCTGTAATTTAATTGTGTATATTAATGCTTGTTTACTTTAGAATGTCTTGCTTCATTGTTTCAGTGATCTTGACATTATGAAAACGGCTTTTTTTATTTCCCTAAAAAGATGCTATGCATTGGTGACAAAAGTCCTGGGCACTTGTGGCTCCTGTAGTTAATAATTGCAGCTGTGGCTTGTTTAGTACCTATGAACAAGACTTGTGGTCTGACTTTTGTCAATTGTTACTCAGAAAAGTAATCCTTCCTGAAGAGTTCTCTTCTGTTTACCAGCCCGCCGAGCCTCTGTGTTCGCACTTGCAGAGCCTTCCATTCAAAATCTTGGTTGAAAGCACTGTGAGCTAATGACACTGAGATCTGTCCCTGTTGTGTCTGAGGGAGTGGAAGGTTAAAAAAGCAGTGGCAACTGAAGGCAGATGTTTTTCATTTGTCAATACACTATTAACCAGAAAGTTTTGGGGTTTTTTTGCTGATAATTTGCTAAAAATACAACTAGGATGTTAACATACTTCTCTTGAAGTTTGAAGTTTCCAGGACAGCTGCCACTTGCAAATCTAACTTTTACTGTTTATTCATCGCACTGTGCATACACAATTCAATTTGAGCAATATTTTCCAAAGCTCTGAAATCACCTTCAAAATTGGTTTTCAATGAGTTACGGTTTCTGTGTGCTCTTGGAAAAGGTAATGGATCAATTTTTTCACATTTGTGTTTTACCAGAAATGAAATAATAATGCTCTAACCTGTGTTTTTTTTGTCAAAAAAAGAAACACAGTGCTTTGAATGCCATTTTAAGTCCATGCTATATTATTGTAGCAACGAACCCAATGAGTATCACAAACAGTTATCTGAATAGTTGCTAGAATTATGGTTAAAAAGAGAAATAGGCAATCAGCAAAATACTTTGCTGTTATCTGGCATGGTGGCAATGCAGATAGTAGGTTATGTAGTAATTTATTTCCATTATTTGCCGTTGGCATTTGATTAAAAAGGCCTGTTAGAGTTCATATGGCACAGTATCCTATATGTAAAAGTAGGCCTTGCAGTTGTTGCTGTTTAGAGTTAGCTATAGCATAGTACATAGATCTTTGAACTGTAGATACTTTGTTTTTGACAGATATCCAGCCATGTTAAAGCGATTGACACAATTTACCAGTCAACAGATTTCTCAGGAATCCGTAACATCAGCTTCATGGTGAAACGAATAAGAGTAAGTTGTATGGGAAATACTTTTTAGTTTCGCTGATATTGCTTGGAGGCTGTATTTTTCAAAGGTCCAGTTGCTGTTTGCTTGTAACCATTTATTGTTAGTGATTTTGTAACACAAGTGCCCCTGCAGTAAATAGTTCCCTAATCCATTTATTTGGTTTGGTTTCAGTGTTTATTGTCAAAAGCCTGCTATGTCTGTTAATAAGCTGTAGTCAATTTTTATAGGAAACAACTTCTTATGTTTCCGCAGTGTTTACTGTGTGGTGAAGAGACTGTATTACTTTCCAAGAACTTTAATACTAAAATAGATTAATTGCTATCTGGCTTGAAAGTTCCTTCTAAAAGCACTGATTTAAGGAAATAAATATAAACTTTATGGTACTGATGGAAAGGAAAAAGAGAGAAATAAGAAAGTGGGGTTTTACTACACAAATGCAATTATTTACTTATTGTAGAACTTGGTTTTCCAAATATTGGGGTGGTAATTTGTCAAGGCCTATAAATATTTAGCAACATCTTTAACATAACAAGGTATTGCCAACAGTAAGCCTCTTAGCTAATATGTACAAGTCAAGTGAAAGCAAATAATGTCTTACAGTTTGTTTCCATTTACTTTTAGATTAACACAACTGTAGATGAGAAGGACTCTTCCAATCCCTTCAGATTTCCTAACATTGGTGTGGAAAAATTTCTGGAACTGAACTCAGAACAGAATCACGATGATTATTGCTTGGCCTATGTGTTTACAGACCGTGATTTTGATGATGGAGTCCTTGGTCTGGCTTGGGTTGGAGCCCCTTCAGGTAATTATATCCAAACCCTCAGTGCTATGAGATCAAGTATTGTTGGTGCGTACAAAGAAGAAAGGTAGAAACTATGTCATTTAAATTGACAGCAAACAGACAAAAATCTCATAACCAACTTTTCACAATTTTGGTTAGGTATGGTTTCATTTTGCGTTATTTTTTTTATATATAAACAGCATATCATTTGTCACTTCAGTTACTCTTGCTGTCTTTCTGATGAGCAAGATGTGAACAATAAAACTATGTATTTCTTTTGTCAGATAAGGGTGGTATTACTTGGATGGCTTTTTATTCATGGCAGGTATGAGTGACCAGTAAAGTGACAGAAGAAAGTGTTTATGATATATATAAACAGAACTTACAGCTATGCAGTTTAAATTTTCTAGTAGAACTAGACTGCAGAATCCTTAAGTTTTCTAGGTAGTACTGAAAGCAAATTTTTAACTTAAAGTAAAGTGTAATCAGTGGGATCTTGTTCCAGGAGATACCAGGATAATTAGTGTGTGACTCTTCTTGAACTGCTTTTCATTAGTTTCAATCTAGGTGTATATTTTGGGTCTGAAGTCTGTCACTTGATGTAAAAAAATCAAACAGTGGTCTTTGTGTGTGTAGCATCTTGAGATGTTTGTCCTGGGTGTATTAGTTTTATAAAATAATTTATTTGGAGGTTGTTAATCTTTACATTTGAGTTAAATACAAATGCTTTAATTATAGCTCAGCGCAAATTGTGGAGACTTTCACAGAAATCAAAATCAGAAATTCAGGAGGAACAGTCTTCCCTTGTTTCTTCCCTCAAGTGATTTCTATACAATAAGGAATTGGGCCAAAGAACAAAAGGGTTCTATGAGACTTTGCAAGAGACTGGATACTTTTACAAGAACATTATGAAGAGCTTTAACAGAATTCAAGTTATTGTGGAAGAAAGATTAAACTGTTCCTGAGATGTAGCTATGGATTATAACCTCACTTTGTTTACTGCCGTACTTTCCTCTAAGGCACATGTTGGTTATAGAGTACTGGAGATGTGTGGAAAACTGCCATAGAAGGACAGTCTGTCAGGCTTTGATTTTAGATTAAAATGCTCAAATAAGTAGTAGTATTCAGAGGGGTAACAGATCAACAGACCCACCAGTGTAGTAAGTATGTTGGAGGGAACTGTGTGGACTAACCAAAATAAGACACAGGTGGCCCCTGTAAATAAGCAGAGAGGTCTGTGAAGACTAGTCTAGTGTATGGACTGAGCAAGCACAGGATGACCTGGAATGTGCATTCCATAGACACTGCTTCTAAAACTAAACTGAAACTTTGCTTCAGAAAGCAAGAAAACTTCTTTAGAGTATTTTTATAGATACCGTTTATATTAGCAATAGAATAGCCAAATGTTGGAACATTGATAATGCCTCAGTACAAATTCAGTCACAATTTGAGACTTTTCCAAACAGTAAGTGTGATGCACTTGATTGTTGACCTTCTAAATACGGGTCTGATTAACCCAGACATCAGAAGCATTTTCAGCTTTAGTTTGTAGAGTGGAAAAATGAGTCACTTTTGCTGACAAGGATATATAGCTAATCTTAGGCATTTTGTATAAATGCCCTTGCTATGAGAGAGGGTATCCTGTGATTTTACTGTGGTTTTTTTTCACTTAGTGAAATCCAGATGG
Source organism: Charadrius vociferus (assembly GCF_000708025.1). Classification (NCBI taxonomy): domain Eukaryota; kingdom Metazoa; phylum Chordata; class Aves; order Charadriiformes; family Charadriidae; genus Charadrius; species Charadrius vociferus. The sequence goes on along the minus strand of NW_009648526.1, from coordinate 3,437,995 downwards.
GCTGTAGATTGAGGCTACCTGTACTGCACCCTGCTAGTCCTGTACTCCAGGTAGGGTGGAATCAGGGCTTGTCCCTGCAGTGAAAGCCCAAAATAGCTCGTACTTAACAGCTGTTCTAAACCAGCAAACTTCTTGTGGGGATGTATCCATTCAGTGCTGAGAGCATTAGTGTAGATAATTCTAATCTACTTTCAAAGTTGGGTTAATATTGATTACACAGAGGAACTCTTAGTCCGTAAGCATCCACTGAGGAGGCAAGCTGTTTCTTGTTCTAAATGTCACTAGAAAAGTAAGAGTACTTTTCCTAAGTGGCTAACTCTTGTCCTTTTGTTTAAACACAGGGAGTTCTGGTGGGATATGTGAAAAGAGCAAATTGTACTCTGATGGTAAGAAGAAGTCTTTGAACACTGGAATCATCACTGTTCAGAACTATGGCTCTCATGTTCCTCCCAAGGTTTCTCACATTACTTTTGCTCATGAGGTTGGGCACAACTTTGGTTCACCTGTGAGTATGACTATTGATCTGTTAACTCACTATCAGCCATTTTGGAGTGCATGATTTGTGAAGGGAGTTTTTACTTCTTACAAACAAGGAAAATACGATCGTGACTGCATGTGTGCATGTACATTGTATACAAACAAAAAGCAGGTTGCCGAACTAAGTCGCTTTTACAATTATTTTACAGCACTGGTGCAACAATGGATTTTGTGAATTGTTCACTTCTACTAGTTCAGTTTCTTATAAAGGGACTATATTATTATTCCCTAAAAACTTACGGGTTTTTATTGAAGACTAGGGTCACGCATCTTAAATGTATTTTAGTTTAACCTAGAGAGGAGGAAAAATCAATGCAAAATTGATTTTGATGACACTTTATTCAACAAGTAAAGATAGAACTGGCTCTTCTTTAGGTTCAATTATTTATACTTGCAAGTTTACTTAAGAAAATTGTGGATGGGATTTAAGATACCAAGAACAATATTTTAGAGCAAAATTGTCTCCCAGTCATTTAGGAACATGATTTGTTTGTGGCAAGCTGAAAGCATGAGGCTTTTGGTTTTGTTGGAGATGAGAACAAAGTTTTCTGGTTTGGGATTTTTATTTTTAAACTTAAGTATAGGCTTTCTACTCATGGAAGTAAAATGAAATCAAGATATGATGGGAATGAGTAGTTCTTCCAAACCAGATATTCGCATGTGAATGCTTTCTTCACGTGCCTTGAGAAAATCCCTACTGCCACTGCTCTGAGTGGGAACAAGCCTGCCAAGTATAACTGAAAACACGAGCAATGAAACTGAAAAAACAATCACACTGAGTGAAACATCTCGTGGATCAGCCTGGAAGATTGTTCTTTTAATTTTACTCTAAGTTGCATTTGATCCAGGGAAATATGTGAAAGTACGTGTTTGGTTCTAAACTATAATAAATTATATAGTTCTCACACCTATGTTGAAAATTTTAATATTTACCCACTACTTTTGGAGACATAGGTTGTGTTTCTGGAAAGTTGGATGCATCACAACAGCGTTAGAGTTCCTCTTACACTTAACTTCGTATGTTGTCAGTCTGCTCATCACCAGTATTCCAATCTGTAATGCATTTCATTCCTCATGCTGGATATTGTGTAGATTGAGTCACTGGCTGACAGAAACAGGCTTCTGCTCTGTCCTGAAGATCTCTTTGCACCTCCCTCAAAACACGCAAAAAGCATGGACTGCTCTTTTGGTTAACTCCTGCTTTTATACCACATAATGCTACGCTTTTGTGATCGTAAAACCACTCTTTTTAGAAAATGGCAACTTTTCAAAGTCAGTATTCATTCCAGAACACGCACATGGGGTATACGTTACCAAGAATGCAAATAAGCTAAAACTTAACAAATTAGATACCTGCTACTGTTGTCTGGGGAAAAAAAAAAAAACAAACAACAAAAAAAACCCCTAAGAAACCTTTGTTTTCTGTATACTTTTTGTATTACAAGAAACATTAGAGTATAACATGGTGTTTTGCTTTTATGAACCTTTTTTCTCACTGTGTTAAGATTACCAAATCGGGTTACTTTTGCACATATATAAAAAGATACCAAGAAATTAGAGAAGCTGTCTTGATAGAAATAGTTTTAAAATATTTGTTTTGCAGCATGATTCGGGAATGGAGTGCACTCCAGGAGAGTCCAAGAACTTGGGACAGAAAGAAAATGGCAATTATATCATGTATGCAAGAGCTACATCTGGGGACAAACTTAACAACAACAAGTTCTCTGTCTGTAGCATTCGAAATATCAGCCAAGTTCTTGAGAAAAAGAGAAATAATTGTTTTGTTGGTATGTATTTAGTCATCCTGAAAGCAGAATGGCTAAGCTATTACTATTGTGCTTAATTAGAAATTTATTTCAGCAATTTATGTTTTACTTTATTATTATTATTATTGTTGTTATTATTTAGTTTACTGATAAGATTCTGTAAGTAAATAATTGAACTTGAGATCTGGAGTACTGTGTCAAGTTCTGGGCTCCCCAGTACAGGGAAGACATGGGCATACTGGAGTGAATCCAGCAAAGGGCCACAAGGATTATTAAGGGATTAGAGCATGTGAGGATACAAGGAGAGGCTGCGAGAGCTGAGACTTTAGGCTGGAGAAGAGAAGGCTGGGGAGGAGGGGGTTCTTGTCTCTCTCTATAAGTGCCTGGTGGGAGGGAGTAAAGAAAACAGGACCAGACTGTTTTCAGTCATGCCCAGTGAAAGGACAAGATGTAAGGAGCACAAATTAAAATACAGGAATTTCTTTTTAAACATTAAAAAAAAAAAAATAAAAAATTTGCAGGATTTGTCATTCTGGAGCCTGTGATGTTCTCACAAATTTTCTGTGAGCCTGTGTTCTCTCACAAATTTTGTGAGATTGTGCAGCAAGTAGGTTTGGGTTTTGCAGTATAGTAGCTCTCCCAGTACCACCAGCTTTTGCTTTAAGGTCCTCAAACTCTGTTAAAGGCAGAGGAGTGCAAGAAAGGACGCTGCTCCCTTGGAGGCGTAGCAGAAAACTTCTTATCGCTGTGGATCTGCTATCCGTGCCAGAAACTCCCACTGTTATCAGCATAAACTTTTTACTCTGAGGCTTAAAATTCTATGAATTGTAGGAATGACTAAGGTGGGTGGCAAGCAAATAATGCAAGTTGACTTGAGCCCTAGTCTGAAGTCCATTTCAGCCAGGCATTTTCAGTCATGATTGGCTGGGTACTGTTGCAAGTCAATGTTAACATTTATAAGTCTGTTTGCGTGTTCGTTATACTGCTTTGTACATAACTATACTGGCATTTTTCAGAGTCTGGTCAGCCCATCTGTGGTAATGGACTGGTTGAACAAGGAGAACAGTGTGATTGTGGATACAGCGACCAGTGTAAAGATGAATGCTGTTATGATGCAAACCAACCGGAAGATAAAAAATGCAAGTTAAGACCAGGCAAATACTGCAGGTATTGTGCACGTCTGTTACAGTACATGTCAATTTTGGGGATTTATTGGTAGCCATCATTGGTATTTTAGAATCTGAATCTGTTTACCTGGATTATCTGGATTATCCTTAAAGTATTTATTTTATTTAAAATGTCTTATAAAGTGAGTGAGAAGTTCATAAGCACAATTATTCTATGTAATTCTTGGTGCTAATTGTAGCTTCCTTTCCCTCAGATGACTGCTCTCTAGCTTTCAAAAAAAACCCACAATACGGCAGTGGATTGTATCAGTACTAACATATCATAATACTCAGTGCAGACAAATATGGGTTGAAATTCTGTTACCTTTATCAGAAATGTGTTGTGCAGAAATCTTGCAAAATCTGTGTGATTCAGAAAAACATGACCAGGATACTGGTTTTACAATAGGTACAGGAAAATATTAGTTGCCCAAAGGGTAACGGAGGCTATTATGAAATTGGATCCTATCCTAGTGCCGTTTCTACAGCATTCCCTAACTAGCTGGAAGATGACTGAAGGATATAGTTAGTTGATATTTATAAAGCAAGCATTTAAAGAAAAAAAAAATTAAATTGAAGTATGTCTTTAAGTCACCTTGTATCTTGGCAGTGTTGTGTAAACAGCAATTTATAAGAGGAACTTTTCAAGGTGATAAGACTTGCAGTGAAGTAAGTCAACTTCTATCTTTTAGTTCTGCCACTTGAGATACATGTTAAATTTTTACCTCATCTGAAAACTTAAGTGCATTTTTTTTTCCACAAAAAAGGAGGGAGCTTTTGTTCCTCTCTAGAGACAGACATAAATCTAATATCTGCTTAGACTCTTAGCCAAAGATGAAGAGAAAATCACTATTAAATCTAAACCAGCTCAACTTTTAAATACAGCATACACAATTTTGTTCTAATTAAACTTTCCTGCCCTAAAAATGATCTTTGTTGTCCTGCGAGTGGAAGTAAAAGTAGTATCTGCTGTTAAAACGTATTTGATGGTGTGGCCATGATAGAAGGACCATCTCCTGTGAATTCATAGTTGCAATAATTTTGAATGTCTTCCCCCTTGCAAATTCTTATAGTTTCTGCCAAAATAAAGGCCTTAGGTAGTCTTGTGTAACTGAGATTTTGTTTTATGTTGGACCTGTGGTGAGGAGCTGTTTTCAAGTACACCAGGTGCTACCACCACCTCCTTTCTTTGCTCTCTTGTGTTCAGCTGGCTGCAGTCTACTTCTATGCCCTGCTGGAATAGTCTGAAATATGAATTGCTGCATTGGTTTTGTTTAAGGATTCCCTTTTTTCCAGTTCTGTTAAGTTTGAAAATTTTGCTGTACAAAGAGATTTCCAAAGATAGGTAAAGCAAATCCAAGTGTAAGAATGGATCACATAAATAACATGTTAAAATACATTTTAGGAAAACTATGGTATCTCTCCAGCTGCTTTATGTGTCTTTTAGTCTTTTTCATGTGTGATATAAGAGTGGTGGTTTTCTTAGCATGCGATAATTTTAAAATAGAGAGATCCTGACCTGCAGAAGGTCTGTGCTGTCTTCTGATGCCCACTGAATGCCAAGGAGCATGCTGTGAATAGTGTGGAGATACAGAATAATACGAGATGAGAACTCGGGAGGCTTAGATTTAATCAAGGACTTAAATATTTTTTTATAACTGTCACTCTGCTGCTGCTTGTAATGGCATATGTACTCAAGCATAGCTTCAGGAAGAAGTGATTGTTTCCTGCTGTTACATGGGATGTAGCGGTGGGACTAGCATAAGGGGCTCAGGTGCTTTGTCTATGACAAAAAGGAGCCCGTGTGTTTTGGGGGAACCACGGAAGCTCTGTGGCTTCTTTGACAAATCTTTTCTTCCCCCCAACGTTTGTATGTTGACTGTGATTTCTGATATAAGACCTGACCTGTCTCCCTCCCTCTTCTTGTTTCTTTAAACAATTTAAGTGGTGTGGCTGCAGAAAGCAGAAAAAAATTTTTACAGATGTTAATTGGTGACAGATATTGGTGACTTATTTATTACATTGAAACCAATGCTATCAAACTGATCAGTTGTTCCTGAATTAATTTTGCCAACTTGCTAATTACATGTTTTATATATGCAAACTTTGAAATGATGTTGTTTTCTATATATTTTAATTTAAAATGTGTGTGTACTGTTTTTCTAATATAATGCAAATAGTTTAATTAGTTACTACAATGACTAAGAAATCTGTAATCAGCACAGTAACTTCTTGTTACCTTAAGGGACAGAAAAAATTCTTTTCAGTTCACACTTTACTTAATACAAATCAGAAATAAGTTGAGTGTTTGAGTAGGTTTCAGGATGAAGAGTTCTTCTGGAATTGTTCATGCCTTTTCTTTCCGTCCATGTTTTCTGTTTGTTTCTAGCCCCAGCCAAGGCCCGTGTTGTACCGCACACTGCACTTTCAAACTGAAGACTGATAAGTGTCGGAATGACTCTGATTGTGCGCGAGAAGGGATGTGCAATGGTTTTAGTGCGCTCTGCCCAGCATCTGAGCCCAAACCAAACTTCACAGATTGTAACAGGAACACACAAGTCTGCATAAATGGGGTACGGTTTTGTACAGTCACATGCGACTGCAGTTGTTTATTGCAAGGCACTGCGTTATGAAGTGATATGGTTTCAGTACTTAATGGAGAAGAGTGTAAGATTAATCTCTTCTTCGATAAAAATGTTTGATTTAATGGCTTCAATCAAAATAACTGTGAAGGTACACCAAATATTAAGGAGCAGGTAACAAATATCAAGCTAGCTTACTATTTGAGAAAGTTCCAGTGAACGTTTTTTGTAAAAATCAGGGATATGAAAGAGTTTTATTTCCTAGTTTCATCTTTACATTTTTCTTCAGTCTCAGTCAAGTAACTCTGTTGCCTTAGAAAATTAGATATGCTATCGGTACATGTTGAATTTGGTTTCATGAAAATATACATTCCTCCGCCCATGTGCATGTAACACAGATGTGCAAGTGTATAGAATTATTCTGAACTGCCATTAGTTTCCTGGGTTCAAGAGTCAATGGCAGTTGCTATGAAATATTGATGAGAAGTCTCTTATAAATGGATCTATGTTTACTTGGAAGCAGAAACAAGCAAAAAAAGTCATCCTCTTAAAGAGCTGTAATTTGCGTTGCTATAAGTCCCCGTTTTCCACAGTCCAGGATTTTAATCAAATGATACTGCTTGTAATAATTTTTCAGCTAATTTAGAGCCATCTTAGAGATAGAGGAATTATCTTTATATAGTGTGCTGGTTTTGATTTTGAAACAAGATTATAAATACATAGGTGTTTTTTATTTTAATTTGAAGGGTCCTCCCACAGTGGAATTAAATACAGAATCTTTCCCGCCATTAATTTTTATTATTTTTCTGAGATAAAATATTTTTGAAAACATGCTTTTGATTTATTTTGCTAACTACGGCTTGGAGTAATCGTGTTTCAGTGTGAATTGGAGTGCTGTGAGTGTTTTACGAGGTACTCTGAGGCCCTAAAAGAAGATACAGCGTTAAAAAATAAGATAGGGGAGATCACATTTAAAAAAAAAATCAAATGATCCTAAACACTGCAATTAAATAACTGTAGTAAGTTTTGTGTTTTATAAACTTTAGAATAAATTTAAGCTATTATTTTTATTGATAAGTATCTTTAGACCTACAGTTATGCTTTCCATCATTAAAAATTAATCTTTCCTAATGCCAGTGTGCTTAAAAGTGAAATTGATTTTTGTGTTCTTGTGCTTTTGTCTCCAACAGCAATGTGCTGGCTCTATCTGTGAGAAGTATGACTTGGAGGAATGTACATGTGCTAGTTCAGATGGCAAGGATGATAGAGAATTGTGTCATGTCTGCTGCATGAGAAAAAGTAAGATTTGTCTGAATTGTAGGCATAAATAGAGCAGTAGGTATCTGAGAAATCTTCTCACGGTGTTTAAATTCTAGTTTTTGTTAACTTGAGAGCATACTGCAATTTTGTTCATACTTAGACTGCCTTGTATTTTGTAGGAAACGAACAATATTTTCTTATTTTTACAGATTAATAGAAACTTGAAATTTTTCAAAAGCATTTTGAACAATTGAGCACCGAGGTATTAGTGCACATATGTTTTAATACAATAATGGTTTGATTAATCTAATTTGTATTAACTTTTCAGTGGACCCAGCTACGTGTGCAAGTACAGGCTCTCACCAGTGGGAGAAACACTTTGGTCGTGAAACTATTACTTTGCAACCTGGATCTCCTTGTAATGATTTCAAAGGCTACTGTGATGTCTTTATGAGGTGTCGGCTAGTAGATGCTGACGGCCCTCTAGCTAGATTAAAGAAAGCAATTTTTAATCCGGAGCTGTATGAAAATATTGCGGAATGGATTGTGGTAGGTATTTTTTTTGTCTTACCAGTCTAATAAAATTTTCTTACATTCTTTCAATATTCACAGTTGGTAAGTGTTGCTGTATATATGCAGTACTTCAGCATTCTTCAGACTATAGTCAGTCCTTGTTTTACGAGTTTTTCTATTAGCACCTTGTGTGAAGCAAGTAAGTTGGATTGAAGGGAATGGCAACAAATAAATAACAAGTAAACAAGGAAATATTTTGTGTTCATACATCTGGTCACTCCACTGTTTTGGTGTTAATGTTCACATTTTTAATTTACTGAGTTTTCCCCTTTAAACTCTTCATATTTGAATGCTCTGATTTCTTCTAAGGAGGTTAAGCAATGCTAGAGATCAATATATTTATTTTTATTGCACTAGATGACACTTTCCTAATTATAGACTGGGAGAAGAGCTACAATGAAATAATGAGTTCTAGAGCTTCACAGTCAATTTTGTGTAAGCTGTTGACTGTTTTAGGCTTATATAGCTCTGTTGTAGTGTATCTTCGTGAAATACTCTTCTGATAATAGAATCATTCTGAAGTATTTGGGGGTTTTTGTGTGACAACTTTTGGGGATATTTTTCTTTAAAATGTTAGGGTCTTTTATGTGATGTTTCAGAACAGCTTTTTAATGACTTTTAAAAGGCAAAGGAAAGCCATATTCAATGACCCCTGTCTCTTGTGCCTATGTGCCAGCCCTCCCAAAATCTCTTTTTTCTTAATGTTTTTAGGCTTATTGGTGGGCAGTGTTGCTTATGGGAATTGCCTTGATCATGTTAATGGCGGGTTTCATTAAGATATGCAGTGTTCATACGCCAAGCAGTAATCCAAAGTTGCCTCCTCATAAACCACTCCCAGGTGAGTACACTAGGTAATGAAATTTAGAGAGAAGTGTTTTATGCTCAACTATTTTGCTCTAAAGGGAAATTTCAGGTGTCCCAAGCTACAGTTCTTAGTCTGGCATGGTGAAGCCACAAATGGGATTCACGCCAGTGAAACAATTCATGAAAATGTAATTCTTGCCTTATATTTCTATAGCATAATATGCATATCAAAAGAAAGCTTTGAAGTCTTTTTCTAAGTCAGAGTTCCTTTTATTCCATGCTACATATTGTAAGAATCAGCCTGTTTAAGGAACTACTTTTGAGATAATAAAATGTGTTCTGTAAATAAGTGATGCAGTTAATCATCCGTTTAAAACCTTGCAGGTCTAAATCTGAAGCCTTTCAGAAAAATAGTTACACTTAATTTGTGTGGCCAGGGAAACTTTTCTGGAAATATATATTTTTTTTTTTTTTTTAATTCATTTTAATAATGTGTACCTTTCTTTGAAACAGGCACTTTAAAAAGGAGGAGACCACCACAAACCACTCAGCCACCACAGCGGCAAAGGCCCCGAGAGAGTTATCAGATGGGACATATGAGACGTTGACTGCAGCTTTTTGCCTTGGTTCTTCCTAGTGCCTACAATGGGAAAACTCACTCCAAAGAAAACCTAATAAGTCATTGTCCCCAGTCTAACTCTCAAAAATCGAAGAGGAAAAAAAAAAAAGGCATGATATGCCCTCAAAACAAGTGGAAATGGTTAATTTTTAATGAGTGAATCTTCCAGCTCAAAAAGAAGAAAAGTGTTTTTCTTGCATATTTTTAATTTTTAGTGGCACAAAATCCTAGAGTATCATGATTCTTTCCCCCTTCTGTGCTCTTCATTGCTGCATTTTCTTCACTTGCAGGCAAATATGGCTGTAGTAAAACTTTGACTCAAGATTTGAAAAAAAAAAAAATCTATTTTTCAACTGCCAGACAAGGCTAGGAAGCTAGACCACCTCAGCATTGGAGACATTACTTGTCAATGTATATACATTGTTATATGCAGACATGTATTTCTAACGTACACCCGTACTTGTGTGCAATTGTAAACAAGAGAATTGCAATATGGATGTTTCTTTGTATTATAAAACTTTTCCGCTATTAATGAAGAAATTACTGTTTAATTGACATACTCAGGATAACAGAGGATGATGGTGTGTAATGGTCAAGGATCCTGTGATGCTTTACACAGCAATTTTGAATCAAATCAAACTCTTTTTATCATGATCAAAGTTTTTTCAAGCACTCGTTTCATCTTTATCAAACAGCTGCTAAGACATAGCATACAAGATTGAATGGTCTTTCAGAGATATAACAGGTGTTCTGCAAACTTTGCAAATGCCAGAATGTTTCAAAAATGTTTTCTGTAAGTGTCTGATTTCTTGTAGTTCAGCATAAATATTTTTAATTTGTCTGATTATTCAGTTAATGAATAGTTAGATGAAATATTTCCATGCTTTATTAGAAAAAATTCTGCCTGTTATTCAACTTGTTTTAAAATCTGCAACCAGTTTATTTGGGCTGTTTGGATATTCTTACAGTACGATAATTCAGTTTGTGTTCTGAGGGATGTGGAAATAAAGGAAAGCTGTAGGTTTTTTATTTTCTTTTTTAATTTCTCAGATATTTGGATAACTCTTCAGCATGATACTGTTGATTGATAACCACTAAAATAGAGCGATTTGCCCAGCTACTGTGGCAGAGTTAAAATTGTAGTTAGGACTACCAATTTTCCCACATTTTATACCAGTAGTGAGGTTCAACAGCACAATGTCCCATTCCAAAGTTTTTATAACGAATGTAAATAATTGGCATTTTTGAAAGAGGAAACAAAAGATGTCTTAAGGTGCTTACTGCTATGCAGGAGATGAAAGGGGGCATTACAAAATGTTGAAGCGTGTGATATATTTATTGCTTGTTTTCCAAAAGCACCAAGCTAATTAGAGACGCAAATGGCTATAATTTTCCTGGCTTTGCTTAGGAGAGAATTTACTAAGGGTTGGACAGGCTTCCTTTGTTTGTTTTTTGTTTTTGTTTTGTTTTTTAAGAGTATAAGGTTTACACAATCATTCTCATAATGTGACGCAAGCCAGCAAGGCCAAAAATGTTACAGAATATAATGGGATCTCTTCCTTGTAAACTTGTACAGTATGTGGTAACTTTTTCAAAATACAGCTTTTTGTACATGGTTTAGACAAATTTTGTACATGAAACCCCAAGTCCAATAGACTATATAAATAATTCTAAATGATCTTAACTAGGTAGACGTGTACGTAGTTGCTTTTAAGTCATTTTAAATACATTTGTTTTAAGACTGTGCAAAGATTGGAAGTGGGTTTGCATTTCTAAAATGGTGACTTTTATTCAGCAAGAGTTCTTAGTAACTTCTTGAGTGTGGTAGACTTTGGAACATGTAAATTTTTTGCCTGTAATGTTATCCTGTGGTAGGATTTTGGCAGACAAATGCTGCCCTTATTTTATTTTGAGTCTAAGTTAAATGTTTTCTGAAAACAGAAATGTGCACTGAACTCTCCACTGCAAGTCAAGATGTGGTAAAACCGAAAGAAAGTTCAAGACAATGAAACGGAATACTACTGTTGATTTCATGTCCACTGTGTTTTATACAGTATCTTTTTTTGTTCACTTTGGAAATTTTTACTAAAAATGCAAAAAATAAAGTATTGTGCAAAGATATGTAAGGTTTTTTGAAACTTGAAATGCATTAATAAATAGACTTGATGAAATCATCTTCTGAAAATCCATTTACTTTTTGAACCCTGAAAGCAAAAAGGAATGCACAGGTTCTACTTGATTTGGGGCTTTCACTAGAAAGGGGCTCTCATGCCAAAAAGTAATTGTACTATCTTTGTCAAAGTGCACCTCTCGGTTTTAACATCATGTAGTTGAATGTAAGAGTAAATGGTTTTGTGTAAGTTTTTTAGGGACGTGCCCTAAATTTACCTTTAAATTACTTGTGTGATCACAGGAATAAAGCTTTCTCTGTTATTATCTTCAAAATGGAAGCTAGTTCCTGGTGGGGTGTTTAAACCTGGCACTGTAGCTACTGAATGGTACCTGCTGAAATAGATATGTTTTGAAGAGGAATACTGGAATTAATATGCAATAGTCTGAATGCACAACTGACGGATAAGACGTTTCGAAGGAGCAGATTTGCTTTTTGCAAGGTGTTTTAACACTGCTAAGCTGGGTCTCTGTGTTTTTGTGTTGTATAGTTGATTTAAGTGATAAGATTGCTTTTAAAAGCCAAGTCCTTCCACCTAGTCTTTCATTCTTAGGGCTGTTTGTTGAGAGTGGCCTGCTTAGACATCTGTTTCCCCAACTGAGCAGCATACGCTTTGATGTAATCAAAGCATATTCAGAGTTCCTTCCTTGCAGTACTTCCCCCCCCCTCTCCACTCCCCCCATGACTTTTTTATAGAAGTGCTTCCCCTTGTAGCTAAATAGCACTGTCAGGGCAAAAGGTGTTAAAAGAAAGTCGGTTGGAGCAGAGCCTTTCTGCAAATCAGCATTATAGGTGCCTAATAGATTTGGTGGTGGTTGCATTTAAATTTCTGCCTAGGAACACAAACCAGAGGGGTAGACATAATGCCTAAGCAGCTAAAATACAAATATTGTGTATATTTTCAAATGTGTTTGGGGGAAACATGAGTATGTAAATAGATGTAATCTTTCTAACCAATATTTGACTTAATAATCCCTAGTTGTAGCTATTCATTTATTCATCTTGTATTTCGTAAGGTTTTAGTCATTCAGTGTGTACCTTCACCTCTGGTGCAGAAGCATGTATAGTCAGAACGGTGTGAATGCGAGAAGGGAATCAAAGCCCCCTTAAGCTATGAAACTGTTTATACCATACAGACTGTAAATCATTGATATAGTTTGCCTTTTAATTAACACTCCAATATTTCTTGCAGGAAAAGCACACAAAAAGGAAGGAAGAGATTTTTACTTCTGACCATCGGAGGTCAGTTATTACAGAGAGGTGATTGAAAGGACAGCAGTCATTATGTGGCTCTAAGCTGTACCTGCTCTGGCAGGAGCGAGCTCCTGGTGGCTTCCCAGGTCTCACTTCAGGTGTTCAGAGTGAGACAAATAATTCCAGTGAGCACAAAGGGAAGCACCACCATAGGCACTTGCAGTTTGGTATGACTTCAGTGTTATATTCAAGCATTGTAAGAATATGACTATGCTGCAACTTGGGCTTTATTTCATTTTTATATCAGAAATTATTTAATGGCTCTCAAAACACAGGGACAGGATTTATTTGGACATACGATTTGTGAAAAACGATGTCACAATAAGTATCTTAATATCTGCAAGAGTTCAAATATTGAATGTTCTTTTAATTTTCCTATTTGACTTAAAAGTTTTCAGATTGTGTTATCTGAGGATGTAGTAGCTTGTTTCAGTTGAACTGGAGAATGTTTTTTCCCCAGAAACTTCAGAAGTCCTCAAACTGCTGTATCCCCGTTCCTTGAGTTTCAGCACACTGTAGACATCTCTGACCCTTTTTCCATTGGATTTTCCTGAACTAATACTTTCAAGTCTGTTTCTCCTGAAGTTTATATCTATCAGCCTTCTTACCAAGTAAGTGATAATAATGTGAAAGAAATGCCTATTCTAACATCTAAAATGTTTCTAAGTGTGTTAGGATATGTAACTACAGCTAAATCATGAGTTGAAAGGCTCTGTGAGGATGTATGTTTTATATCATAGAAATCTCATTAACAGCTGTCTCACCACCTAGTGCTTTTTTTCAGGTATAGCGAAACACTGACATTGTAGTTTCTGCACTGGAGAAGCAGCACAGTCCGGTTCCTTCTAGCCTGTCTCTTGCGCTGTCATCCTTTGCTACCTTCTGACCAAAGCCTTTTTGAGGAGCAGGGGTAGGATTTGGTTCAGGAAGCTTACAAAGTTCGTAGCTTAGAAAGTTGATGATAACCACTGTTGTAGATGCAATTTTAATTCTTCTATAAATAGACATGTACTTCATAAACAAAACAACCTGAAACACGAGAAGTAAAAGTGGCAGTTCTTTAGCTTTTTCCAGAAGCAAAAATAGATTTCCAGAAACAATCTAGGGAGATGCATAATTGAGTTAGACACACACATACTTCTCTCTCTGTTCTGTCTCGGTCTCATTTTTCATTCTGCTTTGGAAAACTAAAATGGCCATATTGTCATTTGTTCCTTGTCTGTCATTCTTCAGGGGACAGGCTGTTTTAACTTCATGCCCCTAAAAATGCTGTTACTGTGTCTCTCCAGTGGATTATAGCTGCTGCAAATTAAAAAAATAACAAAACCCCAAAAAAAACACACAAAAAAAAACCAAACCAAAAAACCCAACCAACCAAAACCAACCAACCAACCATCATCTAAAAAAGGTGTGGTGCTTATCCAACTTTTTCAGGGATACTTACTGCTGAAATTTCCCTCTTCTGTGTGTGCTCCTGATTTGACTTTTAGCTGTTGTATTTTAAGTGATCAATTTTTATATAAGTACAGAAAATATTACAGAGCTTTAATAAAATAATTATGTTAGGAAATCTAAGTATTGGGGATAGCACCCTGAAACATGAATTAATCACTTAAATTGTAATTTTTGACATAGAAGATTTCATGTTTAAAAAACCTATTTGCTTCATTGAGCAAATCTTTTAAAGCACAAACCTTCATTTTCAGTGAAGATCTAAGGATTCTTTTACATGGAATTTGTAAGTATTTGCCCTAATCAAGATGGTACTCCAAGTGCCGGTTTTAAATATCAGATCAGCTTCTGAAACTTACACCATGGACAACCGTTCTCACTTGAAAATTAAGTATGCTTCAGTTCGTGTCATATTTAGTCAGCCTTTGTGTTGAATATTCCTGTTTGTTTAAAGGAATGGTAGTTATTGAAAACACCTTTTAAAAGTTGGAAGTTAATCTTCTGAATGGTTAGCAAAGATGCCTGCACTCAACATTTGATCACTGTTCATTGCTTGCAGGATTGCTAGCCCTGCTCAATTTGTTCATTTATCATACTTTTTAAAAAATCTTACTTTAATCCTGATAACATCTGTATCTTTTGATTCAAAATTCCATGCAATGTCTTGGCATGGAAAATACGCTTTGCTCCAGGTCTGAGGACTATCTTGCACATGTTTTACCATTTAGAGAACATTTAAAACAAATTACATTCAGAATACAGTTGTAGAAACATAATTTTTAATTAATCTTGCGCTTGGCATTGCAAAGTGACAAATGAAATACTCTGACGTACATACTGATTTCTATTTCAGTATGCACTAGCCATAAAATAAAAATAATATGAGACAATAATGTTTCTTTATGTAATTTATACTCCAACATAGGAAACAGGGGAATTGTATATGTTTAAATTTATAAAGTTTGATTATGCACATTGAAGATGATTGAGGGTTTTACCATTTTCATTCATTAATGCAGTTTCAAATCATGCTAAAATCTGCTATACAGTGATTTAAAATCTAAACATCTCAGGCCTTACCTGAACAGGTCAATCATTTTAATGCAAAAGTTAACTGGACTGTTATGCTAGAATTGCATGTAGTATACTAAGCATCAATAAAATAATTAAAATTCTAGTAATTGAAATCAGTACTTTAATTAAAATAGTTAAGCAGCAAAGCATTTTACAACAGGACAAAGTTTAGTTTTGCATTTTTAGGTGATACGGTTATTTGGCTTGTCATGTGGTTATGACAGATAGCTCAAACATTCGGTATGTTGAGATGCATTTTAGTTTTTGAATGTTATACAGTAAAAAGTTCAAGCTCTTTGTTAACAGTTTACCTCTATGGGAATATTTTATTCTATGAATTATTTATTCATTAAGAAATAATTTAGGGAAGTTTTAACTGATAGTAGTCATTATTAATGTTTTGAAGTATTTGATGGGAAATGAGGCTCCTCTGTTCCCTTAAATCCAACAAAATGAAATTTTTCATAGGCTTTTTGCAATGATTCTTTCAAATAGTAATCTTTTTATTTCTAGTGAACAGGTATTTTTTTTAAAACTTTAAACAATTTAAAATTTACAGTTGCTGTTGATGAAATTGCTCACTGATCACTTTGAGAGTAGACTCGTAGGTGAACAAAGCACGTATTTCAGCTTACCCTTGCATCACAAAATGTAAATTTTTTTTAATGTGTTTTCTTCACCACCTCTGAATCCATCAGGATATTTAAATTTTAATGTAGCTGTGTATTTTTAAAACATTTTACTAGATGTATAGTATCTTGAATATATTTTGAGTGGTTGTTTTCTGTGTTCTTGCTCACTTTCTGTTTTCTCTCCGAAAGCGATCTTCACATCTCACAAATGTTTTCTCTTGGGCTGGATGGAGGTGAACGTTGTCAATACTTTGAGAACAAAATGTCATTCTAGAAAGAAAACATGGCATGTAAGCATAATGTTACTTTTTAGGGCTAATATCCGTATAAAAGTGGGCTCTCTAGATATACTGAATCTGACTTTCTTCATCCTGTCTTTTACAGGAAGGCATCTGTTTTTATAGGCTTGTGAGCAGAGAGATGTATCTGGCTGCCAGACAGTAGGTGCAGAGTAAAAGGAGTAGGCAACTCCCGTGTATGGAGTGCGTTATGCCTCTGTCTCTCTGGTATCACAGACAGCATGCTGTTCGCCATAGCGTACCCTCACAGTGATTTGGTCTGTGTACTCCCAGTGGCCATTGTCATCGTTTCAACTCTTATTGTTACTACCAGGATTGGACTGTTTGGCCTGCTAGTACTTAGTTGGACTACTTGTATTTAGTTGAGATGGCTAAAAGTCAGTTATGTAGGATGCTAACAACATCAGCAACTACATAGGCTACAGAAATGTCTTCCATATTTGAACTCAAATATGTTGGAATCTGGTGGTTTATTGCTCATAATAGTCTGTTTATTGACTACTTCTTAAGTTTAAGCTATTATGTTGTGTCTAAGCATTTGTCACTAGATAATCTAACGAAGGAAAATTTATCATGTATATAAATATCACAAACTTGAGGTAAAAGTAGATGGAGATAAAATATTGTCAACAGTTTGTTCAAATGCTTGAGAAAGCACAAGACAACTCAAAACACATTTTGTATTTACTACCTTTTTTAATATTTAATTTCCAAGATTGCTAATTCTTTGATCCGTGATGCTTGGTCTTTCAAGAATACCAAAATCTACATACTTTTTCCCTTGAAGACAATACTTTTCCTTGACTGTCCTTTGTTCCTCCTTTTAGAATCACCTAATAATCTTTCATTCCCCCCTCAAGCATTTATACAGTATTTCAACAGTAACGTGTCCTTTCCATTCCCATGACAAACCCAGATTGCATAGAACAAAACCCAGCACATAATCAGTATCCATTAAAATCTCGACACAAGCTCCCACTTCTGCTTGCAGCAAAAAAGCTCTTAAGGAGCGTTAGGTACCTGAAGATACCAGCATCATTTTTGTTAGTATACAACTTCCCACCTCAGTTACTTATTTCTTAAGTAGTACATCACTAGTAATTGGCTTATGCTGGGTTATTGAGACAGCTGTATTGGACAGGAGCTTTCTGATTAGCAGAATGAGTATACCTGACATAATCCTTTCACAGTCTTCTTACTTTTTTCTCAAGGTACAAAAAGTGGTATTTAAACAGAGCTCTCTAATTTGTAGCATATACTGTGCTTTAATTTGCTTTGGCAGCTAGGTCAGTTACTGATTTGGGATCATTGCTTTTAAAACAGCAGGAGATATTATAGAATTTTTTTTTTTAATTTATTTTACTTTAATGGCAGGAGCATGTGCCAAGTGCTGGGTCAGGAGAGGAAAATACCTACAAAATACATTTTCAGGGGGACAAAACTCAAGAAAATATGATCCCTCCTCTACCCCCCAGCATACACAGATTGTCTTATGAAAATGTCTTTTTAAATTGTCTAATTTGTCTTTTGTGTCAGTATCAAGGAGATGCAGCTCTGCCAATAAGTATTGTTCCACCGAAAGTCTGCAGTAGGTATAACTGGTGCTGGTAAGAAAGAGGCTATAGCAAGGAAAAATCACCTTCGAAGACTGAGCCACAGTTATAAGGTAAGGCATGCTTTTCTCATTAACCTTAATTAAACGGCTCAGTTAAAATTTCTCAAAGGATTAAAGCACTGGGAATCATTACGAGTTTTGTTATTCTGTCTTCTGGTTGAAATTTCTCTGTGTGAATAAGCAGTTTCAAAACTGTTATTATTATTGCTGTATGTAGAGAACAAGGCCACTCAGACTTGGTGATCTAGTTTGAAAGCAATCAGCAGGGGGAAAAGAAAAAAAGAACACACGCACCCCCACACCCCCCAAAAAAGCCAACCGCACAAATGAACAAACAAAGCCCCCCAAAAAACCCAAACACAGGCTTCAGTTTGCATTCATAAATTTTTTTTTCTCCAGAAAACTGCTCTCTGATGCTACTTCAGAGTTCAACTGACAGAATTTATGTCACTGAATTCATACTATAGACAAAAGCACAACCAGAGTGTAAAAATTACCAGTGAAAGTGTGGTATGTAGAAGTATAGATAGACTTTTTGTTTTGCAGGACTGCTTATGTTCTGTTTGCCTACTATAGAAATTTCAAAATGTCTGTTGTTGAGACTTTGCTTCCACAATTTATCACTCCAGGAACCTCTTATACAGCCTGCACAGTGTAGTAATTTGTTATCAGCTATCAGACATCAGATATCTTAAATGAATGAGACAAAAATAAGGGAATTTTCTGATAAAACCCTTAACTTCATTGAATAATCAGAGGACTGTGTAGTTCTGCATGTGATCTTTCTAATGACTACTTTCAAGAATCATGATGCCAAGTTTCTCTATGAAGTAGGTATTGAAAGTCAACTAATTAAGGTTTGGCATATTTTTTCTAAGTAGGAATTTGAATTTTTCATGGCCTTAATGTTGAAATCAATATTTATCTTACATAGTATCTTGTTTCGTTGAAATTTCATGTGGTCTTTGTGGAGTGAGACAATCACATTCTAAAATTGTCAGATATTGTCATCAGTTATTGTCATTAATTGTGTAGAAAAATTGTATTGTGGAACTTGTTAAAATTCTTCCTTGGCTCTGTGTGCTAACTTCTTCTCTATCCTCTATTCCCAAGTATCAAAAAAATTGTCACTCAAGGTTATTGTGCCTTAAACTCAGATTAGTGGCAGTGGTGAGCCAGAAGACTTCCCACTATTCATTTCTGACCTGAGAACAAAGAAATTCTTTAAAACACTTAAAAACCATACAGTCTGATTTGAGGCGGAGGGAGGAAAGCCAGAAGTTGTACATGGGTATATTCACCATTGGTGTGAGTGCTGGGGCTCAGATGCTTGTATTTGAATTAGGATAACGTGTGCAAAAACATCTGTGGTGTTATTGCAGAAAAGTGGTGTTTTCATTACACTTACTTTTGCTGTGTTTCCCCTGCTTTCACTCTTATTGTCTTCACTATAAGTCCTGGTCGACGGGTACCTTTTGTCCATGGTATTATGGTTTGAACCGTGTCCCAGATATTTTCCCAAACTGCAGTTCCTTCCCATTTGAACTTGATCATTATTAGCTCACCAATATCAGTGTCCAGGGTGATGAGAAAAGAGTAGGTTTTATTCCCGTTAATATCTTCAACTCTGCAGAAAACAAAACCAGAATAACGCTGCCTTAATTATTATGGATTCAAGTGAAAAAAAAATTAGTTTCTCTTCTCTTCAAAACTGCAGAAAGAACTATGTTTCCCGCTCCTTCTCCAGGAGGGAACATTACTGTCTCTAGGGTACTCTTCCTCCAGGCACATAAAGTGGTGAAATGCCTGAAAAGAAGCAGAAGTGGGAGAATCTTGAACAGCTGGTGAAGCAGTAGTGGTTTCTGACAGCAAAAGGAAGGGTGTTGCATAATAGCCTCTATGTTACGTCTTTAGTCTGCTAGAGCAAATGCTGACCCACACTGTTGCCTTTGCTTTTGTTAATATGGATAGTGTCCATCATGAATAATAGCCAAAATTCTTTACTGTAATTACAGCTGCTTATTTATTTGTGTTTTAGTTGATTAGACCTCCCTGTGTTAGCCATGGGATGGACTGAACATAAATGGACAGGATGCTTAATCTTCGGGGAAACTTCCAAGATTACTAAATTTGTTTTATAGAGATTTTTCATGCAAAGACTGTATGAACTTTGTAAAAGCTTGTGATTTTTAGGGAGTATGGGTGAAGAGAGGACAATTTCCAGTTCATCTTCACTTAGGTGCACTAAACCATTTCACTCATAGCACAATTACGTACATGATATGGTATTATAAATTGGCACTTTGTTTCTTACTTGTACAGTGGCATGTAATATCAATACTCACAGTGGGATGGGCAGGTTTTTAGCATCCTCCTTAGTGCCTGTCAGAGAGATGGTAAAAGTTGGGTCGATCTGCTTGCCTTGGATTTCATTGATGAAATGGATCTTGAACTGATAATGATAGACTGTAGAAAGGAAGAATTTGTGAAGTGACAAAATTAATGGTCAAAGAAGCAATAGTTTTCTTGGGCAAAAGATGTTTTCCTCTTTTTAAACTATTTTTTTTTTTTTGTGATTAAAACATCATCCTTTTTTCTAGTTGTTTCTGTGCTGTGTAAATCCCCTAGGGTTTGGGGCCCTGTTACTGTGTTTAAAAGGATGGAGAAAAAAGATAACCTGGGCTGAGTTCCCTTTGTAGGGTAAAACGTTCTTCCATGGCAAATATTTCAGCTTTTCTTAAGTTTAATTGTTGGAATTTCTGGCAAGCCCTCTATCTAGTCACCAGACAAATCCTTATGACTGGACATGGCTCAAGATGTATGAGACAAATTGAAGACCTTATGCGATGTAGTCAGGCCTTTTCTCTGATGGGCTAGATAATTGCCCTGCAAAACAGATGACTCACAAACTTTCCCTGACTGCATAATGATACATTGTGCTTAACATGCATCCATTAACAATATGACTTTGTTCAAGCACATTACTGTAAGAAAGATGTCATTAATACTTCAAGACTTGGTGGGTTTCTAGAAGAACAGTGTTTAGGAAAGTCTTTGAACTGAATATTGTCAGAATGAAGAATGTCTAAGAAATCATCAGTGTACTGATTACAACATTTTACATTTAGTAAGTTATGAGGAAAAAAAACCTTACCGCAACAGTTAGAGGCCATGTGCACACAGATGTTGTCAGCTAGGTTTGAATGTCAAAAACTCCTCTGTCTGGTGATTCTACCAGCCACCTTCTTCACAAAACTGATAGATTTAGGTGTTAATTAAGAAAATCCTAAGTAATTTCTATTAACAAAGACTACAGAGTATTTGGAAGAATTAAGGGTGTTGTGTTTATACTTGCAATCTGGTCAAGTTACAGATGCGAAGCTGTTGTGGTAAACATTATTGCACACTGCTCTTTCCTCATTTCCTCTCCTCACCCAGTTGAAGCTTCACTGTGTCTGAGAATAGCTAAGGGAGACATCTATTTATGTATATGCACAGATAGATTTTTGTGTGTGTGTGTGTGGCTCTGTTCACAATGGAAGGTATTTGCTAGAAAAGCTGTATCTTTTTGTTGTTGTTTCATAGTTATTTCATATTAGGAAACAATGTATTTTCTTTTGAAAAGGTGTCACTCAGTAGAAAACAAAATGGCTGATTCCTTGCTGCAAACCTGATGAGGATGAAGTAGGCAGAGAGGCTTGTTTACAGATCACTTTTATTACTATCCTGTCTTTCTCTGAGTTTTCTCTCCATGTAAAAATTGTTTGTTCTAGTGTATATTCTGATAAAGAATATACACTGGCTTTTGCTGTGATTATGATACTCACTTTAAGGAAAAAGGTGAGAGTATTCATATAAAAACTCTGACTCAGGGTCCCATCACAGCTTTATTATAGATGCTAAATTCTTTGCAACAACCATTTTTCCTTTGAACTGGATTAATGTACGCTCCAGAATATAATGCCATTAACTTGAAAAAGGAAAAGTGAGATTTTGTGAAAACACAGAGGATTGTGAAGTGTAATGCTGAGTTTCTCAAATTGCTTCTGTTTGGGCTTCTCGCATGATCTTCAAACGTTTTTTTTTTTTTTTTAAGAGCGTTACAAAGATGACTTTGTACACACCCTCCCACAGTTGCTGCCTTGTTTGGGAACTTTTGTGAAAGGAAGCCATTGTTTGGGGCACTGATATCTACATATGCGCCAAGGATGTTTTTTTGAAGCAAAACCAGCTCCAAGCATAAAAATACAACATGTTTCAAATTGAAATCAAAGTCAATAAGACACAGATATTTTACCACAAGCTGAAGCTCTCCCCGTCTCCAGAGAAGGACTCAACACGGGGACAGGGTTTCTGTGCCCAAGTGTGGTGTTAGCAGATGCCGCATCCTCAGAGCAATTCACTTTCCTGGTTCTGATGGTGACCTGACTGTACTGCAGCAAAATTACATCGGGAACTAGACGTGGCCTCTAGAATTTTTAAAATCTACTTCAAGTAGCTTCCTGAGGCATTTTAAAAACTCTAAGAAGAGATCCAGCAGGTTCAGCTGCTCTGAGTATCAGTC